>NC_137932.1:26398217-26775717 GCF_963969265.1 Rhamphochromis sp. 'chilingali'
CTTACAAACCTGCAGCATGTACACATATATAAAATCTACAGACCAATGATACACAACCACACCTAGACACTGAGTCTGCATCAGTTCACAGACAGAATTTGAACGTGGAACCAGTTGGAACGCTGATGCGCTGTTCTGTAGGAACTGCGCAGCTCCTTGTTGCCACTGCACAGCATCCCGTCTTCTTCTGTCTACATCTGTGAGCTGAGGAGAGTAGCTGTAAACTTTAACAGAGGAGCGTTGCCCCGTTCTGGTCTGATGGAGGATTCTAGCTGCTCAGCAGTCCTGCCACTGCTTTGTCCTGTTGTAGGTTTCATGATGCTCCAGATGTTCTCAGCTGGTCAAAGGTCTGGACTGCAAGCAGATCAGTTCAGCACCCGGACTCTTCTGTTACAAAGCCGTGCTGCTGGAGTAGATGCAGTCTGTGGTTTAGCATCCTCCTGCTGAAATATGCAGGCCTTCCATGAAATGCACGTCTGGATGTGGACGTGTTTCTGTGTTCTATTGTCTATGAAATTTGGATTCATGAGATTAGCATTGCATTGTATTTATATTTAGATCTTAAACAGCATCATGACAGTGGTGGAATGTGCACAGTAAATAACTTGCCTGCTGTCTGAGGATGCTCTCTGAAACAGCAGATCTGTGGATTCTTCTGGTAAAAGGAAATCAGCTTCTCTGTGAATACACACATTGAGTGATTGATGCCTGACATGTTTTTATTAGCAGCTTCCTGTGATTTGGTGTTTGGACAAAGCCAAGCCAGACACATCCTGCCCAGATACCATCTCTTGAAACACCTCCGAGTCCTGAATTCTCCAAGTCCTGAATACTCTCTATAAATACATATACATATGGCCGATGTGTAAAAGAACACGATACAGCACCAACCACATTCTGTTTGGTGTGGAATGAATATGCTGACACTTTAGAGGGCGTATTCATGTTTTTATTCTTTGCGGTGGTTGGATTATTTCACATTCCTGCTGTGAATTAGCCCGGGGACAGACTGGTGACCCGTTCTGAGCGCACCCAACCTCCAGCCAGCCTCCTTGACCCTGAGTAGAATAAGCATTCAGAAAAATGGATAGATGTGAATTCTGTACTTGCATTAAAACAGTCTGACACATTTGTTCTGCTTTCCCCCAAAACAACAATAAAATTACAATTTATTTAATTATTTAAACCTCTACATGTGTCTTGTATTGCTGATGATCGTGTGCTGTGTTGCCGACACTCAGATAGGAAGTAGATTTAATTGAAAATGCTCACCAGCAGTACCAGATATTAAAACATCAGCACATCGATGGCGAAACTTTAAACCAAAGAGTAGATGCAGAAACTACATCTGACCACTTTATATGTGAGAGCTCTTTATTTTCAAAGCGAAAAACTGAAGCGCGTTCTTAACACCTTTACAGGACGTCTGCATGCCGGTGGAGGTGGGGCTGAGGGGTGTTTATCAGCAGCTTTAATGCACTCCCACAGACTGTATGAATGTCTGCTGTCTGAGGACAGAATGCTCCATTGTTGTGATGAAGGAAGCTCACAGACGCGTCCTCTGGGAGCCGTGCGGTACGAATAACCTGCAGGTGCAGCACTACCCCGCTTCCTTCCTGTCACCTGACCTGTGTTTCTCATCGGGACACGATGCAGATGTGTGTGTGTGCGTGTGTGTATGTGTGTGAATCAGCTGTGTTTAAATGTCTCGCAGAGATTGTGGTATTAAAACATGACAGAGAGTGTTTGAAGAGCGACTGAGATGTAAACGCTGACCGTTATTGACTCTTAGGGTCATTTTAACACTCACTTGACCACTGACCTTTCCTCCACCTCCCCTCTAAGAAAAGAAAAGCTAAGTTAAGCAGAAGCTGTCTCATCAAGAACAGAAACAGAAGGAGAGAAGCACAGCGCCAAATCACAACAGCAGTCGCCTTAAGACGCTCAAAAACCCCCCAACAACAATCATTAGCACTATGCACTATGAGCAGGAATTGTAGCAGAACTGGACTTCCTCTCAGAAACACGAGTGTAGTAACAGTCCAGTTTAGTCCTGTGGATTTTTTTTGTAGTTCATTTTGGAACTTTTATACCTTGTCAGATATGCGCATGCACTTGGAATAAGTCAGTAAATATAACCTCCCAGCTCAGCGAAGAACCCTTGAAGACCCTTCACTTTATCAGCAGAGGAGGAGAACTGAGAGGAGAAGATGAGAAGTTCCCAGCAGAGATGAAGGTGGAAGAGTGTTGAAGGAGTTTAAGCCTCTAATCTCCAAACACCTCATCACACACTCAGGAACTCTCCGGAAAATCTGCAGTAAATATGTGAGAGGTGAGGTTGTTACAGTCCAGGCTGGAGAAAATACCTGTCAGCAGCTCCATCACACACACACACACACACACACACACACACACACACACACACACACACACACACACACACACACACACACACACACACACACACACACACACCTTCCTATATTACCAACACGTACCTGGACTTTCATGTCTCATCATTTTAAAAAGTGAGAATGATAGAAAGCAGTAATTAATCCAAGTGCATCAAATTTAATGGGGTTTTTTTAGTCATCATCATCAGTGTGTGTTTTCCCTTGAATAAACTGCATATTTGCATGTTTGCATACAATTTTAAGCAATAAATTGTACAAAAACATATTTAAATTCAAAGGTATTTTATAAATATAAACCGACATTTAAATGTAATTTTTTTTATTTGCCAGACAAAATTATAGTTTTCTGGCAGTTATTTGACGGCTCAGGCTTCGCAGGGTTAAAATCTTTTTACTAGGATTTAAGCTCTGAAACAAAGAAAAGACGTTTACAACAATGCAAACAAACTCAATGCTCTGATAAAACTTCTAAAACTGGATAATTATGATTTTGTTTTATTTAAATGTCTGTTTCAGTAAATTGCAATGAGAATAAATAAATGTTTCTTTCCTTCAACAGTTACTATGCAATATTTCCATATTTCAGTGTTTTCAGAATTTGAACACATATTTTCTAACTCTCACACTGCCTAGCTGTCACTGTTGATATGCAATACAAAATATTATAAAATATTTTTATAGGTATATAATTTGAGACTTTAATTTTTTTAATTTAGCTAAATTGTGCTTTTCATTGTGTTACTCTGCTACATGCAGCAAAATGACACACTTATCAAGCACTTTAAAACCAGATCTATTGATATAAATACTATATGCTTATATTATTGCATGTTTATACCCCCCCCCCCCCTCCCCCCCCCCCACACACACACACACACACACACACACACACACACATATGTATATAAAAAAAACCCACCCAGCACGCCCCTGCGGGCGGTTTATCCTTCAAGCTCGGGTCCTCTACCAGAGGCCTGGGAGCTTGAGGGTCCTGCGCAGTATCTTAGCTGTTCCCAGGACTGCGCTCTTCTGGACAGAGATCTCCGATGTTGTTCCTGGGATCTGCTGGAGCCACTCGCCTAGCTTGGGAGTCACCGCACCTAGTGCTCCGATTACCACGGGGACCACCGTTACCTTCACCCTCCACATCCTCTCGAGCTCTTCTCTGAGCCCTTGGTATTTCTCCAGCTTCTCGTGTTCCTTCTTCCTGATGTTGCTGTCATTCGGAACCGCTACATCGGTCACTACGGCCGTCTTCTCATGTTTGTCTACCACCACTATGTCCGGTTGGTTAGCCACCACCATTTTGTCCGTCTGTATCTGGAAGTCCCACAGGATCTTAGCTCGGTCATTCTCCACCACCCTTGGGGGCATCTCCCATTTTGACCTCAGGACTTCCAGGTTATACTCGGCACAGATGTTTCTGTACACTATGCCGGCCACTTGGTTATGGCGTTCCATGTATGCCCTGCCAGCTAGCATCTTGCACCCTGCTGTTATGTGCTGGATTGTCTCTGGGGCATCTTTACACAGCCTGCACCTGGGGTCTTGCCTGGTGTGATAGACCCCAGCCTCTATGGATCTTGTACTCAGAGCTTGTTCTTGTGCTGCCATGATTAGTGCCTCCGTGCTGTCTTTCAGTCCAGCTTTGTCCAGCCACTGGTAGGATTTCTGGATATCAGCCACCTCCTCTATCTGCCGGTGGTACATACTGTGCAGGGGCCTGTCCTTCCATGATGGTTCCTCGTCTCCCTCCTCTTTCTTGGGTTTCTGGGTGCTGGACTTGGGGTGGAACCCTCCATGCATGGTAAGGAGCTTTCTTGTCTTTATGTCAGTGGCTTCTATCTCCTCCTTTGGCCAACTTATTATACCAGCAGGGTACCTGATCACGGGCAGGGCGTGGGTGTTGATAGCCCGGATCTTGTTCTTACAGTTCAGCTGACTCCTCAGGACTTGCCTGACCCTCTGCAGGTACTTGGTGGTTGCAGCTTTTCTAGCGGCCTCTTCATGGTTCCCATTCGCCTGCGGGATCCCCAGGTACTTGTAACTGTCCTCTATGTCTGCAATGTTGCCTTCTGGCAGTTTGATCCCCTCCGCTCTGACTTCCCTCTCTTTGTTATTATCCGACTACACTTCTCCAGCCCGAATGACATCCCGATGTCATTGCTGTATAGCCTGGTAGTGTGGATCAGTGAATCGATGTCTCGTT
Source organism: Rhamphochromis sp. 'chilingali' (assembly GCF_963969265.1). Taxonomy (NCBI): domain Eukaryota; kingdom Metazoa; phylum Chordata; class Actinopteri; order Cichliformes; family Cichlidae; genus Rhamphochromis; species Rhamphochromis sp. 'chilingali'. Next base: position 26,402,841 of record NC_137932.1, read on the forward strand.
CACTCTTGGCATACAGTTTGATGTCATCCATGTACAGGAGGTGGCTGACAAAAGCTCGGTTGCGTAGTCGGTATCCGTAGCCAGTATCCGTAGCCAGTCTTGTCAAATATCTCACTGAGGGGGTTCAGGCCTATGCAGAACAGCAGTGGGGACAGAGCATCTCCTTGGTAGATCCCGCACTTGAAGGTGAAGTTACTTTAAAATAGTAACTTAGTTACATTACTAGTTACTTCTACCAACACGAAAACTGCAGTCGTGGTGCTTTCGATTGTACTCAGAGCTCGGAAATTCTTCCTTCTGAATAGGAAGATGTAGGTAACACCAGACTGCAGATGAGCTGCATACAGGGCTGGACTGGGACAAAAAAATCGGCCCGGGCGTTTTGACTGACCGGTCCGCCATTATAGGAAAAATCATAAAGCCTTTGAATGAAAACAAACACTGTTGTGACAGTGATGTACACTGTTCTGATGGTATATATGTATCAATCGTTTGTTGTAAGATTCAGATAATTACTTTTTAAAAGCTAGACATTTTAAATGAGAATAAGAAAAAAGTATTTCTTTGTGCCCCCCTTTCCCTGTTAACGCCCTAACTGGCCTCCTGGCAACACTTTGCTAGACCTGCCCCTGCACAGTTACCAGCTGTCAGCTACATAGAAAAGGATCCTGGGGTTATTTGTCTCTCAGAAACAGTTCATAACTTCCCTTCAACTCATTCATGTCACCTAAAAGGTAAACCTGTTTCTCCATCACCTGTTCAGCTCTGATGATTCAGTAAGGACATCTCCTGGTTTCATCTTCATGTTTCCCTCTCACCACATAACCAAACCATATCATGACCAGCAGCTTTTACAGCTGTGGCTCCAGCAAACATCAGCTGATACTAGAAATTAATATTAAATAAATTCTAACAACAGCTTAAACGTGCTGCTGTTGTTTAGCGCGACATTGGTTTCTTCTTTCTGGCGCGAAGTGGGCAATAAACAAACAAGAGAGAAAAGCTGATCAGCTGATCATTGATCAGTTTCATGATTGAAGTAGAAACGGGAGAGAGAGAGAATAAGAGGAGAGGAGGCAGCTGTGCAGCAAAGACACAGAATAAATACAGCTTTGTGTCTTTTTCATTCTAGCTGAAGTCCGGGACAAACTGTGTTCCTTTTCACCTCAATACGAAACGAAAATATTACAAAACGCGTAATATTTTCTCTGAATACAGAACGATTCCATTTTTTACGGGACGGTTGGCAACTCTAATAATTAACCTTATGAATAAAACAAAGTTCAGTATCAGTAACATCATAGCACCCACCCAGCTGTATAGAAACTCTGTCATGCTAGCTAGTACGCAGTACGAGTTAATGTAACTGACTATAAAAAGTCAGCACAACGAAAATAAACTCCACCTAAACTTGGTTTATATCTGACCCAGATAGACTGCAGGTCATAACTTCTTACCTGAAGTTCAGCCGCTTCGGGTCTCTCCTCCTCCTGCCTCCCCTTTCCCTCATCCACCTGCTGGCCTCCACCACTTGCTAATGTTACTGAATCTGTGGAAGCTCCGCCATAGCCACCACACGAAGTAACGAATAAGGAGCCTATCTAAATCCCAGTAATGATTAACGCGTTCCTGATTTTGGCATAATAACTAGTTACCGTGCTCGTTACCACAATAATAACGTAGTTACTGTAACGCGTTACCCCCAACACTGTGTATATATATATATATATATATATATACATATATATAAAATTTAGTTATCTAATTGTGTTTAGAACATTGGAAATAATAACCAATCTAAATAAAAAAGGACTCAAGTCAGTTTTGCTTTGAACAGATTTACAACATAAATCACCTGAAGGAGTGCTGCTGTATGATTTAAACTAAACTGGTTTAAACTGAACATAGTCTATTAATATAACCAGGTGATTTATACTGTACACACCTGGAGGTGAGTATTGCTGTGTGGATAAACGTGTCTGCAGAGCCTTCAGCGGACGTGTTCTTTCTCTAATGACGGTAATTCTGTGTGAAGTTTAATTAAACCATCATCACATGTTGGGAAAAGAAAGAGAGAGCTGGTGTAGATTTCTCCCATTCTTTCCTTATCTCTCTCGCCCACAGTCGTCCCTTCTGCACTGATACAACTCGTCTGGTTTTGAACTTATCAGAGGCAACACCCAGTCTGGAAATTCACACACACTGAAGTGCTTTTATAAACTCTTTATTAGTCCAGCGCAGGCCTGCTGAGACTTTAGCGTGCTTCACACCATCATCATCCTCCATCCTCGTGAGAATATTTGAACTTCTGTGGCTGGTGTTTGGGTCATTTCTTCCTTCGATCTTTAGGGACAGAGCTGCATCCAAATCCATTTTTTTTCTTATTTTAAGTACAAAAGAAATAAAATATAGACATGAAGATGAAACATAAGTATGTTTCCACTTACATGAAGTACAATTTAATCGTTTTACTGATTAATTAATTAATTTGATTTACATTTAAATGTATTTACAAAAGAAAGAAACGTGACAAGCCTGCTGAAAGCTCAAAGTTTCGGCACCTTTTCTTCTTCTGGTAACTATTTTATTTTCCCTCAGTCAACATTTAAAGAGTAAAATGCTGTCCATCAACCTCGCCCCCCATCACTGAAACAAAACCCTCCTGTCTTCATGTCGGGAGGTGTGAGAGCTGATGTTTGTAGCAAGAGCTGCTCTGTTCTCTCCGACGTCCTGTTCAGCATTAGTCTCACCTCGGGAGGCTCGGGCACTTCCATCAGACTGACACGACACACACCACACACATGCATGCGTATAAGAACACATTCACACACAGTGTTCACAACTGGAATGTGTGGGAAATGAAGTTCAGCAGCACCTTTGTCCGATAAATCAGACAGGCCGTGGAGCTCCAGGTGATCGGGATTCTCCTCTTCTGTTTCTCTGCTGTGGTGTGCATGTGTGCGTTGTATGTGTCGTGTGCATTTATTTTTTGTGCTGATGTGCGATGGGCAGTGACAGCGTAGGCTCTGTTACAATAAGAGCCTGTGTAGCAGTAGCAGGGGGCAGGAAGCACCAAAAGGGGCAGAAAGAGGGCATAGAGGGGCACGAAGTCAGGTCAAACACCCTGGGAGAGCAGGCCTGGGAAAACCATGGGAACAGGGAAGGGAAGGGGCAACGGAGGAGAGAGAGGGGGATTTAATAGAACTTGAAGAAGGCTGGGGAGTCACGTCTCAAAGTATGATTCAGTGCTGATATTTCCAAATATCAGCGCCAAGTCGCTCGCCTATTTTTTGAGAAAAACCTTGAAGTCACCACAGGCTGACCATCCCTGCTTGCACTGCCAATGTAATAAAATCCAGCATCATGTTTGATGTTTCAGTAACATTAGATTATGTGCTGCGCATTATTTATATTAACCATCCGTTCCAATCGCATCCTTCAAGGGCTGATTTAGATTCTAAGGTGAACTTGTTGAAAGCCGTCAGTCACAGTCGTGTAGAGTCAGACATGTCCATCACTGACTCGTAAGCCAAGCTGTAATAAAATTAACTACAACTAAGGACATTTCCTCTGTTCATTTTATTTCAGTTTTTCAAGTTCACAGAATCGTTTCAATTGGTTGAAATTTTTTGATTTTAGTAAATTAAAAAATATTTTCATGTTTTTTTGTAATGTATCCTGAGATGTCCGACAACAATTCAATTCAATTAAATTTTATATATACAGGACCAAATCACAACAACAGTCACCTCAAGGTGCTTTATATTGTATGGTAAACCCTGCAATAAGTATCATTACTGCTAAAGGAGGCTGAGGAGTAACTAAACATCTCACACAATGAGAAGGAAAGTGCAGGGGGTACAGGTGAAGAGGCCATGCTGCTAGCGAGTCGGCTATGAGCTAAGCTAAGCTAGCAAAACAATAAAGACACGGTGAGTGAATACTTTGGCTGTAAATTAGCGAGTGAGTACATGAAAAGTGTGCTTCTGATGAAGCACGTGAGGATTACACTATGAAATAAGAATTTATCTAAAGGGTTTTAATTTAATTGCTAGAAAAACAGCACTGTGTGTTGGAACAGGAAGAGGAAGTGATACTCTACTACAGAGAGAGCAAAAACCAAGTGACAGTGCCACATTTGTGAGTCCTTATACTGAAGTTATTATTATTTTAATATAGTGACACATGTATTGTTATTTCCTGAATGAAAACGTAGCCAGAAATGAACAGGAGGAATCAATGGTAGGGAACAGGCCAGCTAGAGGCAGCGTTGACCTGGCGTGTAGGTACTTATCTGAAGCATAAATCCCCAGTTAGGCCCCAGCCTCATGGGACCACATACCTAACTCCACAGTAACCAGCTATGCAGAAAAATGTATTTTTGTCAGCTGGCACCACGCATGAAACACTGGGATACGATCACACAGTAAATATCACATAATGCACCAGCTCGAGCATTAACACCAGCATCATATCAGCCACTTATGTATGTTACATACACATGTATGCAACATGTTTTAAATCAAGTCAACAACACCAGCAACCACACAAAATGAGGCGCTGTAAGCGGAGATTAAGCCAACCACTCCTTCCTTTCAGCCACTTCGTAAACACTGTAATGGCCGTGGACCAAACTGGACTTGGAAGCAGGGATCAAAACAACAAACTGAAGTCCAGCATTTTTAGTTCAATAAGCAAACAGTGAGTCGACACGCACGCAGGCAACCGGGGAAGCAAAGGACAGAATCCAAAAATACACAATGCATTAGAAGTCAAGCTGCAGACAACATCACGGGTCAAGAATGGGCAGTAGCCATACACAAATAACCCCTGGAAGCACGAACGAAGGCTGGAACATTTGGAGCAATCTGGTGACTGAACTGGAGTTACGTCTGGATTGTTTGGTTTAAAATGGTTTAAATTTGGTTATACAAATACGTTTGGAGCTGACTGCAAGTTTCCTTCATGTTCTGTTTAGTCTCAATCAGATTTCTGAGACCAAGTGTACAAATAAAACATCAACAAACCTTGAGGCAGATTTTAGGAAAAAGCTTTTTAATTCTCTAGATTCCTTTTACTGGACCAGGCCAAACAACAAAAAGCACAAACCTGGAATTTTATATAATGGTTCGGATGTTTTGGGCTATTACAGATGATAAATGAACAGATAAAGACACAGCGACCAGATGGGCTTCATCTCTCTGCAGTTTCCTGTCGAATCCGGGAGATAATCTTGGGTAAGCCTCCTCCGGCAGCTCGTGGATGTCAGGTCTGAGGGCGACTATCGGGATGTGTGATCTCTCATGACCGGTCCCACTTGTAAACTCCACTAAACAATGACCGCCTCTCAGCAGCACCAAAGAATAACAGTCTTTCACTGCAGGGACACACAATTATCCTTTTCTCTCTTCATCCACCGCACTAGCTCCCTCAAACTCTCTCAGTCTTTCTTTCATCGGTCAAGATGTTAATTCACTTAAAGAACAACTTTTCGCACAAAGAAACCTCCTCTGTCCTCTATGTGAGTGTTAGTCACCATCAAAGCTGTTCTCATGTTCAGTATTTATAGAAATGGATGGGAAAAAGGAAGAAATGGGACGTTTTCTAATGTAAAAGTTCTTTTTTGTTGTTCTTTCTTTCTCAGAAGACCTTTTTCCCTCGCCGAGTTCCAAACTAGAAGCTAACCACATGTTGCTCAACCCAAAGCTGCCAATTTTACATATTTATACTGTAATTAATAATTCAAACTGACAAAACAGAATTTACTGAAGCATTACAATACTTCCCACAAAGGTTTCTGAAGTTCTACTATTTATTTATTTGTTAACCACCAAAATAGTACTGTAAGCAGAAAGGACCCAGAGCTGTATGGTATCATATATTCAGGACGTCCGTATTGCCGGCGCCAGCCTGTTACAACAGTAAGGTTTTCTTTGAGAATGGAACACGAGCAGCATGGAGTGGCTGCCACTAACAACACACACCCACTAGGAGACTCCCAAAGCTATTACAATAGTAGGGCAACCCCCCCCCAGTGGTGCTATAACCCAAAAGGGTTGTTACAATTGCTGATGACATCATCAATAATAACCCATCATCACAGCACAAGCAAGTTGAACCTTGGTTAGCTGTTAGCATTAGCCTGTTAGTAACGTGAATTTTACAGTGTTTATTTATCAGATAAAATAAGCTTAATGTCGCCGTTATTACTGTCCAGCCGGAAACAGCGGGGATGTCCAAATTCAGGCTGCATCCTCCTGAGGACCTGGCCTTTGTGGTCTACGTGGGCCAGGTCCTCCGAAAGCCGGGTAGGCCGGAAGTGAGCGACTGTGAAATTTGACCGTCTACCCTTCAGAATTACGTCACAAGCTCTCTCGGTGGAGTGAAACTCTGCCGTCTGCTCCTTGCTATCTAAAATATGACCGTACGCTGCCGTAAATTCTCGACCATCTCACACTTCTGTTTAATCAGTTTTCTGTTTGATGTTTATTCATCCCTCCATCCATCCATGTTTATTCAGCTGTGTGAAAACCCCAGAGTAATCCTCCCGAGGGATTAAAACAGTTATATTTAATCTAATCTACTAACTTTAATCTTAGCCAAACCGATTTACTCACGAACAAATAAAACACTGAAAAAAGCCAAACAATAACATTTTTAAGTTATCTTAAGTGACTTATATATCATGTTTAATCTGACTAGTTAAAGACCGCGGGCGGTCTGCAAACGATGTGCCGGGAGTAGGGATGGGTATGGAAACCCGGTTCTTGTTGAGAACCGGTTCCCACTGTTTCAGTTCCTTGGAATTGTTTGCCATTTTTGCAAACGATTCCTTTATCGATTCCAGTCGCCCCGAATGACGTCACCACGTTGCGGAGCGTCATTTACCTGGCAACGCTAAAAAGTTTGGCTATACTTTACGAGAATGGATGACAACAGGGCAACTTGCAATACTTGCAAAGTAGCTATTTCATTTAAGGGAGGAAACACTATGAATATGCAAAAGCATTTGCTCACAAAACACGCGATGACCTTAAATGAATGTCGTGTTTTTAATTCCGCTCCGGACTCGTGAATCTCACCCAGCAGCAACGGTAACGTTTGAAGGTCCTCTCCCGTTAACGCGGCAGGTAAATAATCAACTAACAGTGCATATTATGTTAGTGCGATCTGCCTTATTATAAAACCTGCCATTACTGTGCATTTAGGTGACTATGATGAGACAGACAGAGTCTGGCTCAGATGCTGGCAGTTGTTGCTGCAGTCTACCGGTAGCGTCTATATATAAGTCACTTAAGATAACTCCTAAATTTCTATCTTGTTCAGCGAGAAGATATAAAACAAAGTTCTAAGCTAATCGACCTTAGTGTTCTCCTTTTTTAAAAAGAATCGATAAGAGAATCGATAAAGAATCGAATCGTTAAACAGAATCGAAAAGGGAATCGGAATCGTGAAAATCTTATCAATACCCATCCCTAGCTGGGAGTTCGCTGTTCTTGCTGGCTCAGATATTTGAAGGTTACACAGCTACATTCTTGACTGAAAATCTGTTAAAAGTTTGTTTTACGACCCAGAAAGAGTAATAAGAGTAATATTGAAACTAAGTAGCTGCCACCATTGTTTGAAATTGGCTGGGCTGCGATATGAAATCTGGGATATGGTTTTTTGAAATTTTGTTGTCCGGGTGGAAAATCGGGAGAAATTTGGGAGAATGGTGGCTCAGGGAGATTTTCGGGAGGGGCACTGAAATTCGGGATTCTCCTGGAAAAATCGGGAGGGTTGGCATGTATGCCTTATGCGCGCTCATCCATGTCGCAAGTAAAGTACACCTCTCTTTCAAATATCCTCCATGACTGATGGAGGTTTCAGTCTGAGTAAAATAGCCTGTCATTTTGCAGGTGTTATTCAGCTCACTGTGAAAAGCACTCGTGGCTACTGATCAGTGATCATCCATCCATCCATCCATTCGCTTCCGCTTATCCTTTTCAGGGTTGCGGGGGGCGCTGGAGCCTATCCCAGCTGTCATAGGGCGAGAGGCGGGGTACACCCTGGACAGGTCGCCAGTCTGTCGCAGGGCCAACACACAGAGACAGACAACCATTTGCACTCACATTCACTTGCACATTCACACCTATGGGCAATTTGGATTAACCAATTAACCTATCCCCACTAAGTGCATGTCTTTGGACAGTGGGAGGAAGCCAGAGTACCCGGAGAGAACCCACGCAAACACAGGGAGAACATGCAATATCCACACAGAAAGACCTGTGTTCAGGTCTTTCTGAACACAGAAAGACCTGAACTCAAAGACCTGAACTTTCTGAACTCAGGTCCTGAGTTCAATTCCACCATCAGGTGGTCCTGTTGCCGCACAGGACCTTCTTGCTGTGCGGCAACAGTGCTAACCACCGTGCCACCGTGCTGCCTCTGATCAGTCATCATGACACGTTGAATTCAGTCTTTTAAGTGTGACGTGCAGCATCACTGAGAGTTACAGACTGTCTAAATGCTTTCATCGTTAATAAAATGATCAGTGTGGCTGCTCTACCAGGTGTAACGATTAAGTTTAACATCCAGGCATCCATGAAAAGAGAATTTATGATATTTAACAGAGTTAGAAGTTAGCAGAGAGTTAGCTCGCTAGTTTTCATCTAAAGATGATATACCATGTTTTGATGGAGGGATTTCTGAAAAATTAAAATGTACAGCTCTGCTATCACTTCTGACATAAATGAAGACAAAACTAAACAGTAATGACATTTGTAGGGTTACTGAAGTTGGGCTGGCTGGTATATAATTATGTGCTACGTGGAGGCTAGCTACACAGCTATAGTTAGCATAATATAAACACATTGAAGCTGGAGGATGAACGCTAACCTTTTTCCACTCAATAAAAGTTAATGTGAGGTTTCCCGATGGTTAGGGACAAATGCAATCGGATGGTAGGATGCTAAATGGACCAAACTTTAGTCAGGAGAACAACTAAGATAATCCATCCACAATATGAGGTTCGTCATTAATATACTGCTGCATGGGCTGGGCTGTAGCTACATCGTAAGGTTTTAAAAACAGAGCTTTAAAATGAATAGTGGTAATAAAAACCGAGAGAGGCCAACAGTGATCACTGGCTTTTTTTAGGGGCTTGTTCAGATTAAATGGAACTGGATACGAAGCATTAAAACATGTTTTAAACACAACAACTTTAATAAACGCAGAGTAGGAAGCAGGGTTCATACGTCATCACTTAACAACCGGATACTGATGATTGTGCAAGCTCTGATAAAAGCCTGATTCCAAACCCTGATGATTTTTCACTCAAATGATCCATTTCTAAGTATTGCAGAGTGATTTGATTGGATGAACACTGATGATGTTGAATATTTCTCAACTTTCAAAGCAAAGCAGCAGATTCATAGTCCAGAGTGAGTGATTCTTCCTGGGGTCACAAAACTTTACATGTCGACCCTGCAGTAAAACAACACATGAACATATAAAATAATAATAAACTGCTCCAGACACCACAAATTAGCTCCATACCGAGACAAGCATTAATAACATAATTACTACAGCTCACACACAGTGATCCAAGTTCATATTAATAATTTATACCCGTGAATGGAAGTTATAAAACACAGGAAATAAAATCACCAGAAAGACTTTCAGAATAAAATACTTCTACAGTTAGAATTTTTACCAATCTAGAAAGAATTTCAAACATGAATGCATGTGATGTTTCTGAGAATCTGCTCACATTAAAATATTATTGTAGACGAGGGGACTTTCCCAGCAGCTCTGCTACAAGGCAACACACACACACACACTCTCTCACACACACACTCTCTCACACACACACACACACACACACACACACACACGCACACACACTCACACTCTCACACACACACACACACACACACACACACACACACACACACACACACACACACACACACACACAGATAAAGTGCTGGGAGAGTTGGGGGAGTCAGGGATCAGCTGACCATGTGTGAGAGTGTGTGCGTCCTGGACAGTCTGAGATGGGCGAGCAGGTCTTTCCCACACCCACTTTCTCTCTTTAGAAAGTGCCACAAATGTCAAAACACGCACACACACACACACACACACACACACACACACACACACACACAGAGCGCGGCCAATTTCAGTGGAACGTGTGGGGTCGGGAGGTCATGCTGAGCTGGGTCACGTTCCTGAAGAGGAGAATGTTTGCCAGCAGCTGAACCAGAACACCAACAAACTGATCTGAGGTGTGCAGCTGAAAACACAACAAATTGAAATAATCACGAATATTCATATTCACGGAACATGAAAGCATGCTACATGAAACAAACATGCAATAAAATAAAGAGTACTCGAAATGAACCCAGGCAGCAGCTGTGCTTTAGAGTTTTGAGGCACTGAGAAAATTCAGCCTGTTTAATGCAAACTCCACATTTCAACTGTGACAAACACTGGGGGGCAGGGACGTGCAGGGGGGGGGGGGGGGGGGGGGGGGGGGGCTAGAGGGGCTTGAGCACCCGCCCCTTTCCTGATGAGTGCCCAAAGTGCCCTTTTGTTGAGGCAACTTTTAAATTCTTTTTATTTATTTATTTATTCTTTTTATGTGTGCGTGCGTGCGGAGTCCTGTCTGTGCCCCTCAACAATAATATTTAACTATTAATCATAGTTTTGCTAAATAAAAGGATCTGGCTTGCATCAGTCACATGATCACATTTAACCAATGATCGCCCTCGACGGCAGAACGCGCTGGTTACGAGCCGGGAACGAGCTCACAAAGAGCACGCGCATTTTTTGCGGTCCGGAGCTGTAGGAGAAACACAAGTTAACTCAGAGACACAGACTGATGCGACAAAACCAGTAAGTAGGTGTACAGCGTACACTGTAGTGTGTAGCACACTGGAGTATTAGCTTATTACGTACACGTTGGTAAGTTGTCTTGTTGCAACTGACGAACTGAAACAAACGAGCGTGCTGTGTGTGCAACAGCGCGACAAACATTACCTGTCCTTTTATTAACTGCACAGGTAGTGCTGGTCATAGCTGCTGGCTACCTGTGTAAGGCTGTCATGGGTCTGTAGCTCTGTCACCGTTTTAGGGAACATATTTAGTTTTAAAGTAAGTTTCTGGGCATTTCCTGCCTTTCTGGAGGGATTATATTTCACTAAAAAACGATCTAATATGCATGTCCACATAATAATAATTATAATTATAATATATTAAAAAACACACGCTGTATTTTAAAGAACATACATTAAGAAGCAGATTATATTAGATTTATATTTTAAATAAGACAAATTTGGATTTTACAGCAGTAAAATGATTGTATCTCTACAGTTTAAAAATGTAATAAGCTTTGCCCTGCACAGAGTGGATAGTGAAACAAATGGAATCATCATAAATACATTATTTCATATTTATTACTTCCCCCTCCTCATTGCTTTATTATTGTAGCTCTAGTAATAAATAATAATGTAAGGATGCCCATGGTATATACGGTATTCTGAAGAAGGTCTAAAATGTCACTGTGTGTGCATGTGTGTGTTTTATTTAGCTGGATTTAAAAAAATATTACTCATGATATAACATTGTGCAGACATGGCTTGTAAGGACATGAGGAGGAAACAGTAGGAGCTGTATGAGGCTACTAAAGGCAGTGCTATAACATTTTTCTGTCATCATTTTATTATAGATTAAGTGCAAGAGTTGTTAGGTGTGGATAATTAGATTATAGTTTATTGCAATAGCAAGTTGTGCCTTGTTCTCAGATAGACAGCAAGTGGAGAGTGATATATGAAATGATGGGATGGAAGAAGAGAAGCAAAGAGTGATTCACAGGCAGAGCCTAAATTATTTCTCACAGTTTATTGTTGCCTTATGGTTCCAAGCGCTGTCACCAATCTTTGCATTTTGTTATTATCTCATGACACTTGTTTAATCAGCTACCATCTCTCCTATGGACTTTTTAATGTCTACAGTCTCAGATCAACACAGCCCTGCCCTTCCCATATTAGATTCTTGATGAATGTGTGTTGTTGTTATTCAGCATGGTTCAATGTGCCCCTTTTTAACTTTGAGCACCCGCCCCTTTAAACCTCTCTGCACGTCCCTGCTGGGGGGAGACCAAACGTGGTGCTGGGATGGAGAGAGCAAAGCTTCAGTCGACCAGCTCTGAAAGACTCCACAGGTAAAGTGAATGCAGGAGGGCCGTCACACCTCATCCTAAACATCTGCAGACACAAAAGTTTCTAATGTTGTTATAAATTTGATCACAGTCAAGCAAACGGAGCTGAACTGGCATAAAAGTGTTGGTCATTTTTAAAACAGTCTTTCTTACTATACTAGTCTGCGCACGTGGCGTGGACGCTGCATGACCATGTGACCACACCCGTGTACCAGTGTGTGCTCGTAGGTTGCATGCTGCGTTCTTCTTCTGTTCTCCTCAAGTTTGCTGCATTTCAAGTATAAAGGACACACACAGCACTGCAGCTACAATGGCCTTTGCTCTGAACCACTTCCCACTGTTGTTGTAGGCGATGGGCACAACGATAGGCCTGCCACACACACACACACACACACACACACACACACACACACACACACACACACACACAGCAGCGATACGCTTTAACCCCTCCACCCTTGTTAAACACTATCAAGATAAGAAAGCACTCCCGTGTTTCCCACCATCACACACACACTCACACACATCCTCGACAGTCTGCAGACACTGCTACACCCCGCCGCACACGCACGCACGCACGCACGCACACACACACACACACACACACACGCACACACACACACACACACACACACACACACCCTTCCTCTCAGGCCTCTGTGGTGACTGAAGGGGAAAACCAGCAGAACAGAGTCACACACTGCCGTGAACACACACTCGTCCTCACCTGGATCACCGCACACACGGTGTAATGAGGTGTTGTGTTAAACTTTACTCTGACTTCATGAATGTAAAAATGGGCATGAGAGGAAAGCCCACAAGGCTGTCATGACTAATGGTTTACAGCCTTTGTGCAATACTTTAGATACTCTGATATTAAAATGTTTGTGCCGTTATTCAAGAATGATTTACACTTTTATTGATCATCCTCTGTCACCATGCTTGGCTTATTGAAAGCTAGTTTGAAAAGTCAAAGAAGAAGAAAAAACTGAAGTTGCCCCTGTTTTGTCACTCATGTAAACATTTTGGTTGCAAATAAAATCACCAGCTTCAGATAGAAACCTCCAAAAGTTTCTTGGTTGTTTGCATAAGACTGAACAAATACCAGCAACTTTCCAGCAGCGACATTATCGTATAAAAGACCGACGTTTCCGTCTGCAGCCGTTTTTATTTGGCACGATGGCAGTTTGCTCTGCCACCTCCCTGTTAGTCCATGTGCGCACATAGAAATTAGTGGTGGGTAAAACAGAAGTAAGACCCCCTGAGAGGCCCCAGCGACTGAGTCAGAGCCTGCATGAAAAAGAAGGAGCTGGAGTGGAGTGGGTTGCAAAGCAGCTTGCACACATGTAGTAGCTGTATGAAGCTAAAATTTTGCACTTGAAATTAGAGTTGCAGTTTGGAACTGTACAGAAGGGGGTCAGCTGTAACATCACATGTTTCGCTGTGACTGTGACTGAGACTGAGCTTGACTTTGTGACCCACTGAAAGTAACAGCATCCATTTCATAACTGACACCCCAAACTAAAGGAGTAGGAAGAGGACAGTCACTAGAGTTCAGGGTGGAATTCTTTAGCAGAGGTCACACGGACAAACAGATGATAAGGCGTTTTTCTCCAGGAAAACTGCTCATTTAAAAACATTTATGGGCTCACAGGTTTTCATTGTTTCTCGGAATAACTGCCCAATCCCACCCAGGGGGACGGTTCCCATTATTTACCTTTACTGCACCTTTATTTATTTGTGCTGGTATTTTCCTGTGTTGTAGCTCAGGGCTAAACCCTGAGCCGTGTCAGGCAGCATGACTGCAAAGACAAGAAGGCCGTCGGTGCCCTGGATTAATAAAATTTGGAGAAAAACAAGTTGAGCGCCAGTGAGTGAGCAATCCTCCACTTTAGTCCAGAACAATGAGAGCAGGAGGAGGAGGAGGAGGGTCATCTGAAATGGCACAGAAGAAGGAGGGAAGTCGGAGAAAAGGAGGAAGAGAGTGAAGGACTCGTAGAAAGAAAGACTGCCCGTCGTGTCGTGACTGTTGGTGATTTATTGGTAATTAATCAGAGAGCGAGAGGCCGAGAAGCCGGGACCGAGGGCGCTGCGAGGATCCTGGAGAGGCAGAAAGCGAGGAAGTGGTGCACGGCGTCTGGAGTGTGTTTGTGTTCATGTGCTGCCGTTGGCGTGTTTGTTGACTCAGGCAGCGAGCGGCTCGACATTAATTGTTTTTTTTCAGTCCCTGAAGTCAGATTCTCAGGCTCAGAGTTCCAAAGTGCTTTAAATACACGCAGAGAGGCTCGACTTCTGATTGGTTTACCGACCAAGGACTCACACGCTGCATCCATCTTTGATATACAGTCTGTGGGTGTTTCAGGATGTTTCTGTTCAATGTTTGTCACACACACACACACGTGCGCACATAGGCTGACGTATCCACTGTAGACTGTCACCTGCCACATTCCCGGCGTTCCTCACGTTCCCTGCTTTTAATCTCTGTGGGACAGTCATGTGGACACCTGACTGCGTGCGTGAGTGTGTGTCTAGTCAGCACTGCGAGTGTGTGAGTGTGTCTACTTGTCTTTCATCGCCACTTTAATCTCTTTAATTAACTTTAAAGTACATTTTAACACTTTCCTTTCTCACCTCTTCAGTCTCCTCTGGAACTTCTGGGTCAGGAACCATATTTAGTAACTTAAATAGGCCCCAGATTTGGCCTCCCCGTGACTCACTGTGAGCGTGAAGAACCAGCCAATCAGCAAAGATCAGCTTACGTGACATTATTGCATCTGAAGACTCAATAATAGTCCGCATCATTCTAAGAATTCCAGAATTTGTAGGAGGTTTTTAGATTTTTTGCCGTTACCCACTGTCACACCTGTGCTCATAACATCAACACTCAAGTTCAATCAGCAGTCATAAGCTGATGAAACTTGTACATTATATACATCAGTGTTTAAGCTAACAACAGTATAGAGCATATTGGATGTATCACTACGTAGTAACACTTTTACAGGATATTAATAGTGAAATATTTGAATCTTTGAAACGTTATCGATCAAGTTGTTAAAACTCAGAGTTCAGAGTCCATCAGATGTTTCAGGTGTCTCTGTGTCATCCTGTTTTCGTTCAACTGTCTTCACTTTCAATTCTCTTCAGTTTCACCTTCAGCCTGTTATTATAATCATGTGATTTAATTAGTAACATGCAAACAGTTAAGCCACTGGGGACGACTATGGGACACGAACCGGCTCCAGCATCCGCTTCGACTCTCTGCTCCAACCTGATGCAATGGCTGGAATAAACAGGTCACCGGTCTCCTTTACCTTTACCCCTGTAACTCTGTCACTCTTTCCTCATAGCTGCATCCACGTTCTCTGTAAACCACACAGCTGATTCATGCACGATAACAGCATGCATGTGAGTCACAGGGCGTGTTACTGCAGAGTGTGGACTTTTCCTCAAATGTTGTAAATATGCAGTATTTTGTCTTCTAAAGGAAGTAACCCCTTTAAAAGAATACTACACATACTGTGTGTGTGTGTCAGTGTGTGTGTGGGTGTAATCACATCTCTTCTGGCAAAAGGTGACCCATTTCTCAGCCTTGTCTGGGGCTGCGTTACATACAGGTGTGTGCGTCTGCTCCCCCTCATCACCTTACTCCCAGGACACTGCCAACATCCTGGGTTGCTCACATCGCACAGACATGTCGCGCACACACACACACACACACACACACACACACACACTCACACACACACACACACACACACACACACACACACGTCCACCAGGAAGCTTAATTGTTAGCAGTTAAAATATTTTTTTCCTTTTCCCTTTAACACTATGGCGATAAAATAAAATTCACTGGGGGGCTATAAAAAGAGTTCAGCGTGAGTTTTTAAAGGTTCTGGTTCTATTTTTATTTACACTTCTTTATTTAAGTCTAAATAACTTCTCACTGACGAATCATATTTCTCATAATGGCTTAAAATGAATCTTGGCCTCTCACGCCTGCTCTGCTGCCTGCTCGCTGCACCTCTGCTCACCGATCTCAGCTCAGCTTGTACATAGCTGACTCTACATCCCTGTGTTTGTCCATGTTTTCGGGATTTCCTGCTGCTACCCAGTTTGCCTGTGTGACCTCTGGGTCTATTTTTAGTCCTTGGTGACCTTTGACCCCTGCTGCTTTATTTAATAGTCTGAGAAACTGATAGGGATTTCCCCAGCTCACTGTGTGTGCTACGCTGTCTGTAACCCGAGCATAACTTCAGTAGGTTATTTTATGTTTTTCTGTGGGTGCAGCGTGCAAGCTTCTCATAGGAAACAAAACACACATGCAGAACACTGAAGCTATCGTCCACTGTGAGGGAACACGCTGCTGACCTTTAAATATAAAAATTCGATTTTGGCCTGATCATGTTCATACGGTCGCTCACATAAAAGCAGCTTAAAAGTCGATTACCAGCTGGGAAAATCACTGACTTCTGGGGTCACGGGTGGTCTGCAGCCTGCTTTGTCCTGTTTCTGTGATTTACCATAATTAACACAGAATTTAACCATCTGTGAACTTACTGTTCATGAGATCACAATAGTCTCCAGATCGCAGAAAAATCTGGGTCTAACTGGGCTGCTTTTGGTATTTACAGCTCATTTATGGCCCCTGTAAAATGTTCTGAGGGCCACATGTGTTTGGCCCTATTATGACCCACATCTGACTGAGTTTCGCTGCACATGGCAGGTGTGTTGTTCACTTTATGGAGCGCTGGAGGACATCCTAGCGGATAAGGAGCTAACAGTGTCGATGTAATAGTGTAGCATCTTATCCAATGTTGTATGCAGGTCTTCTCTAAATCAAGGCACACAGACCAAATCTGGCCCACTGCAAAATCATAACACAGCTCACATAGAACTTTATCAGAATTTCATTTGCTTATAAATATTAACTAATGAATCTAATCCTAGTAAATTTTGGCCTCCTGGCTTTGCTCTGTCCAAACTAAACAGAACAACATGAGAGAAAAAAAAAAGTTCATCCTGAAGATGGACAGTATAAAGGGATGTGGGTCTATTTTTCATGAGGACGCTTCAAAAGAAAACACTCTGTATCATCACTGTGATGTTTGAATCCACAAACCAGCAGAGCTATGAGATCAGCCAGTGCTCAGAGACGTTAGCCGGCGGTGTGGAGAGCTGAACGTAACTGCAGCACAGCGCGAGACTCTGAGCTCTCAGGTTTAACGTTCAGCCGGTTTCTCACCAGAAAACCAGCCTGCACACTCATAAAGTACTTTCCTCTTTGTAATAAAACCTTTGAGTTGTTGTGTTCATGTGGACATTCTGCAAAGCATAAGAACAAAACACAATATTCTTTATTTTAAATGAAACTTTCTACAATGATCCATCGGACCAATAGCTGTGAGTCGCCTCTGTTGCAGTGTTAGAATAAGAAAACATTATTCTGCTGGACTGTTTAAGAGGCCAAACATGTTTTATGTTAACTTTGCGTCACATGGAACATGTGATGCTTCATTAAACTCTGATGTTTGGGTCTCGAAGAGTACAGGGCTTCAATTTGGGAGGGATGCTGCCTCCTGGAGGTACATGTCGGTCTAACTGCAGTGATGATGACCCTTTCTGTGGTGGTCAAAGAAACACAATCATTTAACAGGAAACAGACGGCAGATCTCCTGCTTGGGGTTGAGCCGCAGGAGGACTCAGAGCTCACCTTTGCGTCCTGCTGCTTCTTGCAGCTCTGCGGCCGACTGTGCGAGCGGGAGACTCGTTTAAACATACGCCACGACTCACGCAAACAACAAAAGAACAAAAGCTGTCAGGTTGTCAGTCAAAGCCTTACATGTAACTACAGAGATATAGACACACCCTGCCTCTCTGTATCTGCTGCGTCTTCAAAGGACTCTTTCATGTTTTATTTCCTGAGCAGCAGTACTCACATGCAAGTGCAGTCACACAGCTTTATTGTATATATGACATTTACTTTCCAGTTCACATGATGCTTCAGGGTTATCTTTGAAAGTTTAACATGACTTATTTTCAACAGCTCACCGAAGAAACCAAAGGAGACCACGTCAAGCTAGAAAGACTCTGGAAGGCGAAACCGTGATGTTGACTCCGTGTACTGTAGCTCGAGGACTGAAGGCTTTGTTTCTCATTATTAACACCGACTTGACGTCACAGTGGAACTGTTCCTGATCAGCAGAAAAAACATGTGACTCTCTCTTCCTTTAAGTCCAGAAAAATCACGACTGTAAGTTAAAATTATGAAGATACATAGACAGAAGACAGACTGTCATGTCATGTATATGATTATGTATGTGCAGATGAAATATATGTTTTCTTTCTCACACAGAGAATTGCTCTATGGTGTGTAGACCTGACTAAAGATGGCACTTTTGTGGCGACTGCCTGAAAATCACCTGTTAACTAATCATCTCAGGTTATATACCTGATTATCTGTTGCTGTCTACATACACAGATATTCACATTAACCACTTTCATTCAGCCAGAAACTCATAGGCCTGAAACTGAAATTCCTCCACAAACAACACTGATGCTCGGCAGCCTCCTTTGATACAGGACTCTAACTATAACTATAACCAGTTGAGTGGAGTCCCCTACTTTAGAGAGATAAGTTGCAGATGAGCTGCACTTGTCTGATGTGCTGCACTGCGTACTGCTTTCGTCCATTCTGTCTGCGTTTGTAAGTGGTAATGATTATTTGCAAACCTTTGCCAATCAACCTGCAACTGCGTGGAGACAGGTTGCCTCCCATCCAGCAACGTAATGAGCTGGTCGCTGCAACTAATTCCAATTGGTCCCCAAATGAGAAAAAACTCACCGTGCCGTCACTGGGCAACCACACTTTTTTTAGGTCGTTGTCCCATTTGTGAGCCAAATGGCTCCTAAGGAGGACGCTGTAGGTTTTCTTTTCTTTCAGTGATTTCACATCAGGCGCCATGCTGGCTGTAAACAGGTGTGTGACACATACTCGAGGGCAGGCTGGCCAAAGAAGTATGTCAGTAAACAAACAAACAAATACAAATTATTTATCCTGTTTATTGTGATTTTCTTTGATGGAGTGAACAATAGTGGTGGGCAGATCGATCCAAATATCGATTGTATCGATACCAAGTTGGCATCGGTATCGAATCAATACTAGGCTGCTGAGATGGATTCTTTACTTTAAGTTCCGCTCTTGTTTGTAATGCTGTGCTTTTGGCAAAGACGAAAGTTTGTGTAAACTTCTGAAATGTTCAACAGTTTCCATTTTGATTAACCTGACCAACATATAACATAGAACACCTTTGAAGTGGACCTCGCACCCTGTCGATAACTTCAAACACGTCGAGGTCTTCAGAGGCTGAACTTTGACCCAGCATCACACTTGTTACGGTTATTAGAAGGAAGCCAGCCTTTAGACATCCCCACAATGACATCGTGACCAAGGGTCTGTTGCATGATTTTTAACATGGCTACAATGTGTCGTCTGCTGAGTCATCGTTTAATACAACAACGTACTGAAAGAGAGCATTCAGCATCTGACTGAGCAGGACTAACCTTCCCTTTCAAAAGTGAAAACTGCAACATAAAACTGGAATACAACCAACTTCTAATGAAATGTAACATTTTATAACATGAACACAGATTCCAGGTGAGCTGTGTCTTCCAGGACTGGATTTACCAGAACAGGTATGAGGATGGTGCCTGACGGGCATGTACGAGCTGGAGTCGATCCCAGCTAACACAGGGTGAGGAGACAGATGACCGTTCACACTCACACTTATTCACCAGTTAACCTAACCCCACTACCTGAATGTCTGTGAACTGTGGGAGGAAGCCAGAGTCCCCTGAGAGGACCCACACAAACACGGGGAGAACATCCAACCTCCACAGAGACTCTCTCTGCACTAAAAGCACAAAATAAAAATCACACCGTCATGTAATTTAAGAAACTGGTCTTAAAAAACAGTTAATCTAATATGTCCAAATGGAGCCCGTGTTAAGGTCCGTACTGGGCTTCAGAACATCAAGTGAACAACGTCAAATGGGTCAACGTCAAAAGTGCGTTGTCTCCTGATAGAAAGTGCTGAGGATCAGAAGGACTCAGGGACAACATGGTATCTGTCCAGCAGAGGGCGGCATTATTCCAAACGGCTCCATCCTAGAAACATGATGTGGAACAGCTGACCTGTAGATCTGCTCAAGAACAATCGTCAGTCTGATGACAGTCAGTCCCACATCTGCCATGTTCTCAGCTTCCTTTAGTACAGGTAGCTTTAATGATCCTTTCAAGTGTGGTTGTTTCATGGAAACAGAGAGCAGACTGCAACATCCGTGACAGCCACCTCTAACAATCTGATGGACGTGTGGACAGCAATGCTGCCTTGAACAGTACCGATGTTTCAGGGCTGGATGACGTTTTTGGGTGGGACATCTACATCCTGAGATATCAAGGTTACTTTACTTTTAGGTAAATTTGCTTCACAGAAAAATAATAGCATTTGTCATCCCTTCACAAACACACACATCGATTTAAACCTGACAGACACATATTTGGAAATTAGACGAGATGAATCAAATCAGAAAAACAGTTATTAGTTATTAAGTTTAGTGACGGCAGCAGGGACAAAGCTGCTTTTATAAGACTTTGTCCTGCATCATTCTCATGATAAAACAGACTCAATGGCCGCAAGATATTTATATGACTGCACTTGCTCAGGTTTGTCCGGATTTCAAACTGTTCTAAAAGTCTTTTGATTGAAATATGGGGCTGTGTTATTGAAAGCAGAAGAGAAATTGATGAACTGAAGTCCTTTACTCTCTACATGTTTGACAGTCAGGTGAAGTAGAATCACTCCTCTATTGGGCTTATGTGCAATCTGCATTGAATCAAGCTGAAGTTCGGTGTCTTCCATAATCACATTTCTGATGATTTTTTTCAAAGACTGAGGTGAGGGCAGCAGGCCTGAAGTCATTTAGAACTTTTGGATGACTAGATTTAGGACCAGGAACCACGACAGCTTCTTTCCAAAGAGAGGGCATGAACGATTTATTCAGAATAACCTAAAATATAGGACTGAGTTCTTTAGCACAAGTGTAGGAGCCATATGAGTTGTTCCTTTTTGCTTTGGATTAAGAGGGTTGGTTTAAATGCACACCTTGTATTGGTGCACGGGTGTGGGGCGTGACTCGTGGGCGTGTTGAGCAGAAAGGTAGAGTGAGCATGAGGGGAAACCTGTTGACCCCAGCTTGAGTCATTTTGATGCATTTTTGACTGTAACTTGATGTATGTTTTATGCACTAATTGATGCCATAGGCCAATGTTGTAGTTTGGTGTAGTAATTGGTGTAATTTTTTGTGAGTTGCAGTCATTTTGTTTGTGCAGTCTGTGCATTTGTTTAATAGTTCGATGTGCTGATTTGTATAGTGGACAGTAACATGTGGAATTAAAGGAGCAAATAGTGCAGAAGTCCATCTCATGTGTTTATTGTTGTCATCATCAGCGTCCTCATGTTTAGCCTGCTGCGGCCATTTGCTGGAGGAGCCACAACAACTTGTCAACAGAAGAGTTTGTAGGTTTTATTGGATTATTTATATATAGTTTTATTGGTGAGAGTTTTATGGTTCGCTGTTGCCTTTTAGAGTAAGCCTGTGGCTTCACACAGCTGGTTTCAATCAGGAGTCTTATTCCCCTGTTAGGTTTCAGCAGTTTCACCTGCATTAGGCTTTGTACTGATTTGCTTTCTAGTTATTGTGCATCAGGCGGCTGAAGCCATTGGCTTGGGAGTACCGCTGCAGTTTGTGTTTAAGACAGTTTGTCTTCCTCACACCTAACGGTATGGAGGTACATTGATAGGTTTGTAGCTTGTACCTATCCGCTGGAACGTTGAAGACAATATAGTTACACTGCAAAGCAAGACACAAGCAGGCTGGTTTTACTCATGCATGAGGGAAAGCTGGCTGGAACCGAGTGTCGTTCCACCACTTGACCTCCGTCAGACTCTCAGCCAGGCTCCCCATAGCACTCCTTTTATTGTGGTTACATGAATATGCATAGGGTCATTAACATATGACATCTTACATAGGTATACATGTGAACAAAGAATACTGTGTGTGTGTGTGTGTGTGTGTGTGTGTGTGTGTGTGTGTGTGTGTGTGTGTGTGTGTGTGTGTGTGTGTGGTGTCCAGATGTGACCCTGTGAAGACTCCCCGAAGCTGGTGCCAGGAGTCTAGCGGTCCATCTGAACAAAAGGCTCTTATACTTAAACAGATATACGTGTGCTTGCTATACCATAAATCAATAAGAAAAGATACGACCTCTCCTAGGAGGTGTGATCTACGCCGGAACACTCTGTAGAGGGAGTGAACGCACTCCCCCTTCATGCTACACAGAGCTGTTACAGACCTCCTAGGATGAGACATTCTTTCAATCTACAAATGGTTATACACTTCTAAGCATATGTGGGTAAATGTTTCTAAGCATAAATGACAATCAACAATACAAATCTAACATTTCCCCCCTTATTGACCTTTATGCTAGAAAAATTCCCAGTTATGAATACCTTATGACTGACAGTTTTAATGCAAACATTTTTATACTCAGCATATGTCAAATCACCCTAAATTACTGTAAAAGTACACAGTTTAACAAATGTATTAGCAGTTATCCCATTCCTCATTAATCTCATCCAATGGCAAACTGCATCCTACAAGCAAACAAAGAAATTGTTAATTTAATAGTGAAAATAAGAAAGTAACATTTTCAAAAACATCTCAGCTTGGTGATGCTTCCTCCGGGTGTGCAAATCACATGTCTCTCTGCAGAGTGGTTTGAGTTCTGCAGGGCGTCATGAATGTCTCTTCCAGTTGTTTCCATCATTGTCCATAGGACCAGAGTCCAAATGTATGTAGAATAAACATTCAAACATACCAGTTAGTTTTGTTGTTTGTCAACATGGGTCTCAGCTATTTCCAAAGCTGCAGACCTCATAGGAAACTGCTGTTATCACCACCATAGCTTCTGGTTCCTGTGCTTTTCACAGAATCATGATGTCATCCTTAGACTCCCTCTGCGTTGTCGATGGAGCTTGGCACGCTCCCCTCATCCTTCAGGTGCCCGTCTGTTGTCCACAATCTCCTCTGTTGGCCTCTGGAAACCCCCCGTGGCACAGCTCTCAGTCCAACGCAGTTTCATGGTCCTTGCTGTGGCTCCAAAGTCTGATCTCATGATGGGCCCCAACCAGCTCAACCTTTGACCTCAACCACTGCCTGGGCTGTCAGCTATGCCTGGAATGGTTCTTGCTTCTCACTGGCCTCTTAAGATTTCTCAGGAGATTACTGCTGCACCTGTATTTCCTTGCTAGGAGGGAAAACTTCTATTTGGAGAGCATGTCAACAATCATCAAACAACATTCTTTAGTTCAGTGAACTTCACTTATAGGCCATCAAAGCCTCATCTGAACATGGATGCACCACTTGCATAGGTTTAATACTTGTAAATAAACAGTTAATCACACAAATCACTGCAACAATAATAGAAAACATTGTTTAATAAAAAACATTGTTAATCCTTGGACCCCTCCTCTTGACGCATGGACACACCCATGTGTCAACTCACCAAACCTGGATTCCTGTCTTAAAAAAAAAGATTAGCTAGATCATATCCCAGGCAACATCAGGGCATCTCCTCCCCTGGAGCAGCACCACCCTGGACCTATAATCCTGCAACAAAAATGCTAGTGTGTTTTGCATATTAAGTTTGCTTAACACCGGGCTCTCCCAGGAGCCTGCATACACACCATCATGGCCTGGAAAACAAGATCTGGAAGTGAAATCAAACTACATACCTGTAAACAATTGTATCATAAGAACAATAAGCATTCAACATCAGCAAGACAAGTGTCATGTGCAGGTTTTCTCAAATCAGTAAACTACAATTATTTTCATAAGTCGCCTCAGACATGGACAGTTATTTTAAAATTTTTACTCATTCAGTCAGTGGTTCCTTCTTTTGCTAATTGTGGAAATTATCATCGCATTCGTTTCCACGCTCAGCAAAACGACATTATTTCAAAAAGAAAAATAATTTAGACTGGATTTCCTCGTTGAATCCTTTTTGGGGGGGACTCTCATTTCCTAATTGTCCCAAATAAGTGGCTTTCTCCTGAACCCATTTTAAATGTGGAGAAACTCACTTGCAACAATTTTCTTGACGATGTGTAACGCTTTTAATTCCCGACTTGCAGATCTGCTCAAAGAAAAGAAATTCACAAGCAAAATCAGTGCTTGTTCAAAAATGAAAAATAAAAAATAACAGAGATTATCAAACCAAACTCTTAGTGCACTGTGAAAGTATCAAAATAAAAAGGCCTTGTTAAGTCATGACACAAACTCCTCATCAACTTCACAACAGGAGAAGAATCATCAGCTAGATTCACTCCAAACCAACCATCAACTGCACAACACACAACATAAGCCTAACATCTTATTAGCTATGAGTTTAATCACCAGGTCTGTGCTCTTCACTCATTTAAGCCACAGATCTATTTTATTCAATTTTTCCTTTTTCCCTTCATCATAAAACATGTGACATGCTGTCATGCACTTCACAAAAGACGTTTGTTCTGACGTATTCAGAGTTGTGTATCTAAATACAGGATTCACTCGCACATCAAAACAGGAAACTCAGTGTTTTAGAGTCTCCACTCAACACACAACAAACTCCAACACATCCCATTCACTCGTACTAGAATTCAGTCACCTTTCATTAATCTAAGAACGATCAACTAATTTGAATCAGCTATTAACCCACTAGGATGACAGGACAACAGAAATGCATGTTCAAAATGTTATCACTAAAAGAGAATTTCCCTCATACAGTAAATTACTTGTACTGCATCGATCAAGCAGGAAGCTTCTCCCAATTTACTATATTAACAACTAAATTTATTGTCTGATCACTGGTTGGTCAAACCAGGATCTTTTTTCCCACAAAAGTTAAACTGTTGTCCTGCAACCTGGAGAGTCAATTTTTTTTATTGGATAAATTCAGTATTTGATAACAAGTGTCTGCTAAATTGACACTATTTTAACACTGATGAAAGATAACAAGCATGTCTGTGGAGCTGCATCTCCAACAGAGCATGTTCTGTGCTATGAGTTCCACTGGTCTTTGCATCACACGAGGTGACTTGGACAAGATGATAAACAGACTCACGCTTAAAATGTCTAATCTTCACGAGTTATTTTGTGTTTGTATTAGTAGGGTTAAGGCATGTTCTGTGTGATTTTGTATATGTTTGTATATGTTTCAGACTCCTTCACAATTTTCCAACTTAAGCAGTCAGCTTTCTTTTTCCCCAGGTTTGCTAACCCAAATTTTGATTTCCCACATTAAATAATTCCTATGTGTTCTCACCTAGTCTTCTCACTCTGTCCTCTCACTCTTTTGTCCTCTCCCACTTCAACAGTCCCGGCAGTTCTCCTTCAGCTTTGTCCTGTGTCCCACTGTCTCTTCTTGCCATTTTACTCCACAGGTGGCAAATGTCAAACTCCAACTGTTCAGTTCTCCTCAAACGTTTTCTTCACATGCACAGTGAAGTTTCAGCTTGTTGTAGACACAGTGCCATTCATCCGATCAGTCAGGATGATGGGTTTGCTCTTCTTCTCTGATGCTGTTTGTCCACATTGCTGCTGCTTTGCTGGGACTCTTTGCTCAGGACTTGCTGCTGTCTCTTTATCTGCCATGTTATTGCTCTTTGGAGCTGCATTCTTCAGGGAGGAGTGAGCACTTGCTTGTGAGGTTGAGAGACACATACACATTGCGCTGTAATAAGTCAGCCAGAAACTTGGCCTGCACGTTTCCAATGATGTTAAACTATAACTTTCTTCCGACCGCTGCATGTGGAAAATTGATTCAGGTCTGCTTTTCACCTGAAAGTGACAAACTAAGACATTTCATTATTATCATCGCTGCTTAATCAACACACATCTCTCTCTCTGTGTGTGTGTTTGTGTGAACAATCCTTTCTTAAAAGCATAAAATGACATTGTAGTTGTTTTTCGGCTGATCAACACGAAACCTTTTTCCCATGATTATTTTTCTTCGTCTACAATGTAATTTTTGTCTCTTTTTCACTCTTTTTTTTTTCCCGTTACAATAGCTGGTGACCTGCAGAATCACCGCTCTCACTCACAATCAAAGGCAATTACTTTTGCACAGTGCACAAAAACACTGTGATGTCAGACACATTCACACTCACTTTTTCATCTGCATAAATAAATCACGTGGCTGGTGATATGTGCCATGGTAACCCATAAGCATGATCACAAGTTTATTTAATTATTTTCAACCCAACAAAACAAATAAACAAAAACATGATGCTGATGTTATGAACACTCTACACACAAGTCAAGATGCAGGAAAACTGCTCACGGAAACGCTGCACACTCCCTGTTTCCCCCTCTTTGAGTAGTTCCCAGACAGCTCTTGATCTGCTAATGTGTAGCTTGCTCATCAGCTCAGAAAAAAAACTGCAACGCAACATCACACAGTAGTTGCATGCTCTGCCCACAGCACTTACACTTTCATATTCAACACAGCTCCTCCATCATGTACTTTTAGATGTTTCATACAGGGTTCAGCATATTAGTTGTTTTCACAGGTGTGCTCCATATCTCAACAATGGCTCATAATAAGACGACAGTCTTTCACACAGGTCAAGTGCCTCTATGCACTTCATTAGTTCAAATATTTGCCTATATCACTTCACCTCACATGTCATTGTACTGAATTTAAGCAACCACAAGCTTAATGTAGATTACTTTTAACAACTATCCACCTCAATTAAATCTATGGTCTGGCACACAGGCTGCTGTCGATCAGGGCAAGCTAAAGAATAAACATTGTGTCAGCAAGGGGTGGGGGGAAAGCCATTCACCAGAGCACATCTTAAGTGCTGCTGATGTGGGCTGGCCTTCTCCACAGCTCTCCAAGGCTGGTGTGTTTTCTGAAAACTTCTAACATTTGAATCTCTTCCATTTATAAGCCTGCGATTAACCGCACGGCTCAGGTCCGCGTGACCGCGCTCGCGTGAACCCGCGCAGCTGTGGAGCCGTCGCTCTCTCTCTTTTTTACATAAATACTTTGTGCTGCCAGGAGCAAAGTCCAGCACAAACGTCTGTCTCCCTCCGACTCACTCTTGGTTGCTTAGAAACCCATGATAACAACAACAGTCGGTGTCACAGACCACATGTTCTGCTCCGCACACACTCACACAACAACAACAACAACAACGACGACGACAATGACAACAACACAAAATAGGCCTACTGTCCAGCACAATCTGGACCCCGCGGAACTTCTCAACACCCCACTGAGCGGTGGAGAACTCACTACAGTACCCCACACAGCGGTCTGTATTTCGCCCCACTAAGACGGCGAACAAAAAAAAGTTCGAACTGCGCAACTCTGCGACTTAATGCTTCTGTACAAAAAACCCCACTGAGCGGCTTTGTACATCGCCCCACTTAGACGGCGAATTTTAGCCCCACTGAGCGGCCACGGACAACGCCCCACTGAGCGGCGAAGACGTACAGTTATAGAGTTGGACTCTAAACTTACTTGGTGTTGCTTAGCGTGTAATATCAGCCTCGAATCCCGCCGATCGCCATTCATCGAGGAGAAAGGACAGACAGCGAATCCACAGGAACTTCCTGGCTGACGTCAGTCTTTCCGCGTGCCTCTTCTCCCCTCGGTGAATGTCGACTCCAGGGATCCGGCATCGAAGGACCAATTAATGATAGGTTTGTAGCTTGTACCTATCCGCTGGAACGTTGAAGACAATATAGTTACACTGCAAAGCAAGACACAAGCAGGCTGGTTTTACTCATGCATGAGGGAAACCTGGCTGGAGCCGAGTGTCGTTCCACCACTTGACCTCCGTCAGACTCTCAGCCAGGCTCCCCATAGCACTCCTTTTATTGTGGTTACATGAATATGCATAGGGTCATTAACATATGACATCTTACATAGGTATACATGTGAACAAAGAATACTGTGTGTGTGTGTGTGTGTGTGTGTGTGTGTGTGTGTGTGTGTGTGTGTGTGTGTGTGTGTGGTGTCCAGATGTGACCCTGTGAAGACTCCCCAAAGCTGGTGCCAGGAGTCTAGCGCTCCATCTGAACAAAAGGCTCTTATACTTAAACAGATATACGTGTGCTTGCTATACCATAAATCAATAAGAAAAGATACGACCTCTCCTAGGAGGTGTGATCTACGCCGGAACACTCTGTAGAGGGAGTGAACGCACTCCC
Source organism: Rhamphochromis sp. 'chilingali' (assembly GCF_963969265.1). Classification (NCBI taxonomy): domain Eukaryota; kingdom Metazoa; phylum Chordata; class Actinopteri; order Cichliformes; family Cichlidae; genus Rhamphochromis; species Rhamphochromis sp. 'chilingali'. Next base: position 26,431,363 of record NC_137932.1, read on the forward strand.
CCTTCATGCTACACAGAGCTGTTACAGACCTCCTAGGATGAGACATTCTTTCAATCTACAAATGGTTATACACTTCTAAGCATATGTGGGTAAATGTTTCTAAGCATAAATGACAATCAACAATACAAATCTAACATACATAAATACCCATCGCCAGTATGTACGGAAGACTAGGCTGAGTTATTTAGGTTTAACAGGCAGATTAGTGGGGGATGTTACTCCTGTTAATTGTGTGTGTCCGAGGTTTATTGAAAGGAACGTCATTAATTTGATGTGTTGGAATGAAGCTCTGTGGCATAGGTGCAGTTCAGCGTTTGGATTTTGTGATGTTTGAGTTATGAGATATGTGAGTTATGCAAACAACAAAGTTTTTTGCAGCTGTTTACCTAAAAATGCAGTCAAGGCGTTTTTAAAATAAACATTTCAAACTATTTACAGAACAATCGGCTGTTCTGCATCAAATCTGATGCCACACAAATTATTTGTGCCACTGCAAAAAATAATTTCTGTCCACTATGAGTTAAAGGAGAACAACAGCCTGATACCTGCAGGCCTGACAACAGGAGATGTATCACTCCACATCAGCCACGCCGCTTTGCTAGCTAAAACACCGGTGTCGGCACCTAAGGACGCTGTCATAGCCTGTCAACCACGTTGATTAGCTGCGTATATACGAATGGGAATCGCATCATGGACTATGGGATAAGGTGGCATCGTTCTAATCCCATACGGGAACAGCCAGTCACTTACTATTAACTACTCGATTTCAATCAAGACGCAACCTCTCGCGCTTTCTCTCTCTCTCTCACACACACACACACACACACACACACACACACACACACACACACACACACACACACACACACACACACACACACTCTTTATAACAGTCATCTTCAAGATAAAAAAAATCAAGTTCCAATAACTAGTGAAAAATGTAAAAACTCTTCAAGACAGCTTCATTAACATTAAATCCTAATAACTATAAACTCTTTTCCATAAATGATAAACTAGAAAAAGATTTCTGTAACATTCCTGTTAAATCAGAAATAAGATATTTGGAAATTCATCTCACAAAGGACCAAAAAGTAAATCGGTCATTGAACGTGGAGAAGAAACTAAAAGAATTCAAGACCAAACTGAACTCTGGGCTTTTGTCACGGTTCTGGGTCATTTTGACCCAGCATTTTCAGTTCTTATATTACTTTGCATTATGGTTTGTATCCCGATGCTTTTGTTATGCTTTGTTTATTGGTATTCTATGTTTCTGTTATTCTTAGTGAGGGATTAGTTCTTAGGTTGTGTCTCGTGTTTAGTATAGGTTCAGTGTCAAGTCTGCGTCTGTTTCTTGTTTCCTGTTTTATTGTGAAGGGTTGTCTCATGTCAGTGTGTCTAGCTTTGCTCCCCCGTGTCTCGTTAGCCCAAACCCTCCCAGTAGGGCTGTTCGATATAACGATATATATCGGATGACGATATAAAAACATCTATCGTTTCATTTTACGCTATCATTTGTTTCATGGTGTCGCAAAATAAACTGTTTACGGCAATATTTTTTCAGCGTTTTTTTTATGGTCACTGTAGTGGCTATATTCATTTCTTAAAGTTCTCTCTTTCTCTTATATTTAATATAACCACACTACGGACGGACAAGCGCCTGTTTTTATGGGTTGTCGTTAGCAACAACGACGGTAAAACCATTGCATGTCCGCTTGTTTATTTTCCACATAAACCTTTCACAATAAAGCTCAAGATCCTGTTGAGACTTTTCAACAGTCTTAAACTGAATCACGTGAAAAAGTATGCAGAGTATTGACGGATGAGAAGCAAAAAAAAAGAGTCGTCAGGTGCTAAAAAATAAACCTTAGACTCAAACGTTAGAACAGGCTTTTCCCCGCAGCACGCCGTGTAACAAATACTCACAAAGAAAACAACGGCTGTTACAACCTATGTCTAAAAATGTGTAGTTTCATGCATCGGTTAAAACACTCGACTCCAGGTACACGACGCCCAGCTGGAAACACTTCACCTACCCGAGATTCACAGAATTTAGAGAAAATATAACATTTTTTGTGATTTATATCGTTATCGGACGATAGATGTTTTATATCGGGATATGAGATTTTGGTCATATCACACATCCCTACCTCCCAGCTGTGTCTCCCTCCCGTTTCTCTTTCCCTGATTACTTCCCTGTGTATATAGGCCCTGTGTTTTCCTGTGCTCTTGAATTTATCTAACAAAAATGGAAAGTTTACCAAGATGTATCAATCCAACGCACACTAATGTCATTCCAGATAAATGAACAAAAGCTATTAATCAAATAAACTTTCATTTTATCTGGAGAAATAAACCTCACTACATGAAAAAGAAACATTTGATCCAATATACTAAAAAATGGACTGAAAGCTGTTTACTTTGACCTCCTTAAAAATAAACTGTTATGCATTTAGTAAAATCAGTTTATAATTTTGTGGTACTACTTTCTGTGTAAAGTAGAGAACACCAAGTGTGGTGCATGTGCGCATTGATATGCCTGTGCCTTTCCACAACATTGTTAATAAAGTAAGTTACTAACAACCAAACAGGTGTTGTTACTTTACCAGTTAAGTTATAAGAGAGAACATAACAAACTGGTTGAGATCCTGGATTAAAGAGGGAATGGGAAGAGAAGAGGAGTACAGAGGACTGATTGGTCGGTTCGTGAGGTGGTGTGAGGAGAATCATCTGAAGCTGACTGTGGCCAAAACAAAGGTGCTGGTGGTGGACTTTGGCAGAAACAGATCCCTCCCCTGTCTGCACTGGTGGGAATGATGTTGAAATAGTCACATCCTTTTAAGTATCTGGGAGTTCATCTGGATCACAAGTTGGAGTGGTCTGCCAACATGGACGCTGCCTACAAAAAAGGGTCTGAGCCAGCTTTACTTTCAATGAAGGCTCAGATGGTAAATGGGCTGGTTCTTATATAGTGCTTTTCTACTCTCATTGAGCACTCAAAGCACTTTATACAACTTGTGCATTCACCCAATCATACCCATTCACACAAGCACTTTATCTAAGGTTTTTAGTGCTTCACACTTGCATTCACTTGCATTCACACTCCGATGGATGCATCGGAGGGCAACATGGGGTTAGTATCTTTCCCAAGGATATTTGGCATGTAGACTGAAGGATCCTGGGATGAAACCACTAACCTTCCGGTGAGTAGGTGACCTGCTCTACAACCTGAGCTACAGCCACCCCCAGGGAGGTCCTTCAACATATGCAGCAGCTGCTCTATATGTTTTATCAGTCTGTTGTTGGCATGAAGCTCTCCACCCTGGAGGAGGTGATCTGTGACAGACTGCTGTCAATCATGGACAATGACTCTCACCCCCTCCATGATACACTGGACACTCTGCACAGCAGTTTCAGCAACAGGTTCCTTCAACCCCGCTGTCTGAGGGAACGTTACAGGAGATCGTTCCTTCTGCTGCCTTCAGACTCTTCAATTCATCCACTTGGTCAGATCCACACATGTGGAACAGAAATAATCACACCTCAGTGCAGCCTGTCACTTTGTACACCACAATATATTTGCACACATACTTGTCCTTATATACTGGTATGTATATTTATACCTATATTTCCCTATTTATCTGAATATTTATCTATCATAACTTTGTTTCTACACTCACTTTATATGAGTGCTTGTTGTTTCTTGTATATTTGGTGCTATGACAACTCAGTTTCCCTCCTGGATTAATAAAGTTTTTCTGATTCTGAAATACAGTGAGCCATTATATTTGTAGTCTAACAAACAATATAAAGGCTCAGCAACCGATAGTGCCACAGCACGTCCCACTGGCAGCTGAAGGAACTTTTAAACAAAGGACTTTGTAATTTAATCTTTATTTATACAGGTAGGCTCATTGAGACTCAATGTCTCATTTACAAGAGAGACCTGTTCCAGACAAACATATTAAAATTACAACAATAAAAGAAAAGTTTGTGTAATGTACTCAGTCATATTAATAACGAGAACAAGTTCCCAGAGATGGTTTCACAAAAACATGTGTACGTCTTTTGAAGTCTGCAAGTGAAATCAACTGAGAGAGCCTTAAATCCTTCGGTTATGTTTTCCATGAAGACGGAGCAGAAAAGGAGAACGCCTTCTTCCCAAGCTCTGCACGAACTGATGGAACAGTGAATGTAATGATGTCCTGAGACTGCAGGCTATGACTAAACTGTTTGCCTAACATGTACTCTGATAAATAGATAAACAGATTTATAGATAAAACGATACTAATGGACCATCGTGTGTAAGACCAATGAGGACCAGTTAACCAGAGAACACAGAGTACAGTGGTGTGTTAAAGGTTTACAGACAGTTATAAATCTTAATGCCCCATGATGGACAAAATCCAACAGATGAAGAGAGCGAGCAGAGTCATTCATATAAATCATGTCACTGTAATCCAGGGCAGGTAAAAAAAAGGTGGCAGCAACAAGCTTTTTCCTGTGAAACATGATCTGTTCCTGGAAGAGAAGCCCAACTTCAGCCTCAGTGTCTTTATTAGATGTTCAATGTGTGGCTTATAGGAAAGACTGTCATCAATCACAGTACTGAGGTATGTGTACGAGGCCACAGTTTCAATAGAAATACTTTGAGCAGATACAGGAGAAGGAAATAAAGCCGGACCCTCTTTCTGTTTGTGAACAACATGACTTTGGTATTTTTAAAGCCAGTCTGAGCCAGCTGAGACTGAATACTATCAACAGCTGCTGTAATGGTTTGAAAACTATGTTGATGGTATAAAATGAACAGATGAATCTAGATTTTGTGCCACACCGTTGACATAAGTAGCCCAGGACAGAACCCTGTGCACTCGTTTAGTGACATTTAAAAAGCTGGAAGAGAGACCATTGAGCTGAACGCACTGCTAATATCCAAAAGAACATTAAAGAACCAGCCAGCTGCTCGGTCTGAAAGGCCTATTTCCAGTAATCTATGACATAAAATGCTGTGGTCAGCAGCTCAGCTCATAAACCAAGGGACTGGGAGCAGCTGCTACTGAGTGTTGCTGGAGTTCCTGTGCTGTTAGATCCTCATCCTCTCCACGCACCTTGGAAGTAGGTGAAGTTGTGCCAGAAGATTTTTTTTGTGGTCAACAGTGTCAAAGGCTTTTGATAGATCAATAAAAAGAGCTGCATAGTCGTTCTTTGCATCCAGCGCTTCATAGATGTCTTTGAAAACTTTTATCGAAGCAGTTCCAGTACTGTGCAGTTTCCTAAAACCAGACTGGAAGTGAGATAAAATCATATTTTCATCCAGATAACTTTGAAGTTGATTATTTACCAGCCTCTGAAGAACCTTAGATAAGACAGAGTTTGGAAATTGGCCTGTAATTAATAACTGTTGAAGAATCACCAGCTGTCAGTGGGGGAGTACAGAGGCACACTTCCACATCTGTGGTAAAGCCTTCTGTTGTAGAGAAAGATTAAAAATATAAGACACTGGCTCAGCTATGATATTTGCAGCCAAGTGCAAGAAGGAAGGAGAACGATTGTGAGGACAGGCCGTTGTTAAGGTTCACATAATTGAGGAAGGAGAGTACAAACAACCAGGTCCAGAAGATCTTGGTCAAACAATTGATTTTAATAAATACACGCGTGGGAAGACCAGTCTGTACGCAGACAGGAATTAATCTTCGACTTAATCAAAGCATACACAGATTTTTATAGCATCAGGGTTTGAATTAACGACGCCCCTTCATACGTCACAGACAGAATATATACATACGTCAAATCAAAACCACAATGACTTTTAACACAGTTTAAAAGAACGTTGTCTTCTATCTTCATGGCTGGTACATCCTGTCACTGCCGGATGCTCTCTTGTCATCTTGACACATCAGCAGCAGTTCTGCGACAAACTGCTCTTTTGCAACCCCAAGCAAAACATGATTAAACTTCCACCTATAAATGATTCTCTCTGAGTGTGTGTGTGTGTGTGTGTGTGTGTGTGTGTGTGTGTGTGTGTGTGTCTATGTCGTCCTCAAATGCTCTCTCAATTCACCCGTTGCACTTCTGACCTCTTACCAGACCAGAGGCTCATCCTTATGTGTAATAACCTAACTGAAACTATGTGTACTATGTTGAATAAATGTTTTAATCAAGAACTTCTACTAAAAGCTTAATAAAAGAATATAAAAGTATAACAGACAATTTGAATAACCTAGTAATTCAAATAGCCTCGTCTAACCTGCTCCTCAGAATAACTTAGACTCTGCTTTCACTTCTGCAAACTCTCTGCAACTTCCTGTCAACTCCTGCAACTTAGTCTTTCTGAAAGACACACACTGTTTAAACCTCTGAATACAATATCAATGCTGCAGATTATATTATTAATGCAATAGTAATGATGATGATTATGTACCAATAGCAGTAAAATAATTTCCCTGCTCCACACCGTGTTTCTGGTGTTGGGGCTATTCAAAGCCTTACAAACCTCTTCTACTGTGACAGGTGTGAAGGAAAAGGTATCAGTAACGAGGAACTACGAGCAGAGCTGTGTGCAAGAGGTTTACCATCAGATACTGTGCTGAACAAAGAACAAGAAGCAACAAAGTGTTTGTTAAAGCAACATTTCAGTTTTGTCTGACACAGGAGTGGAGTCGATATTTAAGTGTGGAGGTAGCTCTGAGGAGTCACAGCTGGCAGAGACACTTTATAGTTTGCCAAAACCTCCTACGGTCGTTTGTACTGTCACTCGTTAAAGTAAAAAATAGTCACATTGGATCTTGATGATGGAGGCAGTAATCCGATTACACAGCTAATGAAAACGTAGCCAATCAGCATCAGAGCCAGACTTCCTGCCCAGGCCTGGTTTCTCTCATGTAGGAGGTCAGCCGGTACTGAACCAAACCGGGCCTGTCCCGACCTTTCACCCTGACCTGGCAAAAAGGGGCGTGTCTGTCCACAAAGTAGATACAACTCTCCTGTAAATATTCCCAAACTGACATTGTCAGCCTGTTTAATACGACCCCAGTTAAAACTGATGCGGGGCTCGGAGCGTGAGATTTTAGTGTTTCTCACAGCACCAACTATGCAGTGATCATTCAGGTCGTTGGCAAAAACTGCAGATGTGGAAAACTTATGCAGCATATTAGTTAAAAAAAGGTCAATAAGAGAAGATTTATCTGGGTGTTTAGGATCAAGGCGTGTGAGGCTTTAAATCAGGGCTGCCCAATCCCAGTCCTCGAGAGCTACCGTCCTGCAGCTTTTAGATGCATCCCTACTCCAACACAGCTGAATCAAATGAATGGCTTGTTATCAGGCCTTTGCCAAACACGATGGCATGCTGAAGAGGTAATCAAACCATTTGATTCAGCTGTGTTGGAGTAGGGATGCATCTAAAAGCTGCAGGACGGTAGCTCTCGAGGACCGGGATTGGGCACCCCTGCTTTAAATAATTTGAGTTAGTTTTAAAAACAAGCAGCGTGCCTTAAAATCATCAGATACAGAAGAAAGCCAGTCCCAATGAAAATCATCCATCTGAAAGATGGATTTTCTGGGACAGTCTGAGCGCTAAATGTTAAATCCATCAGTTGCTACGTTTTTATCCAGTAAAGATTCGGAAAGTCTCAGAAACAACAATGATACCAGCACCGGTTGAACAGGCCCAGATTCCAATCATATCCATGTTAGTGTTACCGGCACCAGACCTAGGGGAATCTGGACCGGCAGCAAGTGGCACACAGGCTAGAGAGCACTGCGTAGCCAAATATGAGCAAACTGTGGATTAATAGAGAGGACACCGAAGTTAGCGTCTTGCTCAGGCCGGAGCTCATTTATTTCTGCACATATACACAATACAAATCACACTAGACCATGCATTCTTCCCATAAAATAACAGAGTTCATAAACAAAAATAAAGTTACAAAAAGCATTCTCTCAAAAGCAAAATAAATACAAACTAATTCAAAATGACTTTACATACTCACAACTTAAACAAAACACTCACAGTTAAAGCATAACAACATACCAAAATAACCCATCTCACATTCACACAACCTTTCCCCACATTCGCGCCATATACGCTATTACTTTTGAACATGGCGTCCCTTGAACGCAACACAACATGGCGGCAGACGACTGCAACGTTGTTTCACCAACAAAAAGCTTTCCTCTTAATACATGTACTCAGTACTGCTTGGCTAACACTAAAACAAACACTACAACACATTTTCGGAAGTCGCAGGTTGCCACTGTCATAGCATATACTTATAGTGCTACGTAGCATTATAGCATTATGCCGATGATACACTAATACTCATTACAACAAAATACCACAAAACAACATCATCACTCTCATCTCAAAATATAGCCGAACAGTTGTTACTCAACTTACATGACATTTAGAACCAGTTCGGTAACATAAAAGTTTGTTTGTCAGTACCTGTGGATTAATAGAGAGGACACCGAAGTTAGCGTCTTGCTCAGGCCGGAGCTCATTTATTTCTGAGCTGCGCATGCGCAGAGCCTATAGCTAGAGTCTCTCTGGTAGTTCCACAGCAGTGCAAGAGCACCATCTACTGGCATAATGAAATATAACCAATATAACAACACATAACAATGTCAAAATAAGTCACAATAATAAACAAAAAATAAGGGGGTAATTGGTTTTCTTACAAAAATAAACATGTAGCTTTTTTCAACCTGCTACACTCTCCCCTGCTTTAAGAGATGGCTCCGGACATCTGGAACCAAACTAACACACTTCATGGCGTTTGCCCAAAGTCTTTAAAGTCTAATAGTCAAAACTATTACAGTTCCAGGAGTAATGTCAAAAGGTCTTTTGGTCACCAGTCTAACATGTCCATACTGGTGTGGGGTAATAACAGTCAGGAACAGCTGGGTAAAGTGGCATGTGGCAGGGAACATATGCAAGCATCATGTTTGCTCCAGGTCTCCAGAGCTGATATGAAGGCTGTCCCATTTGGCTATATGTAAAAACCTCTCTCGGTTTCACAGCTCTGGTCGACCTCCGTATTGGTGGCACATCCCATTCTGGTGTCTCTGGGGCAGGGTCCCTGTTATCCACACAGCTCTCCGACCCTGTGTCCTCCATAAGATCCTCAGTTGCAGGTTCCTCCTGGGTTTCCACAGTTGGTGATGAAACAACAGGCATTGGGAAATCTGCTGGTTCTGTAGATACAGCTGGTGGGACTGCACTTCCCTGCTGCACTTCCACTGATTCCATTTCGTGTCTTATTGGCTGAAACTCAGGAGCTACAGCTCTCAGTTCACTGTGTGGTCTCGGCTGAGGCCTTTTGGGGTTAACTCTCCTCCACTGATACACAGGTATAGTTCTCAGGCTGTATGTGTACCCTTCCTCTTCATCCGAATGATCAGACTCATGTTCCACTGTTTCATTGGGGTTTGTCTCTCCCAGTCTTTGCGTTTGTCTTTTCTGACGTCCCTGCTGATCTTGCTCTACCGGCAAATCAGTCACAAGCAGCAGGAGGTTTCGATGCAGGACACGAAAGGTTTTGTCTCCTGTTTCTGATTGTACCCTATATACAGGTCCATCTCCAATCTTCTCAACAACTCTGTGAATTTTCTTTTCCCAGTAGGCACGTAGTTTGCCTGGACCACCTCGCTCGGAGAGATTTCTGACAAGCACTCGATCTCCTGGTTGCAGTGCGATGCCTTTGATGTGCTGATCATAATGCTTTTTCCCCTTTGCAGAGGACTTTGCACTGTTTTCTGAAGCAATTTTATAGGCTTCCTGCATGCGTGCAGCCCACTTTTGTGCATACTCCTGTCTGGACTGTGACTCTTTTTCAGGTTTTAAATCAAAAAGCAGATCAACAGGCAAGCGTGGGGCTCTTCCATAAAGGAGGAAGAAAGGTGAATAGCCCGTTGCCTCATGTCTTGTGCAGTTATATGCATGGACTATATGGGGCAAATGATCCTTCCATTCTGCCTTTTTCTCCTCATGAAGAGTCCGTAGCATTTGTAGAAGTGTTCTATTTAGACGCTCAACAGGATTTCCCTGTGGGTGGTAGGGGGTTGTTCGAGAGTGGCCTATTCCTGCCAGCTGTTTGAGTCTTTGGAAAAGGTTGTTCTCAAACTCCCGGCCTTGGTCATGATGCAGCTTTTCAGGGTACCCGAAACGCGGGATAAAGTCAAGAAAGATTTTCTCAGCTGCTGTTTTGCCAGATTTATTCTTAGTCGGGTAAGCTTGGGCAAAACGGGTAAAGTGATCTACCAAGACTAAAATGTACTCAAAGCCACCTTTACTTGGTTCTAGATGTAAATAGTCAACCGAAATGAGTTCAAAGGGGGCACTGGTTGTTATCGAGCCCATTGGTGCTCTCTCTGGGACATTTGGCCGTTTCTGTTTGATACAAGGGCACTGGCGAATGACATAGTCCTCAATGTCACGCTGCATAAAAGGCCAGTAAAACCTCTCCCTTGCTAACTGAATGACTTTGTCAGCACCAACATGTCCCATATCATCATGCAGGTGTTTCAGTACAGTTTGCTTCAGCTTACTGGGTAGAATCAGCTGTTTTCTTTGTCCAGTCTGTCTGTACAGTATTCCTTCCTCAAGTACAAGTCTGTTCCATTCATGTACTAGCCTACGTGTCTCTTGTCCTAGCTGTCTCTTATCTTTACTATTAGGACTCCATCTACTCCTTTTCAAATTTATCACCTCACAGATAGGGGGGTCCTCCCTCTGCGCAGCCCTGATGTTTTCTGGGGTGATGACAGGGGCACCTTCAGGGGGTGTGTCATCAACACAGTGCAGTGCAGCCACCCATGGTACATCACCGTCTCTCATGGCTTTGTCTCCTTGCCAGATTGCAGAAACCACTTCTGGGGACAGTGTCTCAGTATACTCCATGAGGTGTTCCTGGAGTGGCAATGGATAGCGGGAGAGCGTGTCAGCGTCTGTGTTGGACTTGCCTGGTCTATACTTTACAGTGAAATGGAAGTCAGCTAATTCGCCCACCCACCGATGTCCCACAGCGTTTAACTTTGCTGTGCTCAAGATGTATGTGAGGGGATTATTATCTGTGTACACTGTGAAAGTGGGTGCATAGTAGAGGTAATCCCTAACTTTATCACAAATTGCCCACTTCAGGGCAAGGAATTCAAGCTTGCCAGAATGGAGATGGTAATTTTTCTCAGCAGGCTTGAGTGTCCTGGAACCATAAGCAATGACACAGAGCTTTTCCCCCTGTTGCTGATAAAGCACAGCCCCCAGGCCTTCATTTGATGCATCTGTGTGTAGCACAAAGGGCAAACTGAAATCTGGGTAAGCCAGGACAGGTGGACTGGTTAACATATCCACCAGACGTGACACCACAGTACGATGTTCTGCTGTCCATTGCACTGGTGTTTTGGAAGGAAGCTGACCACCATTTGTGCGCTTTAACTTGATTTTGGCTCTAGTTGAGCTACATTGCAGGCTAGGATCACTGGGACTCTCAATAAGCTTAAACAGTGGTCTCGCTATTCTAGAAAAGTCCTGAATGAATGTCCTGTAATAACCTAGAAACCCTAGGAGTGCTCTGACCTCTCCCACGTTCTTTGGCTCTCGGTCTCTCAAATGTTCCACTGCTTCGAGATCTTTTGGGTCTATCTGGACACCTTCACTGGTCACCAAGCGCCCAACATACCTGACCTGACGCTTAAACAGTTCACATTTTTTGGGACGTAGCTTCACACCATGCTCTCGCAGGCGGCAAAGCACATGCCTCAGATCATCAACATGGTCATGAAAAGTCTTGGAAAAGCAAAGCACATCATCTAAATATGGTGAGCAGCACTCATCCCTCAGACCATCAAGGACCCCCTCCATGCATCTCTGAAATGCTGCTGGGGCGTTGGTAAGGCCAAATGGGAGGCGGATCCACTCGTACAACCCCCACGGCGTGCTGAATGCTGTCAGGTGTCTTGAGCTTTCATCAACAAAGCCCTGGTGGTACGCACTACCCTGGTCGAGTATTGAAAACCATGAATAGCCCCCCAAATTATCCAGCAGGTCTTGGATGCGTGGTAGTGGGTGGCGGTCAGCAATGGTTTTACGGTTAAGGCCCCGAAAGTCAATACACAAGCGTAAGCTTTTGTCTTTCTTTCGGACACACACCACCGGAGATGAGTAGGGTGATGTGGACTTTCTGATCCAGCCGTTGTCCAGCAAATTCTGAACATATTCTTTTACCTCTTTATACAAAGGTTTGGGGACCGAATTGTAGGATGTCTGGACAGGCGTATCGTCTTTCAGATTAATTTTCAACTGCAAGCTTGGGATGCAACCAATGTCAGAGTCACTTTGGGCAAAAACATCTGACTGTTCATACAACATATCTCTAACTACCTTTTGTTCATCCTCTGTCAGGTAGGACAAATCAACAGGTGGATGCCATCTCTGACCTTCATTGACTTCTGTCTGGTGCTTTTCGTTACCTAGCTGAACTGAACACACTTTTACATTTGTATGGGCTGATGACCCTGCGTCAGCGGAGAGATACTTGACAGGTTTTACTTCAGTCACCTCTTCCAATGTACCTAAGACTGTTCTTTTGGAGAGAAAAATGTCATGTTTGGTAGGATTCTGAATGGGAATCTTAACAATTTTTGTCAACCCACTGGGGACATCTACCAAAGCTGGGAACAACTCCAAACCCTCGGGGCAGCTGTTCTCTAGATTTGGTTGGAAGAGTCGTGGGCCACCTCTTGGCCATTCTCTGACTCTACACTTTACTTCACAAATCTGTCCTGCAGGAATCATTACACCTTTTTTTCCTGTTCTCACACTACACTCAGGATCTATTTCATCAGGGGTGGGCATCTGAAGTGCTGAAACTAGAGCATCTACTGCACTGCTGCTGACACTTAAAGCTTCTTTGAGGAGCGCAGACAGGTCAGCCCCACCTCTCTGTTCTTTATTGGTTTTTAGGATTTCAGCTATTACGTTGCTGCCCAAAATAGGACAGTTAAGGTTGTGCTGACTGATAAGCACTGGCACTTGTATGGCGACATGCCCATAGTTCACACTCTGAATTTGAAGTTCCGTGTCTGCCCAACCATCAAATGGAACGTCTGTACCATTAGCTGCCGCTATTTCCAGAGGCTGGTCTGAAAGGAGGGACTCAAGTGGCTTGATCTTAATGTGGGGGATGTTTTTCTCTATCCATGCTCTTGACACCATGGTCACTTGGGCCCCTGAATCAAGCAGCATCTTAAGTGGTACTCCATTGATGGCACATGAGACCATACATCTGTTCCCAATAAGCTGTGCAGTGGGTTTCGCTGGTGGTGCAGGACTGGGTACATTTGATCTCACCACACTTGAAGTCTTAGCAAAACTGGTGTGTGCTTGGGACTCCTCGGCTTGTTCGGTCACTGGCAGCCCCTCTCCAGTGACCTCACCCCGTTTCCCGACACCTTACGCCGCAGGCAGCCAATAGCCCGGTGTCCTGGCTGGCCACACGCAAAGCAGTGGGGGCAGCTCACTTTGCCTTGCTGTACACAATCACCACATCTGCCCCGGTTCTCAGCTGGAGGTGTTGGAGGGTGGTTCAGGGGCGAGCAGGAGTCTCCAGATGCCACACTATCAGTCTGGCTCACCACTTTAGTTAGCTGTCTGGTCAATGAAGACACTTGGGCAGTCAGTTCTCTAATAGCTGCACGGTTAGCCTGTAGCTCAGTGTTAACCTTCGCTTGCTCAGTCAAGTCCGTGTTAGCAAGCTGAGCGGCACTTACAGTCACAGGTCTGATTTTAGATGCTGTACCCAGTCGCCTCAGTCTCTCAGCTTCCTCACTGGTGGACTTTGTAATCTGTTCAAGCAAAAAGTCATCACTAACCTGCAAGTCATTAAGAAAAGGTTTGAGGTCTTGTCTCACATAGTTGTTTTTTTCATTGAACCCTAGATAAAATGTGTGAAGAAATGTGCCCTGCACAAGCTTTTTGTCATAGCTAAAGTCTGCACCAGGCTGTCGTGACTCAAATAGTACACGCTGTTTTAACCCTACAATCCTGTACAAAAACTGCTGTGCACTCTCTTTGTCTTGCTGCTTAGCATTACTTAGCTCTTGAAAGAGTTCAGCGCTATTCTTGTCTCGAATATGAGAGCGGAGAAGTTTCTTCAAACCATCAACTGTCAAATCATCTTTGTTGGTTAACATTTCCTTGAGAGTACCAGGCTTCATTATCTTTAGCACGGTTCTGATTATTTCACACTCAGTAAACCCTTCTTGTAACCCCTCATCAATTTGTTTGCACAGACTACTGTAGGACATATCCGAGCCAAGATCTGAAATTTGTCCACCATGCAACTTGAATTCTCTGCGTGGAAACAAAGCTGCCACATCACTTAGACTCAAAACTTGGTCATATCCTCTGGACGGACGACTCACCCTGCCAGGGGAAACCCCAGCGACACTAGGCGCTGGTGACACTGAAGCTGGGATGTTGAAGTTCTTGGTGGGCGTATCAGTGTCTCTTAGCATGGATGAGGGAAAGGTGGAGATGTCTCTGTCCTGCGGTAGAATGGGCTGTGTGTGAGAGTCTTTGTTAGGGTGTGATGGTAGAGTGGGGATGTGGTCAGCTGACATAGCCAGGTGTCTGTCAGGATGTGTGGGGTCAGTGTGGGGTGAAGTAGGGCAATCCTGCTGCTGGTTAGGAATGTCTTCCATCTCAAGCGGCACGGCCAGATGACCTCCAGCCCCTCTGACGTCCGTTGACAGCAGGTCACTCACGATGTCGTCGAGGAGCAAGAGCTGGGCCATACCTTCATCCTCCAACGCTCTCAACTTTTCACCTCTGATGTATTCAACGATCAGGTCATACAGTTCTGGTTCACTTAAGCCATCAAGATTGCGAGTCATACTGCCATCCTCCACTGAAGAAACAACAGTGCGCAGCTGGCTCACACTCAAATCACAAAGTCTTTTCTGGATCTTTACTATCAACAACCGCCGTGGGGTAACAGTGGCCATCTTGACGTTTTGACTGTGACCTGGGCTCCCTGGATGACGCACTCAATGCAGCCTTCCCTGAGACTTTGGACACCAGTTCTGGTCGTTTGGCACACACGTCACCACTAGACAATCCCGGACGAGCCCCCAGTTGCTACCGGCACCAGACCTAGGGGAATCTGGACCGGCAGCAAGCGGCACACAGGCTAGAGAGCACTGCGTAGCCAAATATGAGCAAACTGTGGATTAATAGAGAGGACACCGAAGTTAGCGTCTTGCTCAGGCCGGAGCTCATTTATTTCTGCACATATACACAATACAAATCACACTAGACCATGCATTCTTCCCATAAAATAACAGAGTTCATAAACAAAAATAAAGTTACAAAAAGCATTCTCTCAAAAGCAAAATAAATACAAACTAATTCAAAATGACTTTACATACTCACAACTTAAACAAAACACTCACAGTTAAAGCATAACAACATACCAAAATAACCCATCTCACATTCACACAACCTTTCCCCACATTCGCGCCATATACGCTATTACTTTTGAACATGGCGTCCCTTGAACGCAACACAACATGGCGGCAGACGACTGCAACGTTGTTTCACCAACAAAAAGCTTTCCTCTTAATACATGTACTCAGTACTGCTTGGCTAACACTAAAACAAACACTACAACACATTTTCGGAAGTCGCAGGTTGCCACTGTCATAGCATATACTTATAGTGCTACGTAGCATTATAGCATTATGCCGATGATACACTAATACTCATTACAACAAAATACCACAAAACAACATCATCACTCTCATCTCAAAATATAGCCGAACAGTTGTTACTCAACTTACATGACATTTAGAACCAGTTCGGTAACATAAAAGTTTGTTTGTCAGTACCTGTGGATTAATAGAGAGGACACCGAAGTTAGCGTCTTGCTCAGGCCGGAGCTCATTTATTTCTGAGCTGCGCATGCGCAGAGCCTATAGCTAGAGTCTCTCTGGTAGTTCCACAGCAGTGCAAGAGCACCATCTACTGGCATAATGAAATATAACCAATATAACAACACATAACAATGTCAAAATAAGTCACAATAATAAACAAAAAATAAGGGGGTAATTGGTTTTCTTACAAAAATAAACATGTAGCTTTTTTCAACCTGCTACATTAGGAAGCACACGACGTGATGCATGTGTAACCCAGACAGTTTTTAACATCTGCTGGTGTTTCACATTCAGCCAGAGGCCCAGGGTTAGGTTGGATACCAGACAATAATAAAAGCATCGTTATTAGACTCTAGAGCTCGTATTATAGCTGACACCACATGTAGAGTTTAAGTTCACACAGAGACGATGACATTTTTCTAAAACCAGCAAACAATAAACAAGAAATGTAACAAGAGTTTCAGAAGAAGCTGTTTTACAGAGAAATGATTCCCTGAAGACAAAATTATTATTATCATCCTTTATTTCTCCAGGTGCAAATTTAATTGAGATTAAAAAATGTTGTTTTCAAGAGAGACCTGACATCATGGCAGAAAGAGTTAAAAACACATAATAATTCAAACAAATACAAAATAGAAAAAACATCCTACATAAACTTCATACAGTTTCATTAACAGACTTTGAACAATGGACTTCAAACTTCCCCCCAAAACAACAGAAACACATTTGAAGATAATGAATGACATTTATCCCTCTAAAGATTGACTTAGACTACGATTTAATATGAATGAGAACATGTTCATAAATGGATGAAACCAAAGATTTCATCAATCCCTGATTTAGAAACAACAGAACATTTGGTTTGATTTCAGAAGATAAGAATGACGACTTAGTTGGAAGATTGTTTTATGTTTAGTCAAATCTTTCACACATAAAGTTGGATTACAAAATCATCCCCTAAGTTTGTTGTTTTATTCAAGGAATTAAAATTATAGAGAAAATCTGTGAAATGACTTAAAGAAAACAAACCACAAAAACTCTATGATACTCTAAACCCCCTGGTTTAGGTCGGCAACCTTTCTGGTGACGAGTGCCATCTAAAATTTCCTCAGAGGTCAGTGTGCCATATGATTGCATTAGCAATAAATTTAATAACGCTCTATATTAACAGTTACACACTATATAGAACCACTTTATAGAATTATATTTGTGCGCAGATGTTGGCAGCTATCAGCGAATAGTTATCAACTATTTTGAAACAAAAAAAAGACTTTTTATCCATAACAGCAAATGAACTGTACAACAGAAAATACAAATGCTATTTATGGCCTCCTCACAACATTGATAAGAAAAGTAAACTGGGCCAATATGGCATGTTTGTTAATACAGAGACACACATGTTAATGTGATTTCTGGTCTCCCACTCAGAGACACAGGTCTCCGAGAGAAAATCTGCTCACACAGATATGTAGAGCCAAATACTGTCAATAAGGCCTCTGCAATGTTCTGAAGACAGTTAAACTTGTCAGGTAGTGATGTCCAGCAGGTGAAAATGCAGCTCCATGAACACGCACAGCTGTGGATTCCAGCGTTCATAGTTCTGCAAACTTTGACCCCCACAGAGTCGAGCTTTTCAGTTCAATCAGCTGCATTTCGATGTCCTCTGTGTCCAGCCAGTTAATGCGACACAAATCCAGCTGCTCATTAAAGCTTTCTGGTTTGCTCAGAAAAGAAAACATTGGTCCATACACAAGAAAGTCCCAAAAACCCATTGTGAATTCTGACTCGAGTATCCGGATGTATCCGTGTATTTACGTGGTACTGATGCTCCTGAAGCTTTTGAAGTGTCTGAATATGGAACGTTCAACATTGCTTGTAAAAACTGCCAGCTAGCAACGTCCCTCTCACCGGTAGGCTAAGTTATTTTTAGCCAATTACAAGTTGAATCTGGTAGTTGGGGTTGTTAGCTAAGATACAGTCATTAAGAAGCGGCACCAAAGCAAATCACTGTTTTTCAATTTACAGAAATGTAATGTCCATATTACAATCAATTACTCTTTTAGATTCAATGTTTACTGTTTTTACTGTTGCCATTTTACAGTTATTAACTGTAATTTTTATGTATATCTCTTACAGTGTGGCCAATCCACCACCTTTCATCGTTTATACCGTTACAAAAAAACCAAAAAAAACCATCATTTCCCCCCCATAAAAACAAAAATCACCATCGGTATGCCCGATGGCCAGTGCAGCTATGATCGTGCCATCAGTTAACCCTTCACGTGCCAGCTGTGACACGCATGCCCAGGCTTGTCGATCCCTGCTCTAAAGCATCTGATTTGGATTCCTGAGATCAAATATATTTTCCTTTGGGGTTGTTTTCTTCCCATTTGTGGCTTTAATGTAGTGTTACATCCTGTTTGTTTGCTTCCATCTGTATACATGTCCAGATTCACTGTTATGTTTCTATTCTTACATTTCTGTGTGATCACTGTTCCCTCTGCTAACTGATTTGACCTTTTGTATCTTACACTGATACTTGTCATATTTGTATCTGCGCCTAAAAGATAAAAAGTTTTCCATGCTAAAACACAGCTCCACCTCCTGCAGTTCTCCCTCTGAACCACTAGATAACTCTATTATCTAAATGAAGACGTGCAGCACAGCAACCACAGCAGCCTCAAATCACACGAGTCCGGTTTTATGTATAAAAGCATGAAACAGGTGAGATCAATATTAATGTTGTGGAAATATATGAAAAAGCAACAGAAGAGCGAAAACATTTCGTATTTCTAGAAAGATCTTTCAGCTCATAGTTGCTCACAGACTGTATTTACAAGTGACAAACTGCAACTCTACAGTACATCTACAGTATATATCAAATATATTCTGTATTCAAATCTATTGAGTGATGTTTGAAAGTCTTTCCAGGTGAGTTTGATCCAGGAGGATCTGAAGCCAGAGTCAGACAGAGACTGTGCAGAGACTGTAGAAGGACAGAGCAGCAGCAGAGCAGTCCAGATACACTGATGATCCTCTGTCAGATCCAGAGGGACACACAGGGATGATGCTGGACTCTACATTGTGTCTGATAGTGGAGCTGTTCTCAGAGCAGTTCACTCTGCAGCACTGACAGTCATCTGCACTTCTGCTTATTCCTCTGTCAGTCACTGCTGGATGAAGCTCTCCTCTCCACCTCCCAGTAACATGGCCCAGTCAGAGCATCTCTACACACAAGCTGCTGCTGCTTCAACCTCTCTGGATCATCAGGACACAGCTCCTCCTCCCTCAGCACACACACCGTCCTGTTTACCATCATCACCTCCACCTGCAGAGAGAAGAAGGAAGAGCAGAGGAGATAAACAAGTGTTTCCAGATAATCTTCATCAGCAGTCAGTCAGTGATGCAGCACATCCAGTATAAAGAGCAGCAGGGACTTCAGTGCTGGGACTGTACTAGGACTCATTGTTGCTTCACTTTTTCTAATCTTTGGATTTTTATTGAAGTTGATGAAAATGTTTTTCCCTCCTAGTTTGAGTTTGGACTTTCATTCATTAGAAGAACCTTGGTGTGTCCACTGAGCTCTGTAGGAACCCCAACAACAAGCCCAACAATCCAGATGGACGGTTCCAGCTGTTAACTGGAGGAATTCCATCCAAACATCTGCTCTCACTAAATTCTTCCTCACCTATAGACTGTGTTCTTCACTGCTTTAAACTTGGAAATGAATGCAGTCATTGGTCTGCGTGCTGCTTTGTTCAGAGAGCTGATTGGCTGTTGACAGTGTTTGATCAGAGCGTGTTAGCCGTTACTATGGTGACCATAAACTTCAGAAACAGGAAGTTTTTGTGTCCAATCCTGAAGCCTGTCACCATTCTCCTCTCACAGCTTCACTGAGAAGCTGCAGCTTTACAGTAAACACTGGATCTTTGTTTCATACTGACTGTGTTTAGTACAATACTGCTGACAGCACCACCCACTCACTCCATCACTCTACTGACCTCAGAGTCTCCAGTCTGTAGTCTGGACTCTGCTAAAGATCCCACAGCTGCTTCACATCTGGATCCTTCAGGTTGTTTCCCCACAGGTCCAGCTGTCTCAGATGGGAGGGGTTGGACTTCAGCGCTGCTGCCAGACAATCACAGCTGATCTCTGACAAACTACAGTCCATCAATCTGTATAAAGAATGAAAGATGTAAGTTTATTAGACAAAGTGTGAGCTTGAAATCATTCAGTGTTTCATCATCTGTTCAGAGCTGAAGAAGGTTCAGAATGTAGAAGTTTAGAAAATGGAAACTCCAAACAGCTGAAGCCAACAGGAAGCAGCTTCAAACAGGAAACTGTGCAGAGTTTCAGACTATATGCCCCGATGCAGCCAGTTGGATTTAGGAGATTTGAATCTCTGTTCTGTGACTAAGTCCTTGAATCATTTCTTCCAGTTGGTCCAACAAGACAGACTAAGTATTGGACATGTGTTGTGGCTCCATTAGGGGAGCTTCTAAATGTGATGTGATCGCCCCTCTGGGTCTGTCAGGTCACAGGACTGAAGAGAGCTCAAACCAGGCACACAGTTGTTCCAGTCTGGACCAAAGACTCTATACTGGGACTGAGGGACTGCTTTGACTGCACCTACTGGGACTTTTTAAAGGCTCATGTTCTCACTTAGATCATCGATTTCTACTTACATTTCTTTCTGGGAAAAATGGGGATTACTTTGAAAACAGGAAGTATTTTCCCCAATAAGCAGCCCTGGATTAGTAAATCACTCCAACATGTTCTCAGGCAGAAGGAGCTGTCTTGTTATGAGGGAGAGAAGAAAAAGATTGAGGCACAGTAATATCGCAGAAGCACTAGCTGGTAGTCGGGCCGTACGCGTGTCTTAGTGCAGTTGAACATAATCCACAAAGTAAGAAGACTGTTTTACTCCACAGCTAGTTAAAGCCCCGTTACTCCACACTGCCAGTCGCGAACACTTCCCCTGTGCACAGTTACCGTGTAATAAAGGAACAGTACGTAAAAATTAAATAAGGCAAGAAAATACAATTTAACTGTAAATCTTACGCTAAACAAATTATAAAGTAAAGACTGAAATTCCCCATTATCTTACACTTATCCTTATCCAAAATTATTCAAATTATTAACAAATATACACTCTGTCCAATCTGAGTAAACTAAGAGATGATTAGACCTTTATCTTATTCACACAGAAACGTGTTCAAAGAGAGATAAAGCAGCTAAAATCAGGTGTAAAAGTAAAGCAGAGGATGAGCTGAATAAAGGACACTCAAGGCTGGCTTGGAAAGGAATGAAGTCCATGGTGGGGATGCAGAACAAGGACCAAAGATGAATGTGATGCTGAATCAGCAGAAGACTTGGACTCATTTGATTCCAGCTTTGATATCATTGATTTCAATGAAGAGCTTCGTGATTGTAGCAAAGGGCTGGTAGCTCTGAGAGCCCCACTGATGAGGCGTTTGTGTGGAAATCTCTTAGTGGGACCAAAGAGAGAAAAAGCCCTGGTCCTGATGCTGTGGGAGGGAAATGATTGAAGTGTGCTGTGAGGAACTGACTGGGAGATTTTCACACATTTTCCAGTCCTCCTTGGAACAACAGGAAGTTCCCAGCATATGGAAACAAAGGTTAAGTGTCCTATGGCACTCAGTGATGATGGTGCTGTGGCCCCACCACCTCCACCTCTTTTTAAAGGAACTAACTGTAATCTGAAGCTTCAAATGGAACTAAGACTTCCTCCACTAGGTGGCAGTGTCTAATGAGAAAGTGTTAGTGGAGCTGGCCTGGAGTCAGAAACAGGAAGATGCAGGACTTGGGCTGAAATGGGGAAAAGTGGTTAGCACTAGTGCCTTAAAGCAAGAAGGTTGTAGGTTGAAGCTTGTTGGCCTTTCTGTGGAGGTTGGATGTTCTCCCACAGTCCAATGAAATGCTGCTTAGGTTCATTGGTGCTTCTAAATTGGCTGTAGGTGTGGATGTGAGAGAGTGCTTCTCTATCTCTCTCTGTTGGCCCTGTGATGGACTGCTCACCTGTGCACGTGGACCACGCCTCTTGCCCTATGACAGCTAGGGCACAGGCTCCAGCCCTGTGAGCCTAAGCTGAATAAACAGTTAGCAAAAATGATCCATAGATGGTTAGCATTTTGGTAGATAGCTATGACATGCTAATCCCATCCAGCAGCTGTATTCTACCTGTAAGCTGATCCCTGCTGAGCCAAAGCACTTTTTCATATACAAATTACAACCTTTAATAGAAACTGTTAGAGTGAATTGTTAAATGTTTATCATTTTTATGTTTACAATTTGTACATTGTTTTAACTATGATGAAAGAAATTCCACTGTCCTTCCCCCCAGATTCTCGAGGTTCTAGGTGGGGGGCTGTAGTCTTTTATCACAGACACAACCTTGTGCTTTTGATGTAAGCCTCCTGCGTTTACAACCCTTTGGTCAGCAGGTCTCACACACACACACACACACACACACACACACACACACACACACACACACACACACACACACACACACACACACACACACACACACACTCTTACAGAAGTTCACATATATACATACAATGCTTTGTCTTAGAACCAAGGGGGCGTGGCTTTGTTCTGACGTGTTTTGTGTGAACCGTCTCTCAATAAAAGGTAGCAGGAGGAGGTCAGATCTGGGGGTCATTTTCGTGGTGGACACAGACGAGGCCTCCCTTGCGCAAATAATCGATCGATCGACTGTCTTGTTTTCTTCATGATGAATAAGTCTCTAGAATTAGCGGGGCTTGTGGAAACACAGACCCAATAGAAACCTAACAGAGTTGATAAAGAATAATGAGAAATGTGCTGATTTAAAGCCTTTGAAGTGCATCAGATGATCTCTGTCCACTTCTGTCCACTCATTCATTCATGTGAGCTTTCTAATGCAGCTTTGATCTTCACAGTCTGCTTCATGAAACGTTTTGGATGATGTGTGTATGTTTGTGTTGGACTGCTGTCTGTAAAGCAAACAGACATTTTGCTTTGGATTTCAGTGTCAGACAGACTTTAAGGTGGAATGAAGAGTTTGAGAGTTTAACAGTGAATTATCCAGTGGAGGATTTTTCTTCTTCTTTGAAGGTTTGAAATGTGAACATTGTTCTGCTACAGTCAATGGACTAAACCAGAGAAGAAGAAAACAGACTTTACCATGAAGATCCTCAGTGTGGATCAGTATAATATCAGCCTGATGTCTGCAGTTTAGTGTCAGCACAACTTTCACATCATATTCATCTCAGCACAACTAAAACATGCTGACTGACCCCAGAGTTTCAAGTCCACATCCTGGACTCTCCAGAAAGCCACACAGATGCTTCACTCCTGGATCTTGCAGGTTGTTGTTGTCACTCAGGTCCAGCTGTCTCAGATGGGAGGGGTTGGACTTCAGTGCTGCTGCCAGATAATCACAGCTGATCTCTGACAAACTACAGTCCATCAATCTGTATAAAGAATGAAAGATGTAAGTTTATTAGACAAAGTGTGAGCTCATTCAGTGTTTCATCATCTGTTCAGAGCTGAAGGAGGTTCAGAATGTAGAAGTTTAGAAAATGGAAACTCCAAACAGCTGAAGCCAACAGGAAGGAGATTCAAACATACACAACAAGAGAAAAAACTCACTTTCACACAAGCATCTACTGTAATTATTGTCACCAAACTCTGTGGATCCTTTATTGCAAATTCAAATGGGATTCAAATGGTCAGACAAAAGAGGGTTATGAGGAAATATGATGAAATGTTGTGTATTAGCAGCAAGTTATTGAATCATTTTCCTCAGAAACCAAACAAAATGATTGACAAACATGTTTTTACAAACTCAGTGTTGGACTTGGATCAGCAGGATAAGCTGATGTTTAAAGGTTTTTGAGTCTCGCTGCATGAGAGTCCAGTTATTACTCAATATTTATGGATGATGTTCTATCAGTGTTGCACTTTGTAGACGCTCCCTGAGCCTCACAACCAGCTGCACATGGACCAGCTGACATTACCCAGCATTAGAGGCGGATGTAAAAAAATGGATTCTCCTATTTAAATCTTTTTAATTTGAATAAAGCGATGTTGATTCATTCAATCCTGAATCGATTTTTAATATAAATGTATTTTGCCAGAATCTCAGGTTAATGCTCCCAAAAGTATTTTAACAACAACCAAACAGATAAAACGGTAAACGACAGCAGCTAAACACACAAAGATGGAAACACAGAGCGTGGATCGTTCACTCGACGACACGTACACGGACACGCCGTCGGGGCTGAAAGTGGACAGCTCACAGATCCTGAAGCTGCAGGTTTCATCTGTCTCCAACCAAAACTGACCCAACCAGCAGCAAAAGAAGATCCAAACTACGCTTTACGTTTGATGAACATCATCATGAATTCTCTCTGACTTTGACGTTTACTTCCTGCACAGCTCTCTCTCTCTCTCAGTGTACTTCAAGAACAGTTTACCTTCAAAAATCTGTTTTCTGCATTATTCACTGCTTATTACGCACCAGTCTGCTGTTGTGTTCACTGCTGTCGGCCTCCGAAAACAAAGCCTCATTTCTGCTGTTCAATACTGAAGAAATTTAAACCTTTTAAAATGATGACAGATTACAAACTCTCAGCTGTGTCTGTAATCAAACCTCTGTAACTTTGCTTCACTTCAGCAGCATCAGCTCATGTTCACATGTTGATTCATGTTTGCTTCAGTTTTTGATCGACTGCAGAATATTTTGAAGGTTATCTGCTATAAAAAGCCAGAACAGGAAAATCTGCTTCATGTGTTTCTGTTTGATCCTCAGTGACTTTGACACAAAGCCCTCTGCTGTGATGATCACACCTCTCATCAAGTCTCACAGTGTCAGCTTTGTTTTTATACATATGGATGTGCGCTGATAAATGATCAGAATTATAATATTTCCCACTGTCTGCTGTGTGCCGTGACCTTTGACCTGCTAAAGAGAGTCAGCTGTGGATTATTCATGGTTGTGTCTGATACTTAGAACTGTGAGGAAGAACACTACACAGTTAATCAGGGCCCCTCTCTCTGAATCAGGAAAGGTGGGCAGGGGCCGCGGGAAACTCCAAACAGCTGAAGCCAACAGGAAGGAGATTCAAACAAACACAACAAGAGAAAAAACTCTGAATGTTTCACATTAAAGTCTTACATTTATCATTAAAACAGAACATAGATTTTCAAAAGTCGTGTTTTTCCAACCACAAGGCTTCACTTTTAAACGTGAAGTGTGAAAGAAATGGACATATTTGGAGTCACACTTTTTTCCAGTCACATTATTAAAGCAGACAAACTACAAGCTCATTTTCATTCCAACAAGTCATGTTCTGACCTGGACTAACAACACTGGTCTCTGTGTGCAGCTGGCTGTGAGACCAGTGCTCAGGGACCGTCTACAAAGTGCAACACTGAAAGAACATCACACACTAATTTGCTTCCAGCAATTTCACACAACCATCTACTGTCATTATTGTCACCAAACTACGGAGAAAAAAAACATGGGAGAAAAAAAAAAAATTAAGACGGACTTTTGCGAGATCTCGCAAAAGTTTTAGCCGCATTCTTCGGCCTTCGACCTCCCGTTAGCTCAAAGCTAACGGGAGGTCGAGACCTACTACAGCCAGGAGGAACACTGCTTTCCCATCACATCGTGCCTCGACCTCCCGGTCGGCTTCGAGCCGGCGTCCGAAGAATGCGGCTAAAACTTTTGCGAGATCTTGCAAAACTTTTGCGAGATCCCGAGTTAGTTTTGTGAGATCTTGCAAAAGTCCGTCTTAATTTTTTTTCCTCCCATGTCCCCTGTGGGGCTCCGTACCAAACTCTGTGGATCCTTTATTGCAAATTCAAATGGGATTCAAATGGTCAGACAAAAGAGGGTTATGAGGAAATATGATGAAATGTTGTGTATTAGCAGCAAGTTATTAAATCATTTTCCTCAGAAACCAAACAAAATGATTGACAAACATGTTTTTGCAAACTCAGTGTTGGACTTGGATCAGCAGGATAAGCTGATGTTTAAAGGCATTTGAGTCCCGCTGTATGAGAGTCCAGTTATTACTCAATATTTATGGATGACGTTTTTTCAGTGTTGCACTTTGTAGACGCTCCCTGAGCCTCACAGCCAGCTACCCATGGACCAGCTGACATTACCCAGCATTAGAGGCGGGTGTAAAAAAATGGATTCTCCTATTTAAATCTTTTTAATTTGAATAAAGCGATGTTGATTCATTCAATCCTGAATCGATTTTTAATATTAATGTATTTTGCCAGGATCTCAGGTTAATGCTCCCAAAAGTATTTCAACAACAACCAAACAGATAAAACAGTAAATGAGAGCAGCTAAACACACAAAGATGGAAACACAGAGCGTGGATCGTTCACTCGACAGCATGTACACGGACACGCCGTCGGAGCTGAAAGTGGACAGCTCACAGATCCTGAAGCTGCAGGTTTCATCTGTCTCCAACCAAAACTGACCCAACCAGCAGCAAAAGAAGATGCAAACTACGCTTTACGTTTGATGAACATCATCATGAATTCTCTCTGACTTTGACATTTACTTCCTGCACAGCTCTCTCTCTCTCAGTGTACTTCAAGAACAGTTTACCTTCAAAACTTTTTTTTTTGCATTATTCACTGCTTATTACGCACCAGTCTGCTGTTGTGTTCACTGCTGTCGGCCTCCGAAAACAAAGCCTCATTTCTGCTGTTCAATACTGAAGAAATTTAAACCTTTTAAAATGATGACAGATTACAAACTCTCAGCTGTGTCTGTAATCAAACCTCTGTAACTTTGCTTCACTTCAGCAGCATCAGGTCATGTTCACATGTTGATTCATGGTTTGCTTCAGAAGAGGTCTCTCAGTCTGGACAATCCACATTGATGGCATGGCATGAAACAGCCAGGTCGCTGGACTCGCTGCTCCTGTGTCAGCGCAGAGCAGAGGCACTTTGCTCCCTCTTCCCCCTCCTGTGTTTACATGTTGCGCTGTCACGTGACTTGACTTAGACGCGTTGGGGGTTGTTAAGTTGTTTACCAGGGCCGTGCAGAGAGGTTTAGAGGGGCAGGTGCTCAAAGTTAAAAAGGGGCACATTGAACCAGGCTGAATAACAACAACACACATTCATCAAGAATCTAATATGGGCAACAAGGCAAAGCAAATGTAGCCGATGCTTTACCTGATGGGTACAATGTTGCTGTTGAGGGGTTGCTGTGGATAGTGCTGGAGGGCAGGGCTGTGTTGATCTGAGACTGTAAACATTAAAAAGTCCATAGGAGAGATGGTAGCTGATTAAACAAGTGTCATGAGATAATAACAAAATGCAAAGATTGGTGACAGCGCTTGGAACCATAAGGCAACAAAAAACTGTGAGAAATAATTCAGGCTCTGCCTGTGAATCACTCTTTGCTTCTCTTCTTCCTTCCATCATTTCATATATCACTCTCCACTTGAGAACAAGGCACAACTTGCTATTGCAATAAACTATAATCTAATTATCCACACCTAACAACTCTTGCACTTAATCTTTAATAAAATGATGACAGAAAAATGTTATAGCACTGCCTTTAGTAGCCTCACACAGCTCCTGCGGTTTCCTCCTCATGTCCTTACCAGGCATGTCTGGACAATGTTATATCATGAGTAATATTTTTTTTAAAAATCCATTTCATAAAACACACACATGCACGCACACACAGTGATATTTTAGACCTTCTTCAGAATACTGTATATACTTTGGGCATCATGGTGCTGATCCAGAATCTTTTTTTTTAATTTTATTACTAGAGCTACAATAATAAAGCAATGAGGAGGGGGAAGTAATAAATATGAAATAATGTCATTATGATGATTCCATTTGTTTCACTATCCACTCTGTGCAGGGGCAAAGCTTATTACATTTTTAAACTGTAGCGATACAATAATTTTACTGCTGTAAAATCCAAATTTTGTCTTATTTAAAATATAAATCTAATATAATCTGCTTCTTAATGTATGTTCTTTAAAATACAGCGTGTGTTTTTTAATATATTATAATTATAATAATGCATAATTATGTGGACATGCATATTAGATCGTTTTTTAGTGAAATATAATCCCCCCAGAAAGGCAGGAAAAGCCCTGTAACTTACTTTAAAACTAAATATGTTCTAAATACTTTAAAACTAAATATGCTTCCTAAAACGGTGGACAGAGCTGCAGACCCATGACAGCCAGGTAGCCAGCAGATATGACAGCACTACTTGTAAGCCCATACTCCTAGGTGGTATACACTACAGTGTACGCTGTACACCTACTTACTGGTTTTGTCGCATCAGTCTGTGTCTCTGAGTTAACTTGTGTTTCTCCTACAGCTCCGGACCGGAAAAAATGCGCGTGCTCTTTGTGAGCTCGTTCCCGGCTCGTAACCAGCGCGTTCTGCCGTCAAGGGCGATCATTGGTTAAATGTGATCATGTGACTGATGCAAGCCAGATCCTTTTATTTAGCAAAACTGTGATTAATAGTTAAATATTATTGTTGAGGGGCACAGACAGGACTCCGCACGCACACACATTAAAAAAAAAAAAAAGAATTAAAAAAAAAAAAAAAGCCCCTCTAGCCCCCCCTCTGCACGTGCCTGTTGTTTACATATTATTTATATTTTTACCAGTTATTGTTATTGAGAATTTTAATTGTAAATTTTGTATTATAGTTTCTCAACAGTACTTGTTTTGATTTGTTTACTGGTTTGCGCAATTTATTGAAAAATTTTTATTAAAAAAAAAAAAAAAAAAAAAAAAAAAAAAAGTAAACTGCCACGGCAGACCTGATGGCATTTTCATGCTTCACAGCATGATTTATTCTTACAATAATCACATGGCTGCTGTAACAGTACATTCTGCTGCAGCTTTCCTGCTGCACACATCACAATCAACAACAACACAGAACACAGCACAGGTTTTACGCCGGCGAGGCATGATTGTAGATGCCGCGCAGGTAAGTCCATCTCACCTGCAGCGCATCGCAGAACGTACTCCGCCACATACCCCCTTCGCCCCTGAGGCCGAATCTAACCTACTCGCCCCCTCCGCGAGCAGGCAAGGGAATCGGCCCGGATCATCGTCGCCCCAGGTAGCCTTCCATGTGGCAAACAGCGGCGGGGCAGCAGGCATGGAAGTGAGCCGGGGCTCACAGGCAGCTGAGCAGGCGGTCGGCGCGCAGTACTGCGCAGCGTGCTGCCTCTGTTGGAAGAGAGGCTGGACCGGACAGCACGCTGCCCTCGGGTGTGGCAGGACCCCTGTGCACATCTGTCTCCAGCTTGGCAGGTCCCGCTGACGCGCCAGCCTCCGGCTCACCCCGAACCGGTCCTTGCCGTGCGCTGTCCACCGTTACAATAATCACACGATTTCTCTAACAGTACATTAGTACAACCGCTGCAGCTCGCCAGCTGTACACATCACTAACAACAACACAAGCAGAGCACAGGTTTTAAGCCAGCCAGGCGTGATTGTAGACGCGGTGCAGGTGAGTCCATCTCACCTGCAGTGGCATCGCAGAGCAGCCACAATAAGAAAGCATTTTCTATTTAATTATAAACTTTATCCTAATTATGTCCTGGGTTTTAACTATTTAATAATAAAAAAGGAAACATCACAAAAAACACTTAAGGTTATAAAAATTAATTGAGATTTAGGAATTCAATGATGTATCCACCTTATTTATTGAAAAGTATTGGTATTGATATCGGCGATACTGGCCCGCATTTACTTGGTATCGGATCGATACCAAAATATGCAGTATCGCACACCACTAGCGAACGAAGGACTGAAATCTGGTCACTTTTTATACAAATGAGCTGTGACGCACCGGAAACGGAAGTAGTGTTTCCCCCCATTCGTTCTTTTATTTTCTTTCCAGTCCGGCTCCGCTCTGCCAGAGTTTTAAATACAGGAGAATGGAATACAAGCTGATCATGGCGGTCTCTGGCTTCCCGAGTCTCTACGACATGAACTCCCCGACCTATCGGGACCTGAACATGCGGAGCGACGCGTGGCGGCAGGTGGCGGAGATCGTCGGAGTCCCCGGTGAGTTTCAGAACAGCGCCGAGATCCCGGCGCGAACTTCAGCTCTCACACGGGAGCACTTTCGATGTGGGCGAGAGGGAAAACTTTCAAAACATGTCAAACATTCAGATTTTCATCAGAGAAAAGTTCAAAACAAATACGGTCCGACCCTTATTATGTTCCTACGCTCGTCGCCTCTCGGCTCCAGCACAATGGTTCCTCTTCAGAATTATCAGCACAGATTTATGAAAGAAACACTGTAAGAAAATCTACGACAACTTTAATCAGCAGCTTTTACTCATATATTGTAATTACTGGGAAATAACTGGTCGTAGTGGATTTTTCTAGTAATCAGAACTGGGGGAAAAAGGTGATGACGACCAAATATGTATGTGTGTTTGTAACACAAGTATTTAAGGTTTTACTCATGTAGACAGTCTTTGTTAACTGAACTTAAAAATTTTCAAATACAGTAAATTATGGTTCGCTGAAGAAAAGAAAGGAAAATAAAATAAAATACAGAATAAAGGAGCTGTTAATACGCTTTTGTTATTTATGGGTTTATATGTTTTAACATTAAAAATTAATAATAACATGATAGAAATTACTGACGTTTTAAATTATATTTAAAAGCCTTTAAAATAAAATTCAACAGAAATTTTATTACTTGGATTTTTTTTTAAACAAACAGCCTAATATGTTTAATCATAAATGTATGGAAGGAAACATAATGTAAATTGTAAAAAATATCCCAAAAAATAGTTTGAATGTTTAAAATTTATCTGGATTCTGCATTTGTTTTTGTTTTTTTTAAAAATTGGTTGTTATTTTATTATTGCCTTTTTTTGGTCCTTTTAATTAATACTATTTAGTTAATTGTTTGTATTATTTTTAATCATTTTTTTAAATAACCATTGGAAGCAAAAATTATGATTGAAATTCATATTTGGCTAAAAGTCACACAGGAGTTTGGAGCCGTGAGTATTTTCACATGTGAGTAGTACTGTTTGTTATTTTCAGTCAAATTGCTTCAAATGTTGAATATTGTCCAAACACAAGTTTGCTGTGAAATATGACCAAGCAAACAAAAATAGTTCGGTTGTTTGGGAGTTTGTTTTAGTTTTTGCAGAATAAACTAAATTAGAGCAAAGATTAGTTTTAGTTTTTGTATGCAGGTGAAAATAAAGCGTTTAATGTGACTCTGTGTGTGTGTCTCTGGTTGTGGACACAGCAGGATGGTTTAACTGTTGGATTTGATGGTTTTATGGTTTATTTAAAGCAAACTTGTGGTTTTCCACATTAGAGTCGGAGTGCAGAAGGAAGTGGAAGACACTGAGAGACCAGCACAGGAGGGAGAGGCAGCGTGAGAAGGAGCGGCGCGAGAGCGGCATCGGGCTCTTTAACTACCGGCCATGGAGATACTCGTCCATCCTGTCGTTCCTTAATCCGTTCATCGATGCCCGGGCAGCCGGTACCAACGGCTGGGCCCTGGACCCACAGCCCTCTCAGGTCCAGGTGGCCGAAATGGTCGGCTGCAGCACGACCACGGAGACGCGGAGCGACGACGACGAGAGCTACGGTTCGTACTGACACTTCCTTCTGATTGGCCAGCCTGCAGTACTTCCTCATCAGCTTTTCCATGTGCAGTCCGAGCACCCGGGTCTCTGATGGCTTTTGATTAATATTTTCTCGTGATTCGACATCGATTTAGTTCTGATTGTTTTGTCTGTTTTCAGGGTTCGCCGTAGCTGACGCGACCACGACGACATCCTCGTCCTCATCCTCAGAGTTCCCGCAGAGGAAGCGGCTACCCTCCGTCGGCTTGGACCCGTCCAGGCCCAAAGAAGCAAAGGTTGAGGTGAACTCAGGCGCCACAGACACTGACGACGGCCTGCAGACGCAGCAGCACGCCAACATGAAGGAGCTGTTTGAGATGATGATGCACTCGGTGACATCTCTTGCTACGACCTTAGCTTCGTCACGCTCTTCCTCGCAGACCCCTCTTCTGCAGCAGGATCCGCAGAGTCATCATCGCAGCCCGCCGCTGTCCTGGACCGTGGCGCGGCTGAACCAGCTGAAGACAGAGGAGCTGGAAGGCGACGTGGACGAGCTGCTCGTCCAAACGGACGATGAGGAGGTGGTGGAGGAAGAGCGCCGCCCCGCTTCTCCCAGGCCGCTCCGGCCAAAGAGGAAGAGCGTCGACGGCCTGCTGGAGGAATTCCTGACGAAGACAGAAGCCAGGGATGCGCAGAGGGAGCGTGACATGGAGCAGAGGGACGACGTGACGCTGTTCCTGCTGAGCCTGGCTCCGGCTATGAGGAGACTGACAGCAGAGAAACAGTCATGGGTCCGAACCAAGATGCAGCAGTTTCTGCACGAGGCCGAGTTTGGCGCCACAAAGTTCCAGTGAGCCCACGAACGTTTTGATGGAAGCTCATTCAAAGGGGAAGGACTGAATCCTCCCTGTAGACTCCACACGTGCCGACTCTTCTTACAGGTGATTCAGGTAGCTCCAGATTTGATGGTCTGTCCCTGACCGATGACTCCAGATACTGGGTTTCTGTTTTCATCGATGACTAAACGGATGTCTGCACAAAGCAGGACTTCGGGCACATCGGGGTCACTGCAGGGTTAGCGCCACGCTTCAGTGTTGATGTCTGATTACTTAATGGGAACTTAAACTTCTGCACAGAGGACTCTGTGCACGTGCACATCCGTGTTCAGCAGCAGGAGAC
This sequence comes from Rhamphochromis sp. 'chilingali', assembly GCF_963969265.1. Lineage (NCBI taxonomy): Eukaryota > Metazoa > Chordata > Actinopteri > Cichliformes > Cichlidae > Rhamphochromis > Rhamphochromis sp. 'chilingali'. The sequence continues at coordinate 26,464,100 of NC_137932.1, forward strand.
TTTCTAAAGTTTAGATTTCTCACAAGAATCTGTCCAGAAACAGTTTTTCCACGACCGACTTTATTCCTGCAAGAAGGCCGTCTGCAGATGTAAAACCGCTTCATCGGCTTGTAACTGTCAAAGTGGTGATTTGATACTAAAGTGTCTAAAATTTGAACCTTTGTAGATGAAGCCTACATCTGAATACAGAGTATTTATTCTGTCGTCTTACTCAGACGGTCAAACAGCGCAGCCGAGGACAGTAAGCAGACGCCTGTTCTCTGACTGTCTGCGTTTGTCCAGCCGTCAGTTGATCACAGAGCTAAGATGAGTCTGTGATCGAGCACCGTCAGCGTTCATACTCACTAAAGCATTCAGAGCACACACTTTAATACTTCACTACTGTACGTGCTGTACACACACACACACAGACAGACATGAACGGGTGCAGCTTGTATCATGTGTTTAATAAGCTGCAGGCTCCGCCTCCTTCATGTGTCCATGTAGCCTGAATCCTGATGCAAGCAGGTAAAGTGATAAAGATCTGCTGTTAAGATCTTTGTAGCAAATTAATTACTGTTGTTAAGTTTGTGGTCCAAAAGTGTCACACGCTACGTCAGGGCAGGTGGTGCACTCCAGCACTGCAGACACACTTTTCCTCCTCTTCTCTGTCCCCGACCAAAATACTTCTTTATCTGACGTGAACAAGGATCTTTTATGACTTTTGAATGATGCGAAGCTCAAACAGAGACGTGTTGGTTCGTGTTCCTCTGAGATCATCTCAGACTGTTAACACCACTCAATGTATTTTATGTACTTTTATTTTGAAAGGCCGGTCACACTGAGACCAAAGTGTGATCTTTGCTTTCTCCTCTGAATCAGGAATTCAGTGATGATCAATGAAATTGTAAATAATATTTGTACCTGTTACCGGTAACCAGTTGCAGCTTTCTCCTGGTTTCCATGGCGACGCAGTATTTATGGAGCTGTGGTTGCAATCACGGTTTCCTCCTGGCTGTGAGAGTGTGAGGCCACAGCGTCTTTGGTTATGTGTTCTGAGTGCAATGCTCCATGTGTGATGCAGAAAAGCACATTTTGTATTACAGAAAAGTTTCTGTCTGTATTTCTAAACAATCATAAGAGCGTGATTTTTCCCAGATAGCATTGAACGCTTCAGCAAAGGATTCCTTTCACTCTGGTTTGTGTTCGCTACTCTCCCATGTTATTCAGTCCTGAGTTGGAACATTTTTTATGTTTCAGAGTCCTGCAGCTGATTTTATTTTCTTTGTTTGTCCTGTTTTTGTTTTTTGTTTAAAAAACAAACAAACTCTTCTTGCAGTCATTTGTGTTTTTATTTTAAAGTGAATGCTCACAGCTGAGTCATGCTTAGAGTGAACTTCATATGCAAACATCTGCGCAGACTGCTGCAAATATTATTGCACCACTCATAAAGTGAGCTTCAGGAGGAGCCGATTAAAACCTGATTACTGACTGAAAAGCGCTCTTAGTGTGCTGCTGTGAATATTTCACCTTAATTTGAAGTTTTCATCCTTGTGCTGTAACAACGATTCAGCAGGAAACTGCCGCTGCAAGGATGTTTTCTTACATATACAAACTATCATTTTCTGTTCTCTGGAATAACATGTGGATTACTGAACGCGCACAGACTCTGAACACAGTTTGAAGTCAGTTTCCAGGAAATTGCTGTTTTAAAAATAAAACTAATCTTTGGTCATTTCTGAGGAAATGAAAACTAATATTTTAACTGCACGAAGCACAAAAGCAGTGACCATTACTCCTTCCGTGAACGTGCAGATGCTCCATCTCTTAAGAAAAGATGTCATTTAATAGAAAATTATAATTAATAAAATATGAAGTTTTCCAGTTATTTAAAGCTTTTCTTAAATTTAAAAATGAAAATAAATTTTTACAAATGTAAGTAACATTACCTGTCTAGCTTCATTTACCTGAATGTCGTGTTTTTAAAGAATTATAATTTCTAATAAGCGCACTTGTTGGTTTTAAGGTAAAGAAATGTCTCCACCTGGCGGCAAACTGTACAACTACAAGTATAAGCACGTTCAATCCGGAGTCAGCTGATCAAAACACGGAAGTGGAGAAGCAGTGAGTGGAGTGAGAAGAGCAGCAGGAGCAGCGGGAACTTCTGTGGGTCTCTGAAGTTTTGAAGCTTTTTTTCTCTCGATCCCACGAGACGACCTGGTTTCTATGAGTCACGTGACAGCCATTTTCAATTTAAATGTGATCAGGGTCCGTGAAGTCACTCTGTCACCTGCAGACCACACGAGAGCAGGTGCTGATCAGACACGGTCTGAGTCATAAAACGTTACTTTAGTCCCGCGTACTTCTTACGTGTGAACAGATTAACAGACTCAGAGCTTCACATCTCTGAACCCCACGGATTATTTGATAAAACACAACAGGGCGGGTTCAGAGCGCAAACGTGGACCGCGTTAACCGGAATCCCCGAGTATTAAGTTTTAATTAAGACCCTATCGCACCTGCTGGAGGACGAACGAGAGAAAGATTAATACGTGTGTGAAAAACGTGGTTAGAAAACCGCCCCACTGTGAATGTAAATGCACTGAATGTTTGTTAGTTAATTTGGCGTCTTACAAGTTTTGTGCACATTAATTGTCATATTTTCTAAAATATTTCGCCTGAGGGTCATAAAAAAGCTTCAAAGTAACAGTACATGCTGTAGTAAATAGTCGATGTCGTCTTTGCAGACTTTTTAAACCTTTCTGTCCATCAGGGTTTCTTTGTATGTGACGATGATGACGGTGAAGGTGTTTCGCAGTCCGGCCCGTCACGGTTACGCAGTGGAAGTGTCTCCGTATATCCCCAGCAGAGTGGCCTGTGCTGCCTCACAGTACTACGGGATAGCAGGTCAGTAGAGTTCAGTGGTCACAGTTTGGAGAACACACCTGGATGTGATAAAGAATGAATGCTCACTGCTGGAGCCTCGTGCGGACGTTAGAGGAACTCCAGTTTGTGGCTCTTCATCACTTCTGTTTCCTGACTTTTGATCCGTATAAATATTCTGAAATAAAATAAGACGTGCTGTTTGTTTCTGAACGTCGACCTCAGCGAGCTGAACAGACCCCGATGACGACGATGATCACGCGGTTTTCACACCGAAACACAGATCTGTGCGTTTCAGCTGTTTTTAAACAGTCAGCTTTCTCATTCCTATCCACTCTGTCTGTGTGTGTACAGGCTGCGGCACACTGCTGGTCCTGGATCAGACCGAGACCGGGCTCACCTTAGTGAGAAGGTAACATCTGTTTCCTCATCTCTCTCTCTCTAACATCTGTTTTTGTCCTTTATGCTTACAGATGATGATTATAAGAAGTTGCAGGAGGTTTAGGGCTCGGTTTCATCTAATTTCAGCACAGATCAGATTATTATCAGACTGCGAGGAAACCAGATAGAAACCCCTGGTTTTATGTGACTGCCACTGACTTCCAGGACTTCCACTGAGAGAGTGACATGGTCTAAAAACTCAGAAAATAATAAAAATGCAGATGATATATACAAATCAGTAGGAGTCACATTCCTCCTCATCTGCATTCTGAATGATGACGCATGTGTGATTATTCAGTAGATATGAAATCTTTGTGTGAAGTGTGCCATTTCTGAGGTTGTTGACTCCACATCTGGGGAAGACTGAAACACAGAGACTTGTCGGAAGCTGCATGGCTCCGTGCTGGAGGCGACTGCTTCACAACACCATTAAACCCCCCCCAGAAATAATCCTTTAAAGTCGAATAAAGGAAACAAGAATTCAGTCAAAGGTCAAAGATTAAGTTTTTATGTCATCCTCGTGTGTGTGTGTCTCAGCTGGGAGTGGAGTGACGGCCTGTTCGACGTGGCATGGAGTGAAGCTAATGAGCACATTTTGGTGGCAGGCGGCGGCGATGGCAGCCTCCAGCTGTGGGATACAGCCAATCACAGTGCTCCACTGAGGGTGGCCAAAGAACACACACAGGAGGTAACGCACACATGCTTACACACACACAGACACACACACAGGTGTTCTGACTGTGACGTGTGTGCAGGTGTACACTGTGGACTGGAGTCAGACTCGAGGAGAAAGCCTGATAGTTTCTGGATCGTGGGATCAAACGGTGAAAGTGGTAAGATGAAAGTTTCTCCTTTCTTCCCCTCTCCGTCTGCGTTCTGTCTTCTTCATGTTAGTTTTATCTCTGTCAGTGGGACCCTGCTCTCAGTCCATCGCTGACCACCCTCAGAGGTCATGAAGGGGTCATCTACAGCACCATTTGGTCGCCTCACATCCCAGGTTGCTTTGCATCTGCCTCAGGTGAGTCGGCTGGCCTGTCAGAGGGGTTTAAAGTGGCTGCTTTCACCATTAGATGGCGTTGTTGTGATGGTTTTTGGAAGCAGGCCTGAACGTTTTTTGAACTTTGCTTCAGACCGCTCAGATTCAGCTTCACTTTGGATTTAAAGCTACAAAGGAGGAAATGTTTGATGTCATGAAGCTTTTTCTCGGTGTCTGTCTGCGAGCACGAGTGCACCTGAGCTCTGGAGGTTTTCGTGGTATTCACTCGTGTTGTTTGTTGGAGGTTTTCCTCATCGTGTGCAGTGTAGGAAGTGAGGTGAGTCTGCATGATGCTAGTAAGTATACTACTGAAGGTTTTAGTCTTAGTAGGAATTCATAGTTACGAACGTAAATCTGTAATTTAAACACGACGTGGAAAGAACTGTGCTTTAATAATGTAATTCTTAAAGCACAGTATATTCAATATTCTTGATATTTATAACTGAGTGATTTGCATATTAGTGCTATTTCTTAAATTTGCAAATTCTGTAACATATTGTATTAGTTAATTAGTTTAGTCTGTTATTGTTGCTGCCTTGGAGCAACTGTAACCCACATAATTTCCTTAGAGTTAGTTAGTTCTGATTCTGATTTAAACCTGCTTTGGTGCTGATGCAGACACAGGGGTGTAGTTTGTAGCAGGAGGCGTGTCTCTGTCACTGTGATGTCATCGCTGGGTGCACGAGTCTGCCGTCCAAGATTGAGGTTGCATGTGTTTTTAGATTTTCTGCATGATGCACTTCCTGTTTCCTGTGGCACTTCTGTGGCTAATCAAGCAGTGAAGCATTTTAGGGGTTTTCTCCCATTATGAAGGAGACTGTGGTAACAGGTTGACTGCTTTGGGGATCTCCTCCAAACCTCTGTCACAGTGATTTTTCTCTGTCGTTGTGCTTGATTGTTGAGTGGTGGGATCTTTAAAGCAGTCCTCCTGGCTCTGTTTGCTGCTTCTGCTGTAGCAGTGCGCTCCACAGTGACGTCAGACTGCTGCATGTCTCATTGGGTCATGCTGGAGACATCGCCATCCGCTGTCAGAGCAGGACTTGACAGATTCTCAGAGACTCTGCAACAGCTTGAAACTTAACTTCCTGCTCTCAGACCTACAGATGTTTGGGGTCAGCGACAGTAGACAGTAGCCTGAAGTCTATAAAACTTGTCCCACACGAGCATAAATCAAAGGCATCATCTTTGAAGGATAAGTCGAAGGTGCTGCGGTGCAGGGCTTAAAGAGTTAGTTCCTGGTTGGGTGGAGACTGTGTGGAGCTTTCATGTGTCCTCCAGCAGATGTGCACTTTAGGTTAACTGGCCTCAAGTCTGGATAAAGAGTGGTCAGTAAGACCAGAGAAGCATGTAAAAGTCTGAGAAGTCGCTTTCTTGTGTGTCTGTCGAGAAAGTTTTCATCCACACAGTGATGTGAGTGAGTTTGTAGCCAGAGGGAGCATTTGGATGATCTCCTGGGAGTGTGTTTAAACTTCATACAGGGGCAGCAATTCATCATCCAATCTGCAGCAGCCGCCTTCAGCTCGAGCTCGGTTTGGGAGGTGCTGTCTGTCACGTGACTCGGCCAATGAGTTTGGGTTAATTGGTTTGTGAGCGAGCGGAGGTCTCTGATGAGATTCTCAAAGCAGGAAGATGTTAACCCCCCGCTGCTCACGGGGTAGTCCAGGTCCAACCATTTGACCTTAAATGAGTCTTTATTTTTGATTGAGTGTATATAGAACACACAGCTGGGACAATCCGTGAGGGTCCTAACTGTTGAATCCTGTGTTTGTCTGCTATAAAAGGTCTGTTCAGGTTGGGTTCAGTTATTAGAAGTGTGCTGCAGTGGACTCATGCATGCACCAGCAGTCCTCAGATGTGATTTTTAAGGAAGTTCTGGATGTTTTTCATTTGATTTTTGAACAAATTTCTGAGAATTTATTTTTCATGATGGCTGTGCTGAATTAAAACAAGTAAAATATGGTGTTTGTGTTCAGATCTGAGTTCTGAGTATGTGTCAGTGATCCCTGTGACAGATGTGTGATTAATGGCTCCTTGTTGTTGGCACCATATGATGACCGGTGCCACAGATGAACTTGGAGGCTGTAATTCTGGGGTTTTTTTGTTGTGGTTGATGCTTCATATTTGTTTTCATTTGATTTGATTTTTGATCTCTCCGCTTTTTTTTTTTTTTTTATTGACTTATTCTCAACTCTGGTCTGTAAAATATCAGGTTACGGCTTCAAACTGCCCAGCACAGTGTCTCGCAGTCCTGACTTACACTAACCGGCTTTAATAACAGCTCTGCAGCTAAATGCTTTACTGAGAGCACGTCTCCATAATGAGACCTTCAGAGTGTCCGTGTCCGCCGCTTACAGCGGTTCAACTCCATGTTGGTCTCGTACATCAGCTCAACCGAACGCACTGCATTTGATATTCTGCCAGTCAACTTGCCGCATGCTCACAATTAGTAAAAACGCACAGTGTTTCTCTTAATGTGGTCCTAGAACACATAAAAGCCTCGGCTTTTACCTACAAGACGTCCATTAGACAACAGATGGTTTGCATGTGTGACAGATTTTCCGTTATTGGTGTCGATATGTGAGAGAGTAGCTTTATTCTGCTCTCACTTCTAATAGGTTCCTGTTATTAAGATCTCCGTGAGGTTCAGCAGTGCAGCAGCTCTGCTCTATAAAGACCAACACACAGAGCTGTAACATGACAGCAAACAAAACACTAATGATGCCCCTTGTCAGGATGATCTCCTCCTCACAGTTTTCTTTTATATCGTCTGATTCCTCAAAAGTTCCCTCACAGTTTTGGTAGATTTTTGTCCTTAAGTAACTCTTTAAGGAGTGATGCCATGAAGTTGGAGGGTTTCCATTTTTCAGGATTTTTCCGTAGTCCAAACACTTGGCTGTGGTTTTTCCGAACATTCTCTTTATACGTCTTTGACTTTTGGAGTAACTCTTCTGGTTTCTGAAGCATGTTTAGCTGACCCTCACAGCCAAAAACTAATCTTTAAAGAACCGTTTGAATCCTTATAGATACAAACAGTTATTCAAAAACAGCAAAGAACCAGCCATCACTGACTCCTACAGGGGGTCATAACATAGCTCCCTAAAACGTTCCAGCTCCTGCTTTAGGAAACAGTTTGTAATCCCTGCAGCAGCACTGTGGATTCAAGCTGCTGGAGCTGGAAGAGGAAACACTTTCTACGGCACAGGGATGAGGATGTAAAGCACTTGTCTTATCGGTCCTCCTCTGCGGTGCTGAGTGGTGTCCTCTCACCAAGAGTTAAGCTCAGAGATTTGAATGAGGACGCTCAGGCTCTTTGAAAATGTGTCTTGATCCGAGCACATCGGCGCCAGGACCTCTCAGCCGCGCGTCTGCCGCTAAAAAGACAAAGCCGACGATACCGGCTCAACCACAGAGCCGAACCTGAGGAGACTCGTTCACGTGCAGCTGTACCCCCTATGGTAGAAACAGCTGTGAAGGCGCCACTGTGCTTCCTTGGTGGGCGATGCCTTTTGTCTTTACCTTTGAGCCGGAGGTCACCTGCTGATGTCAGGACTCTGAGCAAGGTGCATGGACTCCATTTGCATTGAGACTTGCCTGTGAAACCCACGCTGAAAATCTGCAGCATTACTGAGCTGTGCTATCAGCACACAGCAGGCTACAGTAAAGGAGCCAGTGCAGTATTTATTTTGGCCTCAGGGTCTCATGAAGCTCTAAATGCTAAACACCTTGTCTGTACTTTTGTGTGCAGCTCTGCCTCCCAGAACTGAAGCAAGTATTTTAATGAAACATGTTGAACTTTATTGCTTTTTTAAGCTTTTTAAAGCTAATTGTGTTGGATGTGTTGCACGCAGGCACAAAAACTGGCAGAGAAGAGTGAAGCCTAACCTAAAAGTGGTCTGAAAGCGAGAGGAGAGTAGCTTGTGTTAAAGCTTTATTTAATGCATCCAGTTGCCAGTTTGTTTACGGCAGCAGCCGGAGGCGAAGCTCTGCTGTGCACCGCTTTCTGACCTGCAGCAGGAGTGATAAAACTTGGCATCAAATTAGCCTCTGCGTTTATCTCTGTGTGCTCCTGCTTCCAGCAGGCGCACTCACGCTCGATCCAGGTTTCTCGGCGTTCTGCTCGTCCTTTTTTCTTTTCTTTAACTTATAGACTTGGTCACAGCTTGCTTCTGCGATCAGGATGTGAGGTGGGCGGTCAGTTGTGGGTTTAATGAGGAAATAATGAGCAGAGCTTTGCTGCAGTTATAAGCTTGGTTATGTAGTTATGTAAAATTTGAGTGATGAGCCGACATTCTGAATATTCATTTAAATTAGAAATGTCAAAGTTTAGGTTGCTGTCAAGGGCTTCTGGAGGATGGTGGTCCACAGGAGACGGGCGATGATTGATGCTGGATGGGTGCGGTCTATACAACCTTTATTTCCCCCAAATAGTGTTGGCATCACCGTGAGCCTGGCGGGTCCCTGTGGGGGCTCTTGAGACATCTGACATGCACAGGCATCAAAGACCAAAAACAAGGCAAGGCTGTTAAGACTCATGGGCCCTCCTGGGCCATGGCAGCATGTTACCTGAACAGTGTGACTCCTTAAAGGTAAGACTGTGTATGATGTGAACCCTCAGAGGGGAGTTTTCGTCATGCATCCATGTTGCCCACTTCCTAAAAATTAAAGTCCAGCTGAGGGATCATCGTGTTTACACACTGGAGGAGATCCAGTATCCTTTGTAGAGGCACACGTAAAACAGCCGAGCTAAAAGCTGTCCAGAGGTGCCCGAAAAGATGATCGTGAAGTGTAAATCATCATTTATTTTTTGGGGACGTCTTCTCAGAAGGTTCTGATCATGCCTGTACTCTCAGCACACTCTTAGCAGAGGTTGGAGTCAGAATGGAAGCTCTAATAAAACCTGCAAGCTCACCGCAGTTTAGGAATCAAATATCAAATCTGACATCGCATTTTGAGTTCTGTCACACGCCTTCAATGTTGGAATAAAGGTTATTCAAAGCGGCCGGTGAGAGGTGAAGGTGTTTAAACTCCAGGCCGTCAAGGGCCGGTGTCCTGTAGGTTTTATTATAAATCACCTCCTCAACATATCTTGAAGTTCTCCAGAGGCCTGGTAATGAACTGATCATTTGATTCATGTGTTTTGACCCAGGGTGAGATTGAAAACCTGCAGGACACTGGTCCTTGAGGCCTGGAGTTCCCCACCCCCGCTTTAAAGCGTTAAAGCTGCTTCTGCTTCTGCTTCAAATAAATCTTGACACACATTATTTTTACCCACTTTTCATTTCTGCCTCACAATAACAGATTTATGAGAGTTTATGGTCAATTTCAGTGAGATTCATTTGTAATCACTGATGTGCTGCTGAGCCTCGGTGTTCTCCATCGCTCCTCACAGCCTCACCGCCGTGCTCTCGTGTTTTGTTCTCCAGCCAAATGATATTTGCTGCAGGACACTGAAACACACACACACACACACGGTTTCATACCGCTCAGTGTATGTGTGTGTTGGACTTTGTGAGCAGGTAGTGTCTGTTTAAATAAGTGATAGCAGGTGTCCACCAGATACAGCAGGCTCTCTGTCTCTGCTACACACACACACACACACACACACACACACACACACACACACACACACACACACACACACACACACGTACGTGCGCGCTGAGCGGTGTTTGGTAGGTCCTGGCCTCAGGGAAACTTTGGCCACACTCGTTCTCTGTATCTGCAAACCTACATTAGGTCATGAGCTGTGATAACAGACACACACACAGACAGAGAGACACACACACACACCGGCTGGTGTCGATGGAGGCGCCGCGTCTTGCTTCAGAGAGCGCTGCTGCAGGCCTGGTCACAGCTGTAATGAGACGATGGCAGCGATCAATGGTGAGAGAGGAGCGCTTGTTGTGATAACAGCATCGTTTTTTTTTCTGAGTCAGTAAGCTGTGAAGAGTTCCTGTCGCACATGCTCAGTGTGTCCTCTCTCTATTTGGGTTTACTCAGGTGAGAAAAGAGACGAGGCGTTACCGAGGTTGGAAACCCAGAGGTCTGCTCACGGTCATATTTATGATGAGAGCAGAGGACAGATTATTCATTTTTTCATGTTTGTAACTGAACAATGTTTGTCTGAGAGTTTCAGGCATCTCAGAAACATCTGAAGAGAAAAGGTTTGAATCATTTTGAAAAATGTGATGCCACTCTGGATTTTGGAGCTCAACACAATTTAATGACGGTGTGTGATGGTGTAATTGTCAGGCTGGTGGAGAACGGCTGAAGTGGGTCCCAGTGGTGTTTCTCAGTGGGTGATCTGACCTTTTACTAGTGTACCTGTGTTCCTGTGATGTCAGCTGTCTCAGTGGAGCTGGCCTGTACACACACAGAGGCTGAGCGGCAGTTTGGAGTTTTTTGTTTTTTGCTGAAGTCAAAAAAATACTGGAGTTTTTATCATTATTTGAGACTTTACAGTGTTGAAGATCGGTGTTGGCGAAATATTTTAATGGTGCTCATGTTGAAGCCAGAGAAGACTCTGCTCGTACTCCAGAGTGTTTAAACAGACTGGTGGATGTCAGCACCGTGCCTTCATGGTGAATCACTGGTGGAGCGCTGGATGCTCATAGATCAGTGACCTGTCAGTCAGAAGCTCTGTTTTTTTTTTTTTTTTTTTTTTTTTAAATGACTTTAAACTCAGCATTGAGACAATCAAACCTGCTGTTTGCAGGGATAACTGATCAGAAGACGGCTGCCTTAAAGGGGGGAGGAGCTAATATCACTTATTTGAGACAGAGGATGAACTGAGGAAAGGCAATATGAGATCCATATGGATTATTTTGACCTGTGAATCATGCAAAGCTACCCTACAACAGGTCGCCTTGGTTCATGCTCTCTGTGCATTATTATTATTATTATTATTATTATTATTATTATTATTATTACTTGTTATTAGGGGTTTAAATCAAAATTCATATTTTTGTATTTTCTGTTATAACTTATGAGTCGGATAATAACTGAGAGGGATGGCTGGATGGATGAGTTTTCAAGCACAGCTACCTATGATTAGTGTATGGTGGAGCTTTGCCACCTTATCTCTATCTTACGGCTTCCCCTCTGGTGGCACTTAGTGTTAGCTTGAGAGGCTACAGCCACTCATGACTTTGAAGAGAAAGGAAGTGACAAACCGGGAGAAGCAGAGATACGGTGAAGGCGTGGTGCAGATGGCGTCTCATTCCGATAAGCTTATCTGGGTTTCCATGCTCCTCACTGCTTCTCTCCCTTGCCTCCTCTTTTGTTCCTTGCCTCCTCCTCAGTCCTCTCATTTCTCTTTCCGCTTAGCTTGATTCAGTGGCAGACAAAGATCCCCACCTCCAGCCTGAGAATCAGATGAGGGTCTGTGTCTGTTTGTTAGGCTTCGATCTGCCCTCCAGGTCTCCTCTGGAGTCTGCAGTGCTGGTTAGTCGCTCTGAGCTCTCAGTGAATCAAAGCTTCAGTAATCATCAGTTAAACTCTGACCTTTCAATGAACTGTGTTTAACTCAGACTCCACCTACACGTGTCATTCCTGTGTCCTGTATTTAAAAAAAGGCCCAGAACGACTGAGGTTAAATAAACGATGGTCACTCACGTTCTGTCCATCATATTGACAGAAAGCCTGTAAAATTACAGGTGCGATCAAAAAGTTCAGCCCATGAAAATATAAACTGGATTTAAACTTTGTCTGATCGCTCCTGCTGGTGCACGCTGGATCTACTCCAGTGTATCGAAACAATGATCCTAGAATATGAACAATAAAGGTTGGTTTTTTTTTTTGTTTTTTTTTTTTTTAAATGAATGAAATTGCAAATCAGTGTGCAAATGGATAATTATCTCAGAGACAAAGTAACCAATGGTTGATAACAACTTACCAATCAAGGCAATTCTTCCTTCAGTTTATTTCCTGGTCATTGCATTAAAGTTTTAAAGGTTCATCTCAGCACTGAGTGCTCATGCTCACATCTCTGCCACTTTTAAACTGGATGTGCATCCAGGGAGCAGCTACATGGACCCATCGTTACCAGAAAGGAGAGAAAATCCTGTTTTCAGTGCACGCTCTGGGTCATGTCCTTCAGATGCTTCAGGATGTTGAAGCAGACTCTGTGCTAACAGTCTGACCCGGGGAAGGAAGTCATGGTGCACAACCCTGCGAGTGTTCCTCACCTTCAGGCAGCTGGCTGGATGTTTGATCTCTGCAAGTGTGAAGTCTGTGCTGAAATCCCAAAATGGATGAGTAATGGGCCAAATTAAAAGCAGGTATGGTAGATTTTATGGACTCATTCCACAAACTTGTTGAACTCTGTGCAGCATCCTTCATTTTAATGAGCTGATTGCATTTCGTGGTTTTTACTGGAGACAAAGCTGCTGAGATGCTTGGATTTTTGAGTCAGCGAAGCCCACATTTATTTGTGTATGTTGAAGGCTTTACATTCATCTACCAGCCACCTCTCTTTGTTGTCTCCTGCACACGAGCACAGCTGTGACGGAAAGTAATCTCAGAATATAAAGAAGCTGTTCGTCTGCGTGTAATTCCTCTGCTTGATTGCTGCTGTGCCAGCTCGCTCTGATCAAAGATGCGATGAAACTGCACACGTGCTCGTTTGAACCAGTGGTCGTGGTGCTTCAGATAAGCTCTGGAGGTGGCTGATCTCCGTCTGCTACTGAAAACAATCATGTAAATCTTTGTGTTTGCAGCTCCTCCTGCAGCTTCTTATTTGCACCCTCTTTGCTACAGTCTCCCACACACTCGCTGTGATCACATTAAGCCTGGACTCTGGAAATTCAAGTGAAACGAGAAAAAAGGTTTTAAAATGCAAATAGTAAGGCGTGAAGAGAGAGCAGTGCTCCCCCGTCCAGAGGAGGTTTGGAGCCAGCAGAGATGCCATCAGCAGCTGGAACCAGTTTGGAATCAGACGGCTCTTTTTGACCACCAAGTTCTCCAGAGACCTTTTTTAAGCGAGGTTTAGATGTGAGGTTTTTGTTTAAGCATTTTAACCACCTACATACATTATGTGTATAATAATGCTTATATTAGTGTTGACAGGGGTGTATTCAGAAAACAGTACATGATGACTTTGTGTGTGTGGACCAGAATGATGTACCCACACTGTGGTCCACACAGACGTTCTACACACACAGTTCAACACACACAAAAAGAAACTCTGGTGTTGAAACAAAGACTTTCCTGATGAACTGTAAAGTCTTTAAGTGAGATGAGTAGAGGAAATCACCCCCGCTTTGCTGAGTGTGGATGGACCAAACTCTTCAAGCTTTTATCAGCTGTTGGGCGTCTTGACTCCTCGTTTCTGATCTGCAGCCACAGCATCTCTCTCTCTCTCTCTCTCTCTCTCTCTCTCTCTCTCTCTCTCTCTCTCTCTCTCTCTCTCTCTCTCTCTCTCTCTCTCTCTCTCTCTCTCTCTCTCTCTCTCTCACAGTTGAAGAGCTTGAATTTCATCATCCTTAAGTGAAGGTTTGCTGTGGTTGGAATCAAACACAGAAATCTGTTTCTCATTTATTTATTTGTGTAAATGATCCTCTGTGGCTGTGCTTACAGCTAGTGTCCTTGTTTATTTGTGTGCTACGATCACTTTTGTTACATAATACGAGCTTAAAGCGCAGACTCTCTGCATTCGTCTCCAAACTGGAGGAAGGGTTTGGATTTGTGACTCTTATATAATTATACATGTCCCCCTCTTTACAAAGAGCAAGCGTAATTGGACAGTTGACGCTAAAACGTGGCTGCAGGTGTGTCTGTGTGTATTAGCTGAACCTGCTGATACAGCAGCGATTATAGGTGTAATAAACCGTGACCCTTTCACAGAAGTCAGCACTGCAGAACACACACACACACACACACACACACACACACACACACACCCACCCCTCAGAGTGTGAATGAGAAAAAGAACCAGAGAGGAAGAGGAGGATAAGGGTTAAAATGTTACTCAAAGAATCGATGAAGAGCCGTGTGGAGGGATGCTGGGGGAGGGTGCAGAGCCATTGCTGGGATTAAAGAGGAGGTGCAAGGAGTGAAGTAGAGAAGGAGATTAATGTGCTGGTCAGCAAACAGGAGGTGAAGCCTGGGAGAAGCGACTCCCCTCGGCCTGCTCTTTAATCAGTCCTGGAGCTGATTATTCAACCTGTTGGCCTCCAACGGGCTTCAGGTGGCGTTGTTTCAGGAGAGCCGCTCACACAATCCCATTAGCCACATTTATTCTGTTCCCAGATACGTGGCCCCAACTTTTATCCCCTATCCTTGTTCTTTGGCTCTTTGACATTATTACAAATTTAAATAAAGCTCTGCCAGAATAAATGTCAACACTGGGTTTATTCCCAAGCTTCTAAAGCTTGAAACCATCACAGCTGAGAGCCAAACCCTAACCCAACTCTGACTTCACGCCTCAGTCCTTCCATCATTACAGTGACTCAGGAACATGCAGACAACACGTTTGACTTCATCACTTGTGCTGTCTGATAAAGCTGCAGTCCTTCATGTCATGCTGGTCTGGTTGCACCTCTCAGTTCATCCTCTGTCTGAAACAAGCGTTAGGATGCAGCGTTCTTCTGTTTGGACGCTCCTCACAAACGGGTGGATAGCCATCATGACCAGGTTAAGGACGCCCACCCTCCTTGACATCACTCAGAGCCAACCCATATTGAAAAGATATATAAATCTTGTAAAGTTTGTATCTGTCTTGTGTGAAACTTGTATGAAAAGCATACAAGTGTGAAAACAGATATAAGATCCCTTGAAAAATTATATAAATGAAACTTGCATGTTTTGGATACTTCTTAAAACAATACATGAAAGTAATGAGAAAGTGGCCACTTTCATGAGTAAATCATATAAGCCTTATATGATTCACTATATGATGCAAGTCTTTTAGAAGATTTCTTTTCCATATGGGAACAGTGGAACACACGGTGTGCAAACTGACTGAAACAGATGTACTGTGCATGACAGAAATAAGGACACAAGCTTTGGGACTTGACTCACGGACCGTCAGCACAGGGAACCAGGATGTAGTCATAGAAGTAAAACTGGTATTTCAAGGGTGAAGCTTTCTGAATGGGAGTCGGTTGGAGGTTTTAACTCCGTCAGTTTTATTTGGAGGTTTTTCTGCTGTGGCTTCAGCCTTAGTCTGTGACAGTCAAGTTTTTTTAAGACGGAAGTAAAAAAAAACTGCTGCCAGGTCGACGTGAAGAACACCGAGGTCTTCACTGCAGTTTGAATAAACCTCTGAATGAAGAGGAGGAGGAAGAATAGGAGGAGGAGGGGTGTAAAAGTTCTGCTTGATGATTGTCGCAGTGTGTTGGCAAACCCTCAACCTCTGCCCAGAAACTCACTTACACACACTTTTCTGTGTGTGTGTGTTGACCAGTAGGAACATTCTGGTCAGTCTGAGTTTATCACGTTGGGAAAGAGGTTCAGATTTAAAATCAGCTTTTAATTTGGAATTCGCATTTCGTGGAATTTTGTCAGACTAACACACACACACACACACACACACACACACACACACACACACACACACACACACACACACACACACACACACACACACCACCTCGACTGGACTGGGTGACAAAATGAGTACACAGATCTGTGTGGATGCCATAATGAGTGGTCCCTGAAATGAGTCCCATAACTCATGAGAGACGATGAAATGAAGGAGCTCATGCGCTAAAATAAAAGCTGACGTCAGCAGGAACTCGAAACACTGGCAGCAGTGTTCCCCTCAATTAACCTCCTTTTACTTTCAGTCTCCACCTCACTTCTTTTAGATTTCTCTTCACATCCTTCTCTTAAATTCTTCACCTCAGAAGTTTATTTCACTTCATGGCTGATGGCGAGTGAGTTGGGATCAGCACATTGATAATGGGACAAATGTAAATCCAGTAGAAGGTCATATTATAAGCCCTCCATTTCCATAGTTTGTCTTCATCATTGAGCGTTTTTCAGTGGTATGTGAAGTTTCTGCCCAAATCTCAGCTGTCTGGACGCCTTTTCTTTCTTTTTCTGCAGGAAATGTGTTTTCAGTCATCTTCAGGCGTCCTGAATTGATTTTTTTCCCCCCATGTCAGCAGATATGATAAGAGAAGCTCTCAGAAACTCCTGCAGGTTGAGCAGCTCTAACCAAACACTTTTATTGCTGACTCTCAAACAAATAAAGATATATTGGATTGACTGTGTGTGAAATAAAATAGAACAAATACTGAGCGAGGTAAGGCGATAAAACTGAGGAAACACAGAAAAACAAGGCATATTTACACAAAAACACCTGGATATATTATATAAACTCGAATACTCTTCTCTTTCTATTTGTACTCTCAGGTGACGGGACGCTCAGAATTTGGGATGTGAAGGGTGCGGCGTGCAGATTGGCCATCCCAGCGCACAAGGCAGAGATCCTCAGCTGTGATTGGTGCAAATATGACCAGGTACAGGCCCTCCAGTTGGTTAAAAGGTTCCATATATTAAATGGCATATTTGGTTTAAAAGATACTTAAAAACAAACAAACAATACATTTAAAAACCTCTATGCCAGCCTTCATTTATACAGAGAAGTGTGTTTGTTTAAATGCATTTTACTATCTGCATCAAACACTAAAATTACATCTGATTTTGTGACCTTTAACCCGGTTAGCTTTGTAAAGATTAGCTGGTGTCTGTCTGCAGAATGTTGTGGCCACAGGTTCAGTGGATTGTACTGTGTGTGTGTGGGACCTGAGGAACATCCGGCAGCCTGTCAATCAACTGCTGGGACACACGTACGCCATCCGCAGACTCAAGGTGTACACACACACACACACACACACACACACACACACACACACACACACACACAGACACGTGTTGGGTTTTTATATCTTGTGGGGACATCTAATTGACATAAAGCTTTCCCTAGCCCCTTACCCCCAACCCTAACCATGAAAAATGTTTTCGCGTCACACACAGACTGCATAAACGGAGACTTTCGGAAACAATGACACATTTTAGTCATATGATGCAGTCATGTGACCAATGAAACTAAGATAGCAGAGGGCATTATAGGGCAGATGTTTTGTTTGCTGTCAATTTTGACGACCCTATTAAAGATTAATATCAGTTTGTACTGATAGCTTTTCTTTAAATTCTTTAATTCTCAAATAACAGAGGTTGAATCGTCTTTAGTTTCATGAATGCGCAATGCAGGAACGTAAGCGTTTCAGCCGTTTCAGTGTGGATGAACAAATGTTCTGAAACGACTGAAAATGATAGTGTGGACGCGGAGCATTTTTAGATGAAAACACCGTTTTCAAATTTATCCGGATTAGTGTAGACGTAGCCTAAGTGTGTGCCGCTGAAGCATATTCACTGTAATCTGCATCAGTGTAATGTTCTCCGTGTGTGTGTGTGTGTGTGTGTGTGTGTGTGTGTGTGCGCGCGCGCGCTGGTCGAGATGTAGTGTGAAGTCTGACAGCGTCAAAACACCCAACCAAATGGTGGTAATAAGACCTCACTCTCGTGCTACACTGTGTGTGTGTGTGTGTGTGTGTGCAGTGATGTATGTGCTGTTCTCACACACACACACACACACGCACGCACGCACTCTCTTGGAGGACATTACACTGATGCAGATTTCGTGCAGACTTATTGTGGCATCGTCGCTACGTCGTAACCACAGACCTCTCTAAAACACTGCACCGTACCCCGACGTGCACTTCCCTGAAACATAACCACATGTCGTGCCTCTTCACTACTATCGATTCTGCCACCTTTTCTCTGTGGTTTTTACATTTATCAGTGAGAGAACAACAGGAAAAATAATTATAGCATCAAAATGAGGACTGACCGATGTCATCAGATTGGGTGGAATGGGCATGAGGGAATGTACGAAGAAGTGGAAAAACTAGACGGACATATGGAGAGCCATTCTCCATAATAAAGCATTCATAACACACACTGGGTCACCAGAACGGGGTAAAAAGGAACATGCTGAGATAAAGTCTGAGAATTTCATATCTAACGAAGCACACAGAAGCGCTCCAGGTTACAGGTTAGCATGTTCACAGCATAATAACCATAAACATTCTGCATTCAATAACGCGGAGTCTGCTTAGACTCATTCATTCCCAGTAACTGTGATCCTCATTAGGGATAAACTAATATATTGGCCAAACATGGATATCGGCTGATATCATTCCTGTTGACTCTTGGCAGATTCACTGACATTTAAATGTTCAAGAGTCAAGAAAAAAAACTCAATGACCTGTTCAGATCAGCCAGGCTGTTATTTTAAAGGTTCAGCCCATCGAGCTGCTGCTGTGGGCTTTTTCAGCACAGCTGTACCCCATCGATCGAGGAGACTTGCTCTGAAACTGCTTGTCACCATTTGCAAATCTGTCAGCTTGTATCGATTCTCTGCAGGGAGCACAAACAAGGTGATCGGCAGCAGGAGCGTAACGAGATAAAAATAAAGCAATGAACAGAGGCGGACCGCGGCGCTTCTGTTCGGCTGTCACATCAAAAATTCACGGTGAGCGAGCGAGTTTCTTACAGACGAGTGATCAGCACGTAATGAACCTCTGACAAAAGAGGAATCCCTGTCTCGAAGTAAACAAGTCAGAGCGTGCTCAGTCCGTTTTGCGTACTGCTCTGGCTTTACAGGTGGAAGGCTCCTCACTCAAACTCCAGCCAAACCAAACCTGGGGTAAACTATCAATGGATATTTCACTGTGACCTCACTCACTGGTTTGTTGAGTCCTCATTCAAAGCCTTGATTTTTTTTTTTTAAATCGTTTTTCACTACATTGTCCCGGTTGGGCACATAAAGTGTAGTCTGAATGAGATAATGAGGGAATATAAACCCCACAGACACACACATCTGCTAACTGCTGCTAAATAACAGATCAGATGGTAGAATGTCACCAGACTTGTGGACAGTCTGTAAGCTACACCCACCTGTGTCGACTTCTACCTGTCAGGTAAAGCGGCCCCGCCTCGATCTTTAAGCTATACTATGAGGACCGACTCACTGCTGCCGGCAGCCTTAAGTGGACGTCATAGGAAGTGCGGTTTTTGGTGCTTCTGTGATGCCTTTACTTTCCAGCCCTGCCAGCTGCTGCTTGGTTAGCAGTTTCTGAGCAGCTTACCTGCAAACCAAACATTTCTGCTGCATCGTCACAGCTGCCTGGGTTTTACTTTGGTAATAAATGTGTTTGCAAGTAAAGCAGCGTTAAATGAACGTGAAGTGCAGTAAAGAGAAGGATGTTAAACGAGGCCAGGACTCGATATGAAAGGTGAAACTGTCAGATGCAGAGAGGGGAACAAATGAGCGAATAAATTAATTTGGGAGTGCGTCGTCGGTGAAATCGCTCTCTATGGACTCCTCGCAGGCTCTCCGTGTCTCTGCACAAACTGCTGAGCAGAGAAATGCTGCAAACTCTGCTCAGCCTGCCGGAAGCTGTTTTTCTTTCATGATGGAGACGAAAATGTAGTTTTTTTTTGTTTGTTTTTTTGGATGATGGGGACAAACTGGAGCTCAGCATCAGAAACAGTGGCATGTGCATGAAGCACAAACTGAGCAGCGTCTTCTGTTGTTCTGCATATTGTGAAAGGAAAAC
Source organism: Rhamphochromis sp. 'chilingali' (assembly GCF_963969265.1). Taxonomy (NCBI): domain Eukaryota; kingdom Metazoa; phylum Chordata; class Actinopteri; order Cichliformes; family Cichlidae; genus Rhamphochromis; species Rhamphochromis sp. 'chilingali'. The sequence goes on from NC_137932.1 coordinate 26,484,068, forward strand.
TGCAGTTATTACTGGCGTTTTTGTAAAACACACACAGTAATTTTTACTTTAAAAGTCTAAAACATTTCAGCACTTTTTCACGTTGTGGTTATTATCTTGTGTGTGCACAGCGGAGCTCGAAGTTCCAACGACACATTGTAAAATGTGTCATTTTTTTCATTTAAACCTTCAAACTGTCAAACATGCCCTACCTCCTTCACCTCCATGCTGATTTAAGGTTAAAAGGTCTGCAGCATGTCCCTCTGGAGGGTTTTTGACTCCCCTTCACATTATTACATATTATTGTTTCTTTGTAATCAGATTATGAATATTTGAGGAAAGCAGCGGGTGTTCGTGATGGAGATTAAAGCTGATAACTTGCTATTCTTCCTTTCTTCCTTTGGAAACATGATCTCAATAAACCGTTTTCCATTTTGTTCCTTTTCCTGCAGTTTTCTCCCTTTGATAAGACTGTGCTGGCGTCCTGCTCGTATGACTTCACTGTCAGGTAAGATCACCTGTGGCGTTTCTCTCTGTTCGACCTGTTTATTTAAGGACCTTTAAACAAGGTTCTCTGCAGCTCAGTGCTGGTAGAACGTTAGGAGCGCTAACAGGCGAGCAAGCATGTGGAACTCATTTTGTTCCACATCATTTTGTGAAAGCTGCTCTACAAGTTTAATGTGTTTGCACAGAGAAATGGAGAGAAAACATTAGAGAGCAAAGCAAAGCATGAACCCCACTGAGCTCATTTACACATTAAACAAAGAAAATAAAGATGCGAACAAATAGTTCAAGATGTTTAAAAATGATGGGCCTGACGTCGCTTTGCTCTTTAGTTATTCAGCTCCGGAGGTTAATGCAGAACATTATTCACAACAGGCGTATTTAGAAATGATTGACGTTGTGAGCTGCAGTGGATGCCAGAAATCAAAAGTTTAATCTGAAATTTGAAACATCTCAAATAAATCAGACTTAAATAAATGAAGAGATCACCTGAGTTCGACGTTTCCTGAAGCTTCGACTTCACTTGAGACAAAATGGACAAAAACACGAGCAAACTCCAACCATCTTCACAGCTCCTTGTGGTTTCCGCTCGTTTTTACCCCCCAGCTGAAAGCCCTGGGTACCAAAGAATGAGTGTGAAAAAGTCCAAATTCCCAGTGAGCCAGTACATCATGTGGAAGAACAAGCATCTACTCTGGACAAATAAACTCCGAGGTCGGCTTTAAGTTACAAAGAGGAATCCAGGTGCCAGCGGTTATTTCAGGGCTGGGGCGTGCAGCATGTGCACGGTGTGGATGACCTACACCTGCAGAGTAATGTTAACATTTCTGCAGAAATGAGTCTCCTCTCTGGGTCTTTAAGATAACCTGTAAAGTTTTTGTCATGCAAATTTGATTCTTTGAAAGGAACTTTCTTTCGAGGTTAAAGGAGCGGCGATGTGATGTGGCCTGCACAGTATTTCTGCTCCTTTCCTTTCAGTTACTGCCAAAGGGAATGGATGGTGTCATCATGGCAGAAGCAACGAGTCAGGACACTGAGGGAGAATTTGCGGTAAAGTTAACCAGTGTGTGAGATGGAGGGACGGACACAGAGGAAGGATGAGCTGCTCCTTTATTGGGCCACAGAGGATGAGTTAATAAAATGTGTAATTTCAAGGGAGACTGCCTCTGTGCTTCTCATGAGAATATATCTGATCCGTCCTCTCTGTCCGCTCGGCTCTTTAAAACCACAGAGGAATCGATGTTGTTCTGTGCGTCTGTCAGGCTGTGCGGGCAGATGATGGATAAACAGATGCAGTAAGATGGATGAAAGGTGAGGTTGCCCTGTTGTCCGGCCTGGAGCAAGACGTTGTTTAACAGTGATTAATCAGTGAAAGGAAAACGAATGAGGAAGCAGTCTGGCAGTCGATGAGTCATTTAAACCACTCAGTAGTTTTTTCTTCTCTAATGTGAGGAATGTGTTTGTTTTGGGGACTGTTGCTCTGACAAAATAACTCATTTGAAGATGTTGCTTCAAGTTCTGAGAAATTCTCAGAGGGGTTCCCAGAGCTGGCCGCAATGTCTTTCGAACCAGGCGGATCACTCTGCCCCGAGATGACCACTTTAGGGTTACGCCCTCTCTGTGACATCATGCAGCTTAACGGGACAGAAACAACTGGTTGACTTGAGTGTTTGGAGCAACCGGAAAGCTGAGGGAGTGTTTAGTTTGCAGGGATGATGTTTTAAGAAGATCCAACGTTGTAACAGTGGATGTACGATGGAAAATGAGTGACAGCGGGTCTCTGCTCATGTTGCTCGATGCATCTCTGTGCTGCACACGCTTAAGAAACGAACAAAAAGCATTCAAACTCTAAGTTTATCTTTAATAAAGACAGGATGTGAAGCTTGTATGCTAATTATGCAGAGCTGCCGGATGGAAGATGATCTAAAATAATTGATTTTTTTTAAGAGACGCAAGCTTCTTTCAGATGCTTTGCTAACAGTGTTAGCATTACATAATGACAGCCAGTGGAGAAGGTGCTGACGTGAGATCCGGTATCTCCAACCGTCCATGCAGAAGCTATGCTGCTGTGTGGCCTCCACTTATTTTCTCTTCCCTCTGTAGTTTGCGGACAACCTCAGATACGATTATAATAAATACAATGATGATGTTGAGAGGCACAGATGGGAAAGACTCTCATGCTAACATGATATGAAGACAGTTGAATGATTACAAGTATTAAAAGTTGAAATGGGAACTAATTTTAATGCTTTGTTCATTAAATTTATTCTTTATTATACAGAAGATCAGTTTTGGTTGATATGAAGTGTCCTTGATTACAATTATCATGATGAGTGAAGTCTCAAGTTATAAATAAAACTTGGACATAATGACATCCGCCTTTAAAAGTCTAAACGATGTTTCAGATAACACATCTGTAACAAGGTCCATTATGTGGTAATAAGCAGCTGGAGGTAACTAAGAAACCACTATCTGTACCTACAGCATTTTCATATGAAAAATAAATACCAGAATCCGTTCGGACCAAGTTTAGATCGCTTTCAGTCTGGTTTGGCGCTTAATTTTGTCCTTGGCACAAACTTTTCCTTCATGTAGTCTCTCTCTGGTTCCTCTGCCTCTTCCGTTCTTTTCATTTTTTTCTAGTCAGAATCAGCTTTGACCAGAATAAATAAATGATGGATACGCGACCAAGGGAGTTTTTCCTTCCCACTCTTTCTCTGTATTATCATCTTTACAATATAAAGTACTGATGGAGAAACAACGGAGGCAACAGTAGTTGTGATTCGGTGGTATATAAATAAAACTTGTAAACACATTATTTTGGTTTCTTCTGTTTCTTCGTGTGATCCCAGCCCGAGTCCATTATGATTATCCAGTTGTGGAATTGGTTTTGTGCTCTTGGTCTTGTTTTAGATTGACTTTGTTCTTCTTGTGCTTCGCGTCGCCGCGATCAGGGCTCTGTTTGGGTCAGATCGTTGTTCTCGAGAATTTCTTTACGTCTCTGTCTGATTTTGAGTCTGAGTGTCTGCGTAATAGATAAAACATGAAAGTATTTAAAGTGCTTGTATTGCACGGTATAATTTGAGTGTTGAAGTGCTGCTGCCTGTTTGTATTCAGCAAACCTTCCTTGCATATACAAAGTGTTTTTCAGAATTTATTGTCCTAAATCATTTGTAATCGTCACTTTTATGCCAGAAATCTTTCTCTGCAGCCTCGGGGCTTCATTGTAAAGGACGGCAACAGTAAAAACCTTTGTTTGGTGCTTTCTTAGTGTTTCTGTGGATTATTACTGCAGATGCTGACGAGCTCACAGCCGCAAGCAAAAATCTGCTGGAATCTGGCATGTGTGTGTGTGTGTGTGTGTGTGTGTGTGTGTGTGTGTGTGTGTGTGTGTGTCAGGGCAGCCCAGCAGTCTACATAGAGTATCTGAGCCAATTAAAGCTCGGATCAATAAAACACGGGGTCTGACACAGACCCAGCTAACGGCACGTCCCGCTTTGAGCTGTCCGTCTTCCCTTTGGCGTTTTAGCTGTTTTTCCCTCAGTTATGTTTGGCATCTTAAATGTCTGCCGTTTATTTCCGCGGGCTCCCTCTTTCAGCTCGCCACCAATCTTTCCTTTCATCCTTTGTTTGGTGTCTTGTCAGCTGCAGGAGCAATTGAGTCATGCAGAGAAACGTAATTCACCAAATCACGCAGAGCTTAAGATGAAAACACGGCAAAACCAGCAGAGCGGGTCCACTTTGAAACTGTCTTAATACCTGCATGTAATAGGAAAGCAGCTGTTTGTAATCATAAACCCACAAAGAGTGATGAACGGCTCAGCAACATAGAGCTTAAAAGCTCTATGTTGCTCCTAGTTTTGGTATCAAGTCGTTTTTGTAACAGCAGCAGGAAGTAACTGATTGATATCATCCTAGAGGTGATTGATTGACCAAACAGGTGTGTGTGTCTGTGTATGTGTGTGAGCGTGCATTCACATCTTTGTGGGGACCAAAAATTGGAAGTTTACTATGCAAAATCCTGGTCCCCACAAGTTTGAAGACAACTTTGAGACTCAAAATGTGGTTTTATTGACAGAGTTACATTTGGGTTATGGTTAGGTTTAGGCTGAGGGTTAGGCATTCATGTTTCATGGTTAGGGTTAGGAGAAGGGGCTCGGGAAAACATTATGTTAATTAGATGTCCCCACAAGATATGAATACCCGATGTGTGTGTGTGTGTGTGTGTGTGTGTGTGTGTGTGTGTGTGTGTGTGTGTGTGTGTGTGTGTGTGTGCGCTTCTTCAATAGCAACGTGATGCATGTTTGTTTTGTGTTGAATACTCCAAACACAGGATATGAAGACAATTATCACCCATTGTCAGGTGTGTGTGTGTGTGTGTGTGTGTGTGTGTGTGTGTGTGTGTGTAAGCATCCCTCAGGTGTGACAGTTGTGGGCTCTAATAACCCCAAAAGGAGGAAACGCCCCTCTTCACATTCAGGTCCACAAGCTCTCACACACACAGCAGTGAGTGATTTTCCTCACTTGTTGGTATTTGGGGTCACACTAGAACATCTGTTAGCATTGTTGCTAATGCTCCGACTGCCTCCATGTCCAAACATTCTGAATTCTGTGCAGGTGTGAATCTGAGCATGAGTTATTGTCTGTCTTTCTGCTGGCCCTCTGTCTCTGGGCAAGCCCTGCAAACTTAGATCAAATAAGCAGTTAAGGATGGATTATGGATGTATACATTATTTATGTTTTGGGCACTCATTGTGAAATTTTAATTATTAACATGTTTCATTAATGTCGTAGTCACGGGGGGGAAACAATGGTTTGAGACCGCAGCATGGTCAAAGTCATTGTCTGAAGCAGTTGCTTTGTAGACGGGGAGCAGGTCTGCTGCTGTCTGCAAAGCAAATTTGTCAAGGCAATAAAATGCCAATAAGATGGATTCAGTTTCTCAGTTTGTGACTGAATGGGGTCAACTGAGTGGGTGAACTGGTTATTACATGCAGTCTGTTTGTGGTGATAAACTGGTGAAAATCGTAAATCTTCATGCACAGATATTCATGTTAATGCCTTTCATTCAGAGTCCAGAGAGAACCTCACAGATCTGAAAGAGAAATTCGAAAAGTCACCGAACTGTCTGAGTCGGACTGCAGTCACTCCGAGTCAGACCGGGATTGTTGGGAGACAGATAGCCTCCCGCCAGGCGACCTGTGGTTGACAGTGGGCGCAGAGCAACACGTTCTCAGCGATTAATGATTTCCCAATCATTAATCGCTTTGGAAAACACTATCTAATACGATTAAGATTGTGGTTAAGGTTAGGATAAAGGTTAGAGTTGGACACGGCTGGAATGCGTGTTACCGCCAGGAGTGTCGTTCCATTGTATGCCATCCACAATCCGGCGCGTATCATAGGGACGCGGAAGGTCACCTTTCGCGTTCCTATGGGATGCCTCGAGACATGACAAATCGTCGGTATGTTACGCGTTGGGAATGAGAACGGTCTGCGCAAAGAGAGATTAAAGGTGAGGCATGTTCAAACTCAGTTCGTTACCGCAGCTACTTGTAATCGTTTTTTTCTAGTCATGGGGCGGTTGCCGTCCTGTCCTGAGCGAGCCATCATACACAAAATATTCACTGATTTGAACCAAAACCATTTTGTTTTCCTAAAGTTAATCAGGTGAATAACTGAAAGCGTTTAAATGCTTGTGAATATTATCCTAAACACACCACCACCACTGCTGCAGCTAAAGTGAACTTTAGGCAGTTTCAGTGGTCAGTACTAAAAAAGGTGCTACGTTAGGTTTGAACTCTGACTCAGTAAACATCCCTGCTTCTGTGGGCTTCCCTTTGTGTTGAGACACGTGTGGAAGCAAACACTCGCCTAATCCACCTGTACACTCACGGATATACATGCAACACACACACACACACACACACACACACACACACACACGCACACACACACACACACACACACACACACACACACACACTTGTTTTAATCACTTTCTGTCCTGCTGTGCTTGAAGTTTGATTTAGGCTTCTGCGGGAAATCTACGTCCTAACTACGATGTCACCAGAAAATCCTTTTAACCCTATGCTCCAACCTTCCACGCCATTCAAGTGTAATTACATTTCATGGGAGGTGCACATCAGGTCACGTGGAATGTTACGGCGTAGATTTCAGGGATTTTTCTCATCATGAATGTATTAATGTAGTTTAAAATGCTCTGCACAAACACTTTTAGACTCTTTTAGGCCACAGTAAAGTGATGCCAGCCAGAAAACAAGTGTTCCAGTATGTGTTTTTTGTGTTTTCGTGGTTTTTTTTCTTCTCTTCTTTGGTTCTTCAGTTGTATTTTAAAGATTCAGGGGCAGGTAAGCTGAGAGTAAATGCTGTGCTACATTCATATCGCCCTACACATTAATGTCAAATAAATTAGATTAAGATTTGCAAGCTTAGCAAAATTAAGGCTATAAAAGATCTATAATGCAGCTCTGCATTTCAATCCTGTCAGAGAACAATCGCGGTACATTTAATACATGTAATTAATCGTCTTTTCCTTTCTTTTTTTAGGCTTGCTTTATATATTATACTTCATATTAAAGATTGACTTCAGCACCACAATCCAAAATATATGACTTTTAATTAAGCCTTTCTTCTCTGCGGGCTCTTTTGAAACACACAGAGTTGGTGTTTAGTTTGAAACGGAGACTCTGAGATCATGTTTTCCTTTTATAACGTCTCGTGTTTGCTTTAGATAACACAATCTGCCGCGTGCGTGTATTTGTGTGTGTGTGTGAGACCCTTAACATTAATTTCCTGTTTAAATTAAACTGATCAGAGCCATGAGCTTAATGGGCACGTTCTCTTTACATTTCTGTCTCGTTGTCATCTTATCTTTAATGTTGTTGTGTACACGTTCTGTTATTTTTACAGCCTTTGCCCTTTATTTTCGCCCTCGTGACCCCCCTCCCCCCATGCTGTGAGTTAATGAGTTTTATAGTAATGCACAAAGCTGGCAGGTGAATGGATAGTTCTATAGAATAAAACACAAAAGCGGCTAAATAATCACCTACCATGGAAAATGCAGACAAAAGACGGCCAAGCTTCATTTCTCCAAATAACATGTTGTGTTTGTCTAAGTGAGACAGTCACTGGGTGTCACGTATGTTCACACAAACACACAAACGCATGACCTGCTGTCATCTATAACATAATCTGAAGATCCCACTTCCTCTTCCTCACATTTAACCTGATGACTGCCGGTGTCTCGTTTTTGTTGCAGTGATGATCGATTGATTAGTAAGAATGTGCAACTTTATGATTGGATCCCAAAAAACTAGTCATCACTTACAGTACTGTGTAAAAGTCTTGAGCCACCCATTATTCTTTATGTTTTGGCAGGTGGATGATTTATTGAAACATACATGGATATACATATACAGCATATACAGTAAAAACAGAGCTTGTACTATTCTAACGAGCTTCAGAGTGAATATTAAGTATGAGTGCCTTTATTCTTCAGCTCTATGTCAGCTCTGTGAGGATCTTCAGGATCAGTTCTCCAGGGTTCATGAAGGATGTTCAAAGCTCTTCTTTGGATGTTTCTGCCTTTTGTTCTGTTCTCTGTCAGGATGATCTCACAGAGATCTGGCTCTGGGGAGGCCCATCCATGACTGATAGTGTTCCCCTATATGTTCTTCTATCCAGGTATGATTTAATTATTAGCAGATGCGTTCCAGATGGTGGATCAAACTGACTGTATTTTTCTTCCCTCATAATTCATCTGTTTATCAAAGATCTCCAACATCACAGACTGACCTGCAGCTGAGACCATGACAGAGCAATCTGTCTGAGAGACTGCAGTCAGTCCAAATTGGGCTGCAACTGTTTGGAGACGGGTTGCCTCCCACCAGACAATCTGTGCAGTTACTCTGCAGTCAAAAGACGCTGAGGGTGTTACACGATCAACATCTGGGCCTTTAGTTGGTTGCTGGAATTACTTGCAGTTCGTCATCAAACAAAGAAGAAAATTCAGTGTAATCACGGGACAACCACAGATTAATCTTTCCCTCGTCACAAGGAGTTTGTCATCCTATTTTTACTCTAGTCCGGGGGGGGGGGGCACTCTAAATTGCGTCCTCAATGTCTTGAAGTTCTCCAGAGGCCTGGTAATGACCTGATCATTTGATTCCGGTGTGTTGACCCAGGGTGAGATCTAAAACCTGCAGGAGATGGGGCCTTGAGACTGGAGCTCCCCACCCCTGCTCTAGTCCAATATGATAAAAGCTATCTTGGCTCGTACTAACTGCTAATGGAAGGAATCCGGTCTTTGGGTGATGACGTAATGAATCCTGCTTCCGGGCCCAAAGTACTCTGTGTTTAATAAGGCTTTTGTGTTTTTTACATGTTTTAATGCTTTGTGTCTTGTTCTATTTAATCTCAACAAGCCCTAAAAACAGTCAGTGATCACTGTCGGCCTCTCTCGGGTTTTATTACCACTAATCATTTTAAAGCTCAGTTTTCAAAACCTTATGATGTAACTGCAGCCCAGCCCATGCAGCAGTATATTAATAACTAACCTCGTATTGTGGTTGGATTATCTCACCTGTTCTCCCGACTGAAGTTCGGTCCGTTTACCGCATCCTTCCATGCGATTGCGTTTGTCCTGAACCTTCGGGAACACCCGCGTTAACTTTGAGTGGAAAAAAGTTAGCGTTCATCGTCTAGCTTCACTGTTTATATTATGCTAACATAGCTGTGTCGCTAGCGATCAAGTAGCACATCATTATATACCAGCTAACCCAATTTCAGTAACCCTACAAACGTCACTGCTGTTTTGTTTTCTGTCTTTATTTATGTTGGAAGTGATAGCAGAGCTGTACGTTTTAATTTGTTTTGTAAATCTCTCAGCCACAACATGGTATATTTTATATTTAGATGGAAACTAGCGAGCTAACTCCCTGCTAACTTCTAACTCCGTTACATTTCATAAATTTGGTTTTCATGGATGCCTGGATGTTAAACTTAATTTTTACACCTGGTAGAGCAACAACGCTGATCATTTTATTACAGATGAAAGGAGTTGGACAGTTTTAACTCTCAGTGACGCCGCAGTGATTGTGTGACTTAGGGACCTGCAGCGGAGTTTAGGCCCAGGCACGACTAATGACGTAAGACTTAAAGATCGGATTGGTTGTGGTTCTTGTAAACACAAACCCCAAACATCTGGCATCAAAGCAACACAAATGTGTGACTCCTCCCTGACAGAGGTAACTCTGGGCAGTGTTCAACTTCCCCAAGACAGAGAAGAGCAAAGTTGTCTCTGATGTTCATTCATGCAACATTGTGTTTTCATGCTGTTTACCATTCAAAAATGAAGGATAAACAGTTATATTAATAGTTCGTGATAAAGTGAATGAAACATCAGTTAACTAATATCTGTATGTTTTCATTCATTTTTCATAACCGCAGTGAAGCTTGTGCTTTCTGTGCTCAAACAGATTTATTCCCCCACAGTGCTTCACAGGACAGTTCTGTCACAGAGGTCCCATTCAGTGCATTAAGAGGCAGAATAATTATCTAGCAGCTATGAGCTGACTGCAGTGGCTCATGCTTTTAGATATCGATACTGTGGAAAATGTAGAAATCGAGCTGATTTTGTTTTTATCCCAATATTTGAGCATTAAATCATTAGATGATAATAAGAAAAATCTCATTAAACTGAGACTTTATTTCAGAAAGTCTCAATTTTCCAAGAGGTCACACAATGTTTTTAAAAGACAACTGGCTCAGCACCAGTGTCCAGATGTTTCTGTTTTCAGGGTCCTGATGATGGATGAATGTTGAGATGTTGGTTTTTCTTTGGAAACAGGGTTAATAGGTTGAAGCAGCAGCAGTCCTCCTCTGCTTCATGCAGGAGTCTCTGGAAGAGATCGTGGATCCTTTATTTGAAATATAAAGGCACTGGGCCCGGTTCACTGATATATTTGTAGAAATTGTTTTTACTTTCTGTACGAAATAATCAAGATCTCAAAATCTCGGGTGCCGGTTTAGCTCAGCGTGTTGAGCGGGCGCCCGCATGCCATATGGCAGAACGGCCAGCCCAGGTTCAAGTACGACCTGCGGCCCTTTGCCGCATGTCTTCCCCCTTCTCTCTCTGCCCCTGCTTTTCTGTCGTTTCTTCACTGATCTGTCTAATAAAGCTGAAAAAGGCCAATAAAATAAAATCTCAAAATCTCTTGACTCATCACAAGTGTTGTAAATTTAAAAGCTTGTTTTGAAAGTGCTGTTGTGTTGTTTATTTCAGGTCCTCAGAATTTTTATCTTCATGAGTGTGAATTATGAAAAAAAACTCTTGTTAAGCTCGTTAAGTAAATTAGTGTGTATAAGAGCAAACACACACACACAGAAACATGTACAAGTGCAAGAAATTGAGCATGAACAGTGATTTACACCAACACACTCAGCACATAATATCACTAAATGCTCGACTGTCCCCAGATACCTATCACTCTGTGTGTGTGCATGTGTGTGTGTGTGTGGGTGGGTGGGGCCTCAGTATTAATATGGGCCTAATGGAGCCCAGTGAGAGCTGCAGTGTTCCCTCTGAAAATGATTTAATTACATTTGCAAAGTGGATGAGTCTGGAGGGAGTGTTTGCTGCGTCAGGGCTTAAACACACACACACACACTTACAACCAGAAAGAGAAGTAGTCTTTCAATTAGAGTGATTGGCCGCCGTGCCGGGGTCTGGATACTGTGTTTTATTTGCACTTACCTCGCTCGCTCTGTCACGTCTTTATTTTTCATAACCTCATTTTGGAGATTGCTCTCTCACTCACATCTCCTCCTCTTTAAGCCTTTAAAGCATCGACTCTGGTTCTTCCTTTTCTTTTGCTCGTAGTATAATAGGATTTTAGAATCGGTGCACAATAATGATGAAGTGAACTTTGAGTTGGTTTCTGGCATTCTGTCTCCACAGCGCATGCTGTCGGGATGCTTCTTGATCTGAGACCTGGCATTGCAAAAAAAGCTTGAAGGATCCTCTGTGGTCATTAAGCACCTTTTTTATGCAATATGCATCTTACCGTTTTGTTTTGTTATGGATGTTATGGAAGGGAGGGTGGCCTCATAAATAAGAATTATTTTGAACTGTGAATCATGTAAAAAGTCTCTCTAGTCGCACCTGAATAATAAGTATAGGTGTGTAGTCTATGGCAGAAACATGAATGAATGAATGAATGAATGGTGATGAAATAATGATGCACCATATCTTTAGCTATAAACAGCACAGAGAACACTTGGGGTCGTCGCTTTGGTCCCACTCTGTTACCTAAACTTCTAACATCTTTTTCTCTTCGTCCCTCTCCTCCTCCTCCTCCTCAGCAGTTTGTCATTGCATTGAATGGAAAAACACTGAGCTCTTCGTTTGTCTTTGACATGCTGCAGCTTGAAAATGATCAAATATTTGTGTGTGTGTGTTTGTAGGTTTTGGGATTATAGCCGACAACAGCCTCTCCTGGATACTGTAGAGCATCATTCAGAGTTTGTCTGTGGATTAGACTTCAACCTGCACATCCCCAACCAGGTAACATCACCCACCTGTGCTGTTTGTAATGAGCCAGCTGACTTACTGAGGTAACACTCAAAGGATGAAAGAACCAATGTTTTGTGTGTATGGGTGTATGTGGGTGTTCCTGTGTTAGCATCTGCTGAACAGGTTTTAGTTCTCAGACCAAAACACGCTCCCAGACTCATATTTATCCACATTCATAAATACATGTGTACACTCAGCTGGTTTTTTAAAGGTCTCCATTTTAGAAGTTTTCATGCAAATTTCCCAAACGTTGAGTAATCCAGCTAAAGACAAACCAAATGAGTAATATAACCTTCCTGAGTGTACGTCAGCCTTCTCACCACCATATAAACATAACAGTACTCCAAAATGTCTTTTAGCAGAGGTTCTGGGGACGATCTGTGTCCCCAGAACTTAGTTTAACATTGTGACACTCACTCAGGTTTAAACATTACCAGCGATGCTTGCTGAGAGTAATTAGATGCACAAGAGTGTAAAACCGAGTCAGGCTGGCCTTTAGACTTCTGCCATGAAACTGTGAAAAATGAATTCACTGGATTTAACTTGATTAAAACGGCAAAGAGTGAAATTTACTAACATTTTATTAATCAAGTTTTTGATTTCCATTATTCTATGAATTTGGTATTTTTAATAGACGGAAATGTACCATTTAAAAAATCTGGATCATTCCTTCTTCAGGTATTCCTGCTGACTTCCATATTCAGGCATATTCCTTCTTCTGTTCTCGCCTCATTGTGCCCACTCCGTGTTTCTAGTAGTTTTGAATTGGGGCCATAAATCAATATGTCCGCACAAGGCTAAGTTTTACCCACACACCGAAACGCTCAGCCCCGGTCGCCCGTCACCGTGTGGGGTGCTCTGATGTGTCAGGGTAAGAAAGCAGTGAATTGAAAAGGCCACCGGTGTCCAGTCCTGTTTTTGGACTAATTTTGACAGGAGCTGCACCGCGTGGCTCTCAAACTGAAGGAAACATGTGACATCCAGCAGACTCCAGCATAATGCTGCCGGATGAGTGTGTGGGGTATCCTGACTAAAGCTATATTGGGATTCTCATCAGCTGGGAAATTAGTGATGAAATCAGCTGCAGCTGCTTTAGGAAAGCGTGAGCTGAGGTTATCACTCCTACATCACTGCGCCATGTTGAAAGTGTTCTTAAAAAAAGAAAAAGGTTTAGCTTAGTTAGCCAAAGTTCACCATAACCCTTAAAAACACTTTCAGCCAGTTTCCCGTCTACTATTTGATGCAGCGATGCACCTTAACCAAGCAAGCTCTGCTTTACAGGATTCAGCCCGTTAACTTTAAGTGATGCAGAAATCCCAGCTGAGCTTTTAACGAACCGCACCAGAAGTCCTGAGATTGATTCCTTACCCTCCGGGTGGCCATCGGATTCACTTCATTTAGGCAGCTGTTGGTTCCTTCCTGTGTCTTATGGTGGATATTTCATGGAAATGCAGCATTTGTCTTTGAGTTTTTTAATAAAACACAATTTTTCATGGAGCTATTTTGACTCTAGATTGACTTAACTTCAAGTCACGACTTGGATCAGCTGCTGCAGACTGAAGCAGAGAAGAAGCAGTTGAAAACTAGCCTGATAACTTTAGGTCAAAAATCCTTGTTTAGCCACTGTTTTTAACAAGGAAGATAAAAAGTTAAATCGTTTTAGCCGATTTGATTGGATTTTATTCTTTGCCTGCACAACCATGACCAATCGAGAAGACTACCAACAAAAACCTGAAAAATTTCAGCTCCAAAAATCGGATCCCTTCTGATTCTCCATCATATGTACATATCTGTAAAAGTGAGCGGAGAAGGGATTTCTGTCGCACTCTTACCTATTTCCCCCAGGGTTACCACAGCAAATGGATCCACGTGTTTGATTTAGCACCGATTTTTCCAGGACAGGAGCAGACTGGCTTGTGAGCCCAGAGGCAGATGTGTTATAACCACTACACTACAAGAAAGTACGAAACTCAGAAACAGACCCACATTTTTTTTTTTGGTTGTTTGTTTTGTGGAGGTTTGTGAAGGATGGAAATAATTCACCTCTCCGCCTTGAGAGCATACAAATTCATTTTGTCGGCGTGCACCATCGTCAGAGTTTTCACTTGAAGCCAGAAATAGCTCAAGTGGAAAATCAGATTGAGCAGGATACAAACGGTGACGAGGTGGAAGTGCGTACGTGATAACGGCCTCACGATCCACGGCGTAACCCCACAACGTGATGGTAAACAGTCAGTTACCCACAGCAACCAATCACAGAGGGCAGGCTGTCCCGAACGCCAGAGTTCACTGTGACAGTCAGCGAGCTGTGTGTATGTGTGTGTGAGAGAGAGGTGCAGTAATGAGCTGCAGAGTGTGTGTGTGTGGGTGGAAGCACCAACAGTAATGAGTTGTATTGTTAGCCGCGCTGTTATCAGTCGTGTCATTGTGGAGAAGCAGGCTGTGAAAATGCGAGCCACACTCAGTGACAGTGTGGAGGACACTTGCACTGACGTCATGGATCAGATCGCCGCTCTTATTTTCCGTCTTCCTCTGGGGTCGAGTTTCTCTCCTTGGGACGTCTCTCTGCTCGAATCACATCAGATACTCAGGGGAAAAAAACAAAAACTCTTTTCAGGGATAATTTAGAAGCATTTCTAAATAATTTGAATGAGGAACAAGAATCGACATTCATCTGTCCTGCTTTCAGAGGATGTTTCTGGCAAATAATCGATTAAGTAGAAAGATTAGACTCTAAAAAGTCAGAAAATCGTCTAATAGACGAGGTTAAACACTGCTGAGACAGATATTGCACATGCATTTAAAGGACATTTGAAATCACTAGTCAGTAATAAAGTCATATTTTACCTGCCAGTGAAACATTAGCTTGTTTACTGTGGCTAATTTTAGCAGAGCTAGCTAGCATTAGAAAATAAGACAGAAGAAGAATACGAATTCTTTTATTCACTTTGTATTTTAAAGTGTGAAAGTATTCAAATAAAGTGCTGACATCAGCAGAATTATAGAGCAATAGTAATGATGCTGAGTAACTTAAATGGAGGTAAAAGAATACAATAACAGCTTCACCTTGTAAGTCTGCAAGAGCTGCACAACACCGTCACACAGAAAAACAACCACCTTTAGCTCTTCCGGTCATACAGACTGAGCGCTCCAGTGATTCTCACCAGCTGCTAGCATCCCCTCCTTTGTCGCCTTTGTTCTTTCTACCTCAAACAGTCTTCTGTAATATTTTACAAAGAGCTGAGCTTCGTTAAAGTAGCTTCTGTTTACGTACTAACATCATGTTCGAGGCTAACGTTCGCCTGGCTTGCCTTGTTGTTGTACTCATGATACAGCTCTGTCCTCCAGTTGATTTCCAAACCTGTTATTTGCCAGTTTCATATGTACTACTGCAGCTGCGGTTCTCTTTTTGCACCTTCCCCTTTGACGTAAAGTCTTAGACCACAGTGTCAAACAAATGGTTTGCACCAAAGGGTCCAGTCTGGCATATTTTATGAACTGCTGTTCTCTGCACCAGGAAAATAGTTTTCAGATAGTTCGGAAGTGGTCATACCATTATGGTGGCTCCAACAGGCCTTGGGCATGTTGGACTTTATGACTCATAAACTAAACAGTCATAAAATTCACCGCCCCCATGTTTGACCCAGCAGCTGCTGCAAATTGATAAAACATGAATAATTAATATAACCGGCTAATATTTCAGGTGAAGTTTGTCTGCAGCTCGTGCGAGACACTGACAGTTGTGACCTGCTGCTTCCTCCACATCACGTGATTGGCTCATTCAGATTTTTGTTCTCTGCATCTCTGTGGGTGGCCGTTGAACACGTGCCTTTCATTCTCAATAAGACACAAGTTGAATGTAAAAGCTATAGAAGACCTATTGACGGGGTCAAAAGGGGAATTCTCCAGAGGAAAACTGCCCGTTACTCAAACGTGATTAAAAACCAGCTCTTTGGTGTTCAGGATTTAAAAAAATAGTGTGTGTGCAGAACTTATTTTCTGTTCTGTTGTTCGAGATGAACAAATTGACCAAATATTTACGTCAGTGGTCAGTCTCGCTGGTGTTGAGCAATAATGTCCACCTTTTGAGAGTTTGGAGGTATGGCAGTGGGGTAAATACGACAGAACAGTGTTTTGGTCTGTTTTCACTTGCTGATTAGTTTGACTCCCACCGAGGGCACGGTTGTGTTTAGGCACTACAATCTGCTTGGTTAGGTTGAGAAAATGATGATGGTTTGGGTTAGAAATCCATCCGTCTGCTGCTGAAATGTGCTGCGTCACAGGACTGATACACTCTGTTTATCTGAGAGACTCCAGAGCTTTTAATGAAACCGCTAATAAATGTCTTCAAAGTCTCCTCGACCATCTTAGAGAAGCAGGGACTGACTGACCCAATCACTGACACGCAGGCTGGTTTGTCTCCACGTGTGAGGCTGTGGATAGTTTATGTGGTTGTTTTTTTTGGGTTTTTTTTTACTGATTAAGTGTGGACAGTCGAGTGTTCGGTGTGGCTGGTCTTGGCTTTTTGTTCCAGCTCGTCTCTGGGAGGTGAACCATCATCTTCAGGGTTTTTATCAAAGCTGCAGATTCCTCTGATTATCTGTGGCATGGACATTTTATAAACCTGCCTCATAACTGGCAAAAGCACAGTTTTGTTTTTTCCAGAGGCAGAAAGTGTGTCTGGCTCCATCCTTAAAGTATTTTCTTTCGATCATACTGCAGCTTCTGCAGTATACAGTATGGCTAAGCATTAGCATGAAATGGGATTCAACTGTCCTCAGAATGTGTGCGCATACAAAACATGTACAAAGGATCTCTAATCCAGGTAGGAAATGTTTGTGCTGTTAGATTTCTCCTTGCTTTCCCAGGTTTCTGTGTCTTCTATACTAATATCTGCTCTCTGTGACCAAACATGAAGACACGAGTAGAAACAAACTGTCATAAACTGGATGTTCAGAGCAGTCTGAAGGCCGAGCTTGTGGTCTACCGGGACTTTGGCTTTCTCTGTGTTAGCTACCCTTTCCTGCTGGAGGTTTCTTCCTTTTAAAAGGGAGTTTTTCCTTCCCACTGTCACCAAGTGCTTGCTAATAGGGGATTGTGTGATTGTTAGGATCTTTATTACAATTATCAATATCTATAACTAAAACTGAATTGAAGTGAATTACTTGTGCTTCTAGAAAATCTGAAGATAAAACGAAATCCTGAATATGTTTCATGTGAGTATGAACGCCACAGCAGGTTGTGTTCGATGGGGAATCTGTTGAAACAATCTAACATAAAGTCAGGAAACACAGTATTCTGAAGTACAGGTGCTTGTTGTGTGAAGTGGAGCACACATGCCGAGTCGTGTTCCACTGAGCGAACATGCAGACGGAGATTTGAGGGAAATGTTGTGCTGCGTTCGATTTTAGTTGTAAGCACTCAAACTGAACTCGCACATCATTTCCATAAACAAGCTGCCCACTCCGTTAATCCTCGCACGGGCTAATCTACCGGAAACCCGATAAGGCTACACTATCTGTCCTACTGTCCAACGCCATTCATCATCCTGAAGTCTGCTCTTCACCACAGCTTCCATATTTTTCTGGTCTGTTCATGTTTAATATATTTCAGCTCTTGTGTTTTAATTTCTTCCTCTGATAAATGTGCTAACTCATGCTCATCACTTTTGTCTAAATCACTTTCTCTTTTGCTTTGCTTTCTCCGTCCATCACACTGCCTTACCTCCCTCACTGGTGTGGTTTTATTCTGGCATAGCCATGTGTGTCTGATGGATCACCCGCCTTTACCGTGCACACACACAGGGACACACACTGTGCACTGTTTAAGTGGTTATCGTGTGTGTGTGTTAGAGACAGAGTAAGGCGATAGATCACACAGGACTGCAGGATGACATCTGTTCACTGGTCTGTGGATTGTTGTTTTTTTTTATATTAAAACTCCTTCTAATAACAGCTCAAAGCTTGTACAACTGACCACTGTTATTTTTGTTTCATTGGAAGAATTATTATTTTATTGTATATGTTGTTATATTATGTCTGTTATGTGCACCGTTAAAGCACACAGTCCAATAAAGAAGCACAGACTGCTAACGCGTAGTTAGGTTTGATCAAACAAAGAAAATTTGCAGTAAACCGAGTGAAATTAAATCTCCCACACATGCAAACAGTATATGCACATGATGGACCAGCTGGTCATAATGTTTTGCCTCATCAGTATTTAATATATCAGTAAATAAGTTTTGGTCTTAGTGTATGTTTGTCTTAATGACTCAATACTTTTAGACTCAATACTTGAAATGTGCAATTCACTTGTATTTTTATTTTTATTCCTATTTATTCTATTTATCCCCTTCGTATATTTTATTTATATTGTCTCTGTATTTATATATATGTGTGTGTGTATAACTCTGTAACTTCTGTCGGTGCTGTGCTTTTTTGGAAATCGAATTTCCCAGAGGAACCCACCCGAGGGATTAATAAAGTTCTATCTTATCTTATCTTATCTTATCTTAATGCTATGCTGTCCTTTTGTGGTGTAATACAGACTGAAACTAACTGTGGGGTTATTTCTAACTCGGGATCATGCTTTATACTGAGGATCTAGATCAGGAGTTGGGGAGCTCCAGGCCTCAAGGGCCGGTGTCCTGCAGGTTTTAGATGCGTCCTTCATCCAACACAGTTCATTAAATGGCTAAATGACCTCAACATGTCTCGAAGTTCTCCAGAGGCCTGGTAATGAACTGATCATTTGATTCCGGTGTGTTGACCCAGGGTGAGATCTAAAACCTGCAGGACACCGACCCTTAAGGCCTGGAGCTCCCCACCCCTGATCTAGATGTTGGATATATTCACCATGCTTGTGGCTCAGGTCTGGGCTTACTTGTCCAAAGGAAAAAAGAAAAGGTAGCTCAGTAGCAAACCGTTCAACTCCTCCATTATGCATTTGCTTTATAGATTATAGGAAAACACAATCTTGTCCAAATCTTTCAGAGAATTGCAGTTCAAAGTCATCGAAACCAAAATCCCAGATCCATATACTTAAATAAGGAAATGTTAAATATATTAGCATAAAAACATTAAAAAGCAAGAATTTTTTTTTTATTTCGAGTTGGATAACAAGACAAATGAGGTTAAGGTTGTGTTTTTTTTAAGTTTCTTAGTTACCAAAGCTGAAAGTAAAAAGTCTGTTAGCGTTATTTTTACCCCTCAGATCAGAAATGGACACATTTCTGTGGTTCTCGCTGTATTTACTCTTTGTCATCATAAAGGGGATGTCTTTGGTGGGGTGGACATTTGAGGACTTTGCTGCTTTGATATGTCACAGACAAAACAGTGAATGGATTTACTGAACAACTCTTTGTACATTCATAAAGAGTAAGTACCTTGAAGCAGTGCTATTCAACGATTAAATGTGTATATTCTGCTACATAAATGCATGACTTTTGCCTGAGAGTGCCATTTTGCCACCAGCTTATTAGTCTTTTAATTACTCATTTCATTCATGTTTTTCTTATGTTAAATAAAAAATATTTGAGGAGACATAAAACGTTCTTCAGACTTTAAACTATTTCTTCCTGTGGCCTTTTTCTTCTCTTACCTCTCCTCATCACACATCTTTTATTATTCTTGCTTTCTTTGTACATTTTTCCCTCTTTGTGCTTTGCTGCAGTCTTGGCAGCCTTTGCCTTCTTTGCCTTACGACTGGCTGTTAAAGTTGATTAAAGAAGGGCATTCCTCATCTCAGTGGCTGAGTCACTGCACGGCCACTTTGCTTACTCATTCCCTGAAAGGCCATCCAAGCTTGTTAAGTCTGATTCAGATATTCGATGGAGCAGGAGGAAAGCCCGATGGAGGATGCTGATAGTGTGGTTACTGCGATCACAGTCGAACACAAAAACAGAGTCTCAGTCAGGTTTCAGAGCTCATTGCAGTACAGAAAAAACAGCTTTAGTGAAGGTTACAAATGATCTTCTTACAGCCTCTGACAGTGGACTAGAACATGTTGTAGGTATTACAGGTACTGCGCTGCAGTAGTTTGTATCATATCTATCTAATAGACCCCAATTTGTACATGTAAATGGAGAGTTCCACAGGGTTCAGTGCTAGGACCAATTCTGTTTACATTATACATGCTTCCCTTAGGCAGTATCATCAGAAGGCATAGCATACATGACACCCAACTTTATCTATACATGAAGCCAGATAACACAAACCAATTAGTTAAAATACAGGAATGTCTTAAAGACATAAAGACCTGGATGACCTCTAATTTTCCGCTTCCAAATTCAGATAAATTTGACCTTATTGTACTCGGCTCTAGAAATCTGGATGAATGGATGGATGCCATTACCTTGGCCTCCAGTAACACTGTGAGGAATCTTGGAGTCATTTTTGACCAGGATATGTCCTTCAATGCACATATTAAACAAATATGTAGGACTGCGTTCTTCCATTTGTACAATATCTCTAAAATTAGAAATATCCTGTCTCAAAGTGATGCTGAGAAACTAGTTCATGCATTTATTACTTCTAAAAATTGAAAAGCATTTCAGACTTTTGCTGCTATGAAACTGTTTCACAAAAGCAATTTGCAGGTATTCAAGTTCAAGAGTGCATCTATGTTTTGTTTTTAAACCTGACCTCTTAAATCCAAATGCTGAACACCTCTTCAAGCCACTTTTTAACCAATCAGGTAAAAACCTCAGCTTAGTGTTATTGGCGTTGGGTTGTCAGATGAGTCAGAGATGGCAGGTGAGTGTAAAAATCAGCAGTAGCTGAAACACGCTAAATTGATCAAGTTAAACAATAATATAATCTGAACATGTGTTAACATTTCTTTTGACCATACCCAGCTCATGGCTAATGGTGTGTATGGATTTTTATAACTTTAGGAAGCAAACACGGCAGGTAAAAATAACCAGTTAGGGTGTTTAATTCACCCTCCATCTCTGTGATGGATTATAACAAATCAAAGGATATGCAAGTTAAACCTGCAGCACATTTACAGAGCAGGATTTCTTCAATCAGTTCTGTTTTTACAACCTCAACAGCACCCAGCAGACTTCATCCCGCGTCTTCTTCACTGTTCAATCCAACGCAAAGCTGCTTCTAACACCTGCAACAGCACAAATCTTTAAGATTCACGAAAGTGAAGCAGAACCAGGGTTGTACTTTGAAAGCTGAAATCATGAGCCACTCTGCAGCTGGGACAGATGACAGTGAGGCAGTGTGTCATTCAGCTGATAGCCTCGTCCATGCTGAGGCATGTCATTCAGATGATAGCCATGTCCCGGCTGATTATAGAGTAAAGAGAGGGAGGTGGAGCTGCAGCTGTATTTTCTCCTTCACTGGATCGTCTGAAAGCTCTGTCTGTGGAAAAAGACTTCAGCCGAATATTTTCAGTCAGGATTTTTTACCTCTTGAGTTTGTTTCAAACAAAATGTTGAATTTTATTTCTTATTGATTAACTTACACTGAATATTTGTATGACATCGTGCAAATTAGGGATGGGTATCGTTTAGGTTTTATCCGATACCGGTGCCAAACCGGTACTTTTGAAACGGTGCCGGTGCTTAAACGGTGCTCGAACCGGTGCTTAAAGAATGGAGAACACAAACTTTGTCCAAAAACCTCTCATGTTCAGCTGGTTTTTTTTGTAAAAAGATAACAATGTTAGCCTTTTCTGTAGCTATGGGGCATATATGGCATCACTCTTGGCTGGAAGCAGTGCTTAAACAATGGAAAAAACACAAACTTTGTCCTAATCCTCTCATGTTTAACTGTTTTCCACTTTTTCTTTGGTCATTTTAGCCTTTTTGGCCAGGGTGAAGGGAGTATCTGCCATCAAACAAGAAGACAGCCACGTAACTACGACGGTGTTTGCTAGTTCACCTTACATGCATTAATTTAATAACGTGGTTAGCCTCCTCAACGTAAATTACACACAAACAACATGAAGCTACTCACGCAGAGAAGAACGGCTGCTGCTGCCATCATCATCCTCATCATTTCTGCTACACTGGCAGGGCTACGGGCCAGGACTCTATTCTTCGGGTTCTTGGGAAATGTTGCTCCGGGTCAGATAACAGGCAACCCACGCGCAGTAAATGTGCTCGGTGTGAGGTCTCGCAGCAAGCTATCAAATACGGCGCATTTCTCGGCTTTTAACAAAATGCTATATGTCGCCAGGTGTTTCACCAGATTCGAGGTGTTACCTCCTTTGCACAGTATCACCTTAAAGCACTTGTTGCAGGCTGCTGAGTTTGCATCTTTTGCTGTGAAGTGCAGCCAGACTTTGACCGCTTCGCTTTGGGCATTTTTAATCTGTAGCTCTGCTCTAAAAGAACGTACGTACCTGGGCCCGCCTGCTACACTCGCAAAGGTAAAATGATTGGCTGGAATCCAAAGTGTGTGACATCTCAGGAAAAAAAAAAAGCACCGAAATGTGCGCTGCTTTTCGGTCTGGTTACTACAGTTTATGTCAGAACCGGTACCCATCCCTAGTGCAAATGCTCCAAATGAAAAAGCCTGACCCCTGACATGTGGACTTACCAAAGAGTGTCAAAGAGTGCTAAAAGAGTGCTAAATAAATATAAATCTAATGTTCAAAAAGATGAATTTACGGTTTCTGTATACAGTGGCACTGTGGTGAAGGGGAAACATGATGGAAATGGCAGAGATTAGGGTAAACAGTATTCCTGCCTTATTGGGGGTAACTGTTTTTCCTTCTACTCTTGACGTATCAGTTGTCCTCGAATTGCTGTATTGTGTGACTTACAAACACTATCTGATTTTGTAAAAATGCACCAGCTAAACAACCAAAAAGTATAAAATGAAATTTAGGCTCCGAAATTTAAATGTGAAGGCTTTAAAATTACAAAATGTTTTATTAGTTAGCTTCATACAAACTGCAGTAAGAAAGAAATCGGATACAGATACCGTTTTTTTCAAAGTCTTCAGCAGGCAGGTCGTTTAAAATCATCCAGGAGGAATGGGGGAGGGGATGATGGCTCGGTCGTCTGCAGTGTTGGCACTTAGATGAATGAAGTGTGAGTTTTTGGTCTCTGATGTCAGAGTTCCTATATCTTTCTTCTTGAATGTGGTTCCATCACTGAGAATAAGAAGTGGGCTAAAGGCTGAAACAAAGTTATCGATACCCATGTACATACGAACAAGACCTCATAGTCTGCGATGCTAAGATCAGGACTCTTGTGGATGGTGGTTGTTCTTTAAGACTTAGATGTCTCGTTGATGACGCTGTCTGAAAGACGAGAAAAAGAAAAAGTTACATGAAAGTACAGGAAACATTTGGGTATGAAGAGTTTAACATGACTGACACTGACAAACTGTCCTGTTCTGATTCGAGTCAGTCTGAGTAAATATTCTGGTATCTGGATGGTTGAACTAAGAACTACCTCGACTCATCTGAGCCGGCCGGCTCCACCTTCTTAAAGCGCTGTGGTCACTTTTAACCCAATGAATGAATAAGCTGACAGTCCCAGAAAACTCTAAAACACAAAAATATGACTTTTTTATTTTTATGATTTAGCTCTCAGCTGATGTCGTGACTGCTTTATGTGTTTGTGCTGTGAAAGTAAACCCAAATCAAATGTTATTTCTTAACAGACACTCTTTCCTCTTCATTCATACTGACGAGCTTTTGGGAAACACTCAGTATCTGTGGTTTGATGTAAAACCACCGCAGCTGAGATGAAACCTGGATGACGAAGAGAAAATACTGCAAATATAAAAGCATGTTTTTATTAATACACTCTCAGTCCTGCTCAACCTGCTGGTGAATCAGTGGAGACTGATGAAAGCAAGAGGATGAAGTGCAATAAATGGATTTATGTCGATGGACAGCTCTTAAACTAGCCTTCACAAACCTGAGAGGATGTTCTTTGGAGGCAAAACACAGGAAAGAAAAGAGAGTTTGTTGTGCAGACCTGGAGTCTGCACGCTCTCTAAACTCCTTTGTGCCCGACCTGATAATGGAAGCTAATTCAGGTGGAACACTTTGATGTGTTTGTGAGAGGAGACAGAGACCACACTTAACCCGAACTCCTCTGTTGTCTCAGAGCTGCAGGTAATTTCAGCTGGAAGCTTGAGCGTGATTTAACTTTACCACAGAGAACCAGCTGTTACCTGCCCAGTCACATCTTCTTTTTTTTTGCTGCAGAAAAGAACATTCAGTTTATTCCAGATTTTCTCTGGATACGTGCTTCACTTTACATCAATCTTCACAAGCTCTATCTTCTGATTTCTAAAAGTATATAAATTGTGAGAGTTTTGGTTCAGACATGTTTCTGTCAGTGATGTCGATGCTTGCTTTATAGTCCTGGATTAAATCTGTGTTTAACCTCGTGTGGTGGAAATGAGCCTCATTTTTCCATCTTTCAGGGACTTCAGTTTTCATTAATATGAATATAAAAATCCAGAAATTTCTATATAATGGGGTTTTCCCATCATTACGGAGTGAAAGCATTAGATTCTTCTCTCACTGTCAGTCATTCCTTACTTGAACCATCGAGGATTGTCAGTAAATGCCGACTCAGACTTGCAGAGCCTCAGGAATCATCTTGTTTGTTCAAGCACCAAAAAACATGATTTTACTGTGATTTTAAGCAGTAAATCCTAAATCCATTAGAAGCTGGAAACAGAATATGTGGCTTTGTGTTTAGTGTTTATTGTTTGTTTTTGTTTTTTATGAGTGTCATTAAATAGAAGTATTCCAGATGTTTCTTGCACCGTATTCTGTAAATCGTCAGCCTGACATGTTTAATACGTCTGCATACTGCAGGATGTTTTTTGTTCTATTGATTCACTCACTCGGTGAGTGCGAATGGTTGTTTGTCCCTGTGTGTTAGCCTTGCGACAGACTGGCGACCTGTCCAGGGTGTACCCCGCCTCTCGCCCTATGACAGCTGGGATAGGCTCCAGCGCCCCCCGCGACCCTGAAAAGGATAAACGGAAGTGAATGGATGGATGGATGGATGGATGATTCGGTTCATTTGATGCTGCAGGTTCAAATCCCGATGTGAGTGTGAGGTGCTCTTGAACAGCATGTGTGTGGTTGTGTGTATGCAGGTGGTGGACTGTTCCTGGGACGAGACGGTGAAGGTGTACACACCTGCGTGCCTGTCGGTGGGAGCGCACAGTGCAGCCCCTTAAAATGCCCACAGACCTCTGAGGACGATTTCACCTCGGCGCTGGTATTCGAGCACTTCTCCCCAATGAAGCCAGTGCCTCGTCCTGAACCATAACGACTGCTTCGCCGACGCACACCCGACTCTTCACTTCTTCCACAACGTTGTTCAAAATCCGAGCCTCAAACTGTGAATGGTTAAGACACACGCCACTGAGACGTCATTGCTCTGACACTTTGGTACCAAATCGGAGCCAAAATTCTGAAAACACAAGTTTCACAGGTGGCTACTGGACCCTTGTTTCCATAGGAACTGGAAAACACCAGCCATCATGTTTGGGCAGATGAGCTGGACATTACTCGGTCCCACGACTGTGATCGACTCTGTCAGAATAAAGCATGTGTTGGCAGGTGTTTGAAAAGCAGATATTTTACTGTGATAACTTTTGTTCTTGGTTTTGTTATTCTGGGCATTTCACATTATCAAACAGTGGCACCCCCGTATTCAATGCTGCCTACTACAGTGGCATAGTGGTGCAGGGGTTGGGTTTGTTGCCTCACAGTGGGAAGGTTTCTAGTTCAAACATTTTTGTGTGTGTACTCTGGCTTCCTCCCACTGTCCAGAGACAGGCATGTTGAGTTATTCTAACTGACCATGGAAGTGTGGTAGATACATGCACACACACGCAAACACACACACACACACACGTCTGGTTTGCATTCCTCATGGGGACATCCCATTGACATAATGCTTTCCCTAGCCGCTTACCCTAACCCTAAACCTAGCCTAGTCATAACCCATTTGTAACCTTGACACTAAAACCACATTTTGAGTGTGAAAAATGCCTTCAACCTGATGAGGACCTGGATTTTGGTCCACACCAGTATAGTAAATTTCAGATTTTGGTCCCCACCAAGATAGCAAGAACCCGTACACACAAACACACAGCTATACTGTTTGCTCTCAGACCTGGGAACTTTGGAAAAACTCCGGAGTTTAGGAGTGAAGCTAACACCTCACACTGGACTGAAACAGGTCTCCCCATCATCCGTGTGTTTAGTGTTTTTATTTTTTAATATTAATTGCTGCAAGTTAATTTATCATTTGTTTCTCAATCAGGGATATTTTTGTGTCTGAGTTGAACTTTAACCTTTGTACTCTCTAATCAGTTTGAGTTTAAAACTGCAAATGTCCTTCATGTTTCACACGTCACTGAAAAGTTTACGGTGAGTTTATTTCACAGTCAGTTGAGACGGCTTCAGTGTTTGGCGATGTGCCTTGAATAAAGCTAATTTTAATAGTGTGGATCATTTTTTGTGAAACACGCACATCTGTATCACTGGAACATTTTCATACGGGGAAAATGAAAAGTTAAAGTCTGTCCCTCACTTTGGAAGAAAATGGGGATGATCACACTGACACTGATGTTTGTTTACATGAAGACGAATTCATGTCCAGGAAGATGAATTATTTCACATCATCATTTTACATGCTGTGAGACTCTTCAGTGTCTTCTAGATAAATCTCAAATAACCTTTGAGTCCTTTCAATTTTTGCAGGTTTCACTGACATAAAATGTTGATTATATATATAAATTGTAATATTTTTAATATTGATATTTTTCCGCCAGTGTTGAAAAAAAAACTGTTCAGTTTAAGTTCAAAATGAAATGAGACATTGTGTACGAGCCCACAGACGGGTGAAACTGTCGCTGGCTTCAGGCGACGTGGTTTCTCATTCCTTCGCCGTGATTGTGTGCTACACATTCATTTGGAAATCCATATTAAAAATGGATTCACGCCTGTTAAGTTCTGTGTTTGAAGTTAAATTACTCGGCCTAATCTATATTACCTATAGTTTCTAGAACAATGCATGCATGTATTTGCAGTTTCCCCTCCTCCCTCTCTCAGCGAGTTCCGGTCTAAATCCTCGGCCCGTTTTCCCAACGTTTGAAAGCGCCTCCGTCTTCTCCTTTCTCCGCGTGTTAATTGAAGCTAATGGTCTGAGCTCGATAAGGGCGGATTTCCCTTCCCTGTGGCCTGCAAACTGATTTTCTGATGAAATATTTCAATTAAAATATTGTCCAAGTCATTTCCACGCCTGTTACGACTGATGGTGGAGTCTCTGTTTTTCGATAAGGAGGTGGAGGAGGCTTAAAGGAATGAAAAATAGAGATGTCTGTTTCTCCAGGATCATGGCAGACGTCAAAATATACATAGAGGGTTTTTGTTGTTGTTTGTTTTTAGCTCTATCGAAGGGAAATCTTAATAGGCTACTGCAGTAGATAAATTGTTCCATTAAGAAATGATTTTCTGTGTCTGATGCGGAACAACACGAGTTCAGCCTCATCCAGGATCTTCGGGATGAGCTGGTGGCCAGAACACAGGGATGGAAATCCCCGCAGCAGCATCACTTTCTCAGTTCAAGGCTGGAAGCGGGGACGTCACAGAGTCCCCGCCCTGTTTTATACTGTTACACGTGCGGCGATATCCAGGTTTCATCGTCTGTGCATGCTGGGCAAGGGTTAAATTTGATGATCTGAATCCTCTCACACTCACATCCATTCATGAAGGGCTCAAATGCAAGAGGACACACACAAGGGTTATTAATGCTCTGTGAGTGAGAAATTATCCACCAGTTTAATGCTGATATCAGTTATGTAGATGGAATATTTTACAGTAGGTCGCACACCTGCAAACATCGGGCACGCGCTTCCAACAGCCACTGCATTTATTCAGGTGACGTACCCTCCAAAATCCTCCACTCATTCAGCTTCCTGCAGATGCCACAGATGTGAGGTCAGGGGTGCTTTTCTCCAAAGAAGGGCTGAAGATGCGTTACACGAGTATAAATGCAGGTGTATCTTCACATTCTGGCTTGTCGTTGTCCCACGATTGATCAGGTGCCCAGTCTGCTGAGGTGAACCAAGAATGTGTCATTTCATTTCTCTACACACCTGGAGAACAGAGAACCTGAAACCTGCTCCACAGATCCGGGCCGATTCCATGAAACACGGAGTTAATAAAACTCGTTTAGTGCAAATAAATGAGCAGCTCATCCACGAGGTCTTTAATCGAGTAAACCTCTGATTTCAGCGTCTTTAGTGTGAGGATTTTCTCTGGGGGGGTTTTCAGCTGCACTTTCAGATTTTTCTAGCATCTTTGTTTTTTTATTTCTCATATTTTACAGATTAATTAATATATTTCAAAAGATAATAGGCCTACTTCCAGCCCACACTCAGACTCCGAGGCCCTGCACTGAACATGCTGAGCTGCTTCCTGTTAATATCTGTAAAATCTGTTGATTATTTCATCCTATATCCACGCTGTGCGGTTTTCAGCTTCAGCAGCGTATAAATCTATGATCTGTCACGGCAATAAATCTGATTAAGACTGAACTGCAGAAGAGGTAAACACGGCTACAGTCATCTGTACTCCTGCTGAGTCTTTACAGTCGTACTCGTCGGCACTGGCGGCTGTGATCCGCAGCAGACGGAGTTTAGGAGATTATTACACCTCCAAATAAACATTTTGCTCTCTGAATCAGAACAGTTCAGGTTTTAAGGTGGAAGAAATGACTGCTCAGATATGCCAGATACAGAGTGTACAGGTCTAGTCTTTATCAATCTACCTGGTAATGTTTCGTTGTTTCCTGCATGTATGTAAAGGCTCCCTGCTTCAGACTGGAGACCCACGCTGAATCCCACACCTGAGACAGGTTGTGGCCCCGTCATGACTCTGAGCAAAGGAACAAAGTGGATGGATGCTCATGTAAGCTTTAGCTCTACAACTGTAGAGTTTATCTGGAATCTGTAGCTCAATAATAAGGTCTTTTTCCACCTTTCCCATCAAATTATAGTAATTGGCCGTCACTAAAATCGTAATTCCTCTGTAATTTAATTAATTTCTATTATTATATTTTGAAATTACAATGTAATTATACTTATGTACAATTAGGTAGCTACACTAGAGTAACAGTGACGGCAGATGGCTACCCCTCCCAGAGCCTGGTTCTGCTGGAGGTTTCGTCCTCTTAAAAGGACACCAAAGCGCTTGCTCATAATTGTCGGGCTTTTCACTTTTTTCTGTGTATTATTTAGGTCTTTAACTTAAAATATAAAGTACTTTGAGGCAACGATTGGTGTGATTTGGCACTGTATAAATAAAACTGAACAGTCTTGAATAAGGAGGTAACAAGTTAGATTTGTATAGAAAACAAGGAAATATCTATCTATTTTTCTATTATTTAACTGTCCTTTTTTAACTTATACTTTACTTCAAATTTACTTACAGTATAACTTTTAAGTAATTGTACATAAACATAATTAGGCTACATTATCATGTCAAATAAATCCTGGTTAATTACTCAGAAATAAAGCCCTTAGTCTCAAGCCAAATTATAAAGTGTTACCAAAGACACAGAGACATGTATGTATGGGGTCAAGTACTAACTCTGGGAAAAACGGGAAATAATCAGAAGCCACGAAGCCCCCCCACAAAGAAACAAACTACAGAACGCACCAAAGCATGGATAAATAATCTAGTAAATTGTTGTTGACTCAAAAATCCGATGAATGCGCTCTCACTGGTCCGATCCCTGCACACAGAAATGTTTATCATAGCTGGAATTAATATTACAGAGTATTTAATATCTTCATCTTTTGGTTTTGGCTCGTGAGGGTTATTCTCTCTGATGAAGAGGAGGAGGTGCCGAATCAAAGTCATGAATATTTAAACTGCCTCTCAAAACAAAGATAAAGACATTTCCACGCAGACACTCGCGGTCATGTATCCTCCGTGACTTCATTGATGGAGCGGGTAAACACCGCCCCCTGCCCCCCCACCCCCCACGGTTCTGAGCCAAGAGGCTCTGCGGCAAAATGTCATTACAGAGTGCGCGCTCCGAGGAGAGGCTGCTGCGCTGTTTGCGCCGCTCTCCCACTTCTGCAGGACTTTTTCGTCTGATTTTATTTTCCGAGAAAGAAGCAGAGGAGAATGTCCACGGGTGATGATGATTCAGTGGAAACTAAAGTTTGTGTCACGTGCAGCACCGACTCCGAGCGCGAGCTCCTGCTACGTTTCTCCGTCTGAACGCTCCTGAACGCGGACAGCGGGCTTTGTGCAGCCTCAAGTCCTTCCTCTTCCGCGCCTGGCAGCACCCAACCTGTCCACAGGGCTCCCCGACACCGACTCCTCTCTGGCCCCCGTCATGGATGTGTTCAAGAGCCGACTTTTGGGAATTTCCGTGGCCGTGGCGCACGGCGTGTTCTCGGGCTCCCTGAACATCCTGCTGAAGTTCCTCATCAGTAATTATCACTTCGGCTTCCTCACGCTTATACAGTTTCTGACCAGCAGCACCGCAATGCTCACCCTGGAGACCCTCAGGCGGCTGGGGAAGGTCGAGATCCCCCCGTTCAGCCTGCAGCTCGCCAAGGTAACCAGTGTGACAGGAAGTCTCCACAAAGTGTCTTTATTCACTTTATTCATTTAGAGGCTCGCAAAAATGTAATATTTCTGTTATTTAGATCAAAACTTCACTATTCAAAATGTATTCATTATAAATACACAGATTCAAGTATTTATACTTAGTGAAGTAGTGAAATCAGTTTCACTACTTTTTTAACGCATTTTAACGGATTTTTCTCTAAATCCACGGTCACTCATTTAAACTGCAGTTTGTGAAAGTTACGGTTTGAAATAGAGGAAACTGCTTAATCATCGGCTCAGACCTGCCTCAATAAAACTAATGACTGAATGAAATTTGTTTTAGAGTGGAACATTTTTCTTTAATTACTGGCTGATTGACAAGATACATTAAAGAGACTGCAGTGATGGAACGGAATCATAATCTGGAGGAAGAGCGTAAACCTGAATATGGTACTTTTTCATTCATGTCCCCACTACAATAACTGTAATAACAGACTGTATATTCTGCATGGACTCATTGAGCTGTTACACACACACACACACACACACACACACACACACACACACACACACACACACACACACACACACACACACACACACTGTATAACAAAGATGGTTTTCCTTTAAACCCTGTAAGGTTTAATTCAGCAGTCTCTGGGGACGGGCTCAGTTTTTACTACTTCATCATTAAAAACAATGTAATTAGAATAAATAAATGACACCTGCTCAAAGCTTGTGTTTGCCAAAGCTTTTAGGAATAGGAGCTTTTCAGAAATCAACGACTTTTTTGTTCACAAGATTCTTTTTATTCATTAAAAACGTCCAGATCTGAGAACTGAACTCATCATACTGGATGCTTATAGTCTATTTATCTTTATTTTATTATTAATGTTCTTCTTCACTTCAGCTGTATCTTTGAGTTTAAACACTGTATTGGAGCTGCCATCCTCATCATTCATAATTAATGTGAGTTTTTACATAGAACAGGCCTCCCATATCTCACTCAGTGAAACAGGGTATAAACGAGGCATCAGAACAACACAGAGACACGACTGCGGTCATTCCACCTCTGCTTGCATTTGTACGATTCGCCTCCTCGACAGTGAAAAATGATGACAGTCGATGTACATTAAACAGAGGCTGTGGGTTAGAGTCCACTGAGACCCAAGGCCTGATCCGTCGAACACAACGAGTGTTTCTGGATGAAAGTACAAATACTACACGTTCAGGCACAGCACATTAACTCCAGCTGCACTCACTGCTGCTTTAGGAGGCAGATTTAGCTGAGATTTTTGGACTTCAGTGTAAATCTGAGGCATTTCTGTTTTGCTACATTTCAGGGGAAATGCTGTACTTAAAGTGGAGTTCTGAAGTGTAGCGATTTACTGACACTACTACCATAAAAGTGGAGTTCTTTAGTGCAGTGCCCTCAGTGTTTTGGAGTGGTAAATACTGTGCCGCTCGAATATTATCCAGGTATCTGAATACTGACCACACTGCAGAAGCAGTGTCCGGTATCGTAGCTGTGTCCAAATTCAGGAACCACATCCTCCTGTGCCCGCATTTGTAGGCCAATTACATTACAGCGACACGACGAAGACTGCTCAAATTCGAAGACTCCGACAAATGCGCCCTTCATTTCCCCAGATTTGAAGGATGGGTTGGGTGTATACTTCGTGGCCCAACATATCCCAGAATTCATAGCACGGCCCTGCTCAGTTTCCAACAATGGCGGCAGCTAGTTAGTTTTAATATTACTCTTATTATTCTTTCTGGGTCACAAAATAAACGTTTAACATATTTTCAAGCGAGAATGTAGCTGTGTAAACCTCAAATATCTGCTCAGTTTATCAAGACACCGCATATTTTCAAAAGCGCTCCGACGTTTTCGGAGACGTCCGTTACCCACTAGCTCGATAGCTAGCCGGGGGCAAGGCTCACTAGAGCCGGTGAGAACACCGGACTCCTGGCAAATCGTTTTCAAACCCACCGCCGTCTTTCGCTACTCAGGTTAAACATGATATATGAGTCGCTTAGATAACTTAAAAATGTTATCGTTTGGCTTTTTTTTGGTTTTCATTTGTTCCTGAGTAAATCTGTTTGGCTGAGATTAAAGTTATAGTTTTTACACAGCTGAATAAACGTCAAGCAGACAGCTGATTATCAGAAGTGTGAGATGCTGGAGAATATACTCCAGTGTCTTGTTATATTTTAGAGAGCAAGGAGCAGACGGCTGAGTTTATTAAACTTCACCGAAACAATCTGCAAATGTCATTAACATTTAATAAACTATCATCTTGTCTTTATTTTTAGTTAGCACACACCTTAAACACTTAAAGCTGTAAGCTAATGATAGTTATATAAGAGCAGATGCTGCTGGTGCAATAAGCTGTACGTTTTACCTCCAATGGATGATCTGATTAGTCGACTAATCGCAAAAATAATCGGTGACTAGTCGACTATCAAAATAATCGTTTGTGGCAGCGCTATGTAGATGCAAACAAGTTTCATTTTAGTCGCAGAAACATGGAAACACTTCAAGTCTGTTTCAGGCCTGAGAATGTGTGTTTGCATCAGCTTGAGCAGGAAGGAGATTTCTGTTATTGCTCCAGCACATTCAAGATACTCGAGTAAAGTGGTCAGGTCCTCAGTGAAGTGAATGTGTGTTAATGTGTCACCATGGATGCTTGTCTCTTCCTGTCTGTGCAGGAGTTTGCCTCAGTGTGTATCCTCTCCACGCTGCAGTCCACGCTCACGCTGTGGTCTCTGCGCGGCCTCAGCCTGCCCATGTACGTCGTGTTCAAGCGCTGCCTGCCACTCTTCACGCTCAGCATTGGCGTGTGCGTGCTCAGGAACGGCGTGCCGTCTGTCGGGGTGGTGACCGCTGTGCTCATCACCACCGGGGGAGCTGCGCTAGCTGGTGAGCACAAACAAACACTCACACACTTAGTGACAAACTAGTGCACTGAGGCAGTTTAAGGTGCTCAGGGTTCTGTACTGCCCATAGTCCTGTTTATGTCTTTGTTACTAACGTGCTAACAGGTTTTAGCCCAAGTCCAAGAATATTCCACATCCCATTAACGTGCTGACACACACTACCCCACCAGAGCTGCTTGTCCCATTGTCTATCTTTGCATCAAAATGCTTTCCTTCTTTCTCCCCCTTACACCCTTACCTGGTTGCCTTGGACAGCTGCCCTTATTCAAGTCTGGTTCTGCCAGAGATCTCTTCCTTGTAAAAGGCATTTCTGCATTTCCACTGTCAGAGTGCTATTTGTAGTGGATTGTCTCAATTTTGGGGAGTTAACATTTTAAGGTCTTTACTTTGCAATATAAAGTGCCTTGAAACAGATGTTGATTTGCAAAATTAAAAAAATTAAAGAGTGGAGGAGACTCCAGTCATGTCTATTATTGGCAGACTGGTCCACATAGCCTCCGTCTGATTACTTTAAACACCTTCTTAAAGAACAGAGGTGTTAGGATAGTTGCAAAAACATTTTGAATGCTTCTATATCAGTGCTTGTCAGAGTTTTAACATTTTTGGCTTTTCTTTATGCACCTTGGAAGTTGGTGAAGTTGTGCCAGGAACCTGTTTTCTTCTATTTTTGAGCAGCTCCCACAGTCCTATAAGCTGTTGGCTGGTTGGCTTGTAACACCCACATAGCCAAAGCGATGTGCCGTAAACAGATTCTCAAACAGCTTTTAACTTGTGTTGTGTTTGTGGGAAACAATCCCTCACTCTCTTATTCCTAAAGCACAAGTGTTTCAGGTCAACTCCATCTGTCCATGGTCAAATGTCAAAGGTGTAGCGTGTACTTTTTAAAGAGCCTTCTCTTGCTGTTCATTCATCCCTCTGTTAACTTGTTTACTCTGCCTTTCCATCTTCTTTTAATGTATTTGTTTTTTTCATAAAGGAGAAGAAAATATTGAAGCTGATCCTTAAAAACAACAACAGTTAAAGCTGTTTAAACATTAAGTTATCTGTCTTATACAGATCTTTTAATCATCATTCTCAGCAGTAAATGTTGCCCTTCCATTAGCGATAACGATCCTGAAGTCATAAACAAAAACCTCCACGCACAATTCATTTCCTGGATTAATCCAGTCTGCTGGATGGGGGGTTGCTGGAACATGGACTGTGAACTCTGCAGAATATGAATCTAATGGACAGATTCATCATCCTGGGTTTTAATCTTCATGATAATTACCGCTTCTCGCAAAAAAATGTAAGATGTGCATCTTCCATGCGTCCCTTGTGGATTAGCCAAATCTCTGCAACATTTGGATTGTTTGTCACGTCAACAGTTTGCGTATGAGGCACATCTTTCAGCCATGATTAATATTATGGGGGAGATAGCTTATGACCCCTTCCCCCACCCCAAGTTTAATAAGCCTTTGTGATGGTTGATGTTGTTGTGCAGCGAGTCTTTTGAGCCGAATGTTTTTCAGGGTCTACTTCCTGTTGTATGTTGGCACATACTGTACCTCAGAGCCTTTATTCAGATTTTAAACTTTATTCTAAAAGTTGTAAAAAACATCACACATGCTTAACAAGGGGCAGATGATCACACCAGGAGCACACCTGTGTTTAGTTTGCATGGGGCTTTTATTTTGAAAATCCACTCAATTCTCTCTGCTGAGCTTCTGTGAAAATTATACCTGACCCCATTTTGAATCATATGAACTCAGAAAAGTGCTGGTGAGAATTTTGTGGATTTGTAAGTGCTTAGTGGGCACGAACGGCTTTGATGGCTGCCTGAGATGGAACAGAATCCCCATCCAACTTTACCAGCCCCCCTCTCATCCTTTATCAGGGATGCTACACTCGATTGTAACACCTAGGGGAACAGCTACACCAATTACATTGAGTTGAAAGATAATAGACCAACTGTGGCGCCTTATACGTGGTGAATTATTTTAGAAGTGGATAGTCATCTCTAAATTTGATTTAAAATAATAGAAAATGCAAATTATATATTCTCTCTGAGTTTAAAGGTGTTTTTATGATAACCCACTGAGCAATGTTTGCACATCCATGAACATATAAAGTAGCTTCTAATGGTTGTTTTATGTGCTTTTAGTGACATCAATTTAAGGAACAGCTAAACATTTTAATAAAAAAACGGATTTTATTAAAACAGCTGGTTTTTACAGCTGCTATAATATAACAATATAAAATGCCACAAAGCAACTCTTGTTGTGATTTGGTCCTGTTTAAATAAAACTGAATTGAATTTAAATGAATTGGAAAATTGGTCACATTCACTCTATCCTGGATTAACATCACTGAGGTGAGGAGGTAGTATAAAAATCCTTCCGCCTACCTGCAGGAATAAATCGTGCATCTATGGAGCTTTAAAGGTGCAAATGCTACAAATGGTTGGTGTTCACTGCTGCTGATCAGAGCGCATTCTGCACCATCACCAGTACTGAAGAATTTCTAAAAGGCTCACATAGAAAAGGGGCCGTGTGGAAGAAGAGCAACATTGTATCGCTGCAGATGATGATGATGGGCCAACAGAAGCATGCGACTGCAACAGTGGAAGTCGTTATGAGTCAGAACCTGATTCACTAAAGTTTGTGGTTTTTAAAAATAATTTTAATACCATCTTTCTCAAGTTCCTAATGAGTTTCATTGTAGTTTTTAGTCTTTTCCTGATTTCTACCAACAAGAAGCGTTTCTAAGTAACAACTTCTGACTTGCCAGCCCAACGCCAATTACATTAAAAATATCCACAGTCACATGTATTATTGTGTGCTTTAAAAATGCAGCAGTTTTCTAACAGCAATGAGCACCACTTTCTCAAACACGAGGAACTTGTGCATTTGTAAGGGACAGTCAGCAGCAGTGGATGAATCCAAAGATGGAATATGTAAAAAAATGGAAGTGACTGCTGTGTGTTTGCCAAATCTGATGGGCAGGTTGACCAAGTGTATTGGTTGGTTTTCACTGACAACACGAGCACTGACATCACGCTGGCAGACGAGGCTTCAGTTAGTGTAGTTTGTTTTCAGTATGAGAAGCTTCCTTGTCAAGCTTCCAGCATACAGGCTCAGCACAGGATTAATTCCATCTTTCCTTCTTTATCATCTGTCCTCATTCCTCAGCTTTCCCACCTACAAACTCCCACAATCTCCCATCTTTTGATATCACAGATATGCTAAAACACAAGGAAACCTCTCAGACACAGAAGGAGAAGCTGTCTGAGAAATGCTGCTCAACATTTCACAGTAACGTTAAAGCTCTAGAACCCAATGCTGCAATGACACAGACAACGTCCAGATCCCAACACGATCGAAATGCTGTGGAATGAATGAATGCCTGCAAAATTCCTTCACAACCACATGAGAAAATAATGAATTCTTCGAGTATTTGTGCCCGAAGTTCTTTTTATAAGCAATTTAATTACAGGGTGTACTTAAGCTTTCCCCGGACAGTGTGTGGTTTCAGGTTACTATAGCAAATTACCCATCAAATAAACAGACGTCTTGATGAATAAAAAAAAAAAAAAAAATCATCCATTTAACAAAGCACAAAGCTGCTGGGAATTGCTGTTGTGAAGGGACTGGACCCAGTCTACCATCTCTTCCTGACCGGAAGTTGTTTTGACTTCCTAAACTGATCCAACAAGCCCCGCCCTTCAATGTTGGGACGTAGACTTAGCGGGCATCTGAAGTAAGGTGCAGTTGGCACTCGACAGGGTGCTATTGTTTGTTGCCCTGTTACAAAAAGTTGTATTAATATTGATGTAGGCTGTGGATAAAACATACCATATCCCAGTTATACTGAACTTAAAGTTCAGAAAAATATCATGTAAATAAAATCGAGAGAAACTTTACAGATGTTGAAATAAAAAAATGTAAAAACTTGATTTAAATTCTTTCTCCGCAGGTGCCGGTGATCTCACAGGTGATCCCTTTGGTTACATCACCGGTGTTTTAGCCGTCATCATCCATGCCTCCTACTTGGTTCTGATCCAGAAAACCAGTCTGGACAGCGAGTATGGACCGCTTACCGCACAGTACGCCATCGCCATCATGGCCTCACCGGTATGGAGTGGTGTATTTTCAAACTTTACTGCCATCGTTATTCTCGCTTCTCATTTTGTATTTTTATCGGCTTCTCTCAGGTGCTGCTGGTGTGCTCC
Source organism: Rhamphochromis sp. 'chilingali' (assembly GCF_963969265.1). Lineage (NCBI taxonomy): Eukaryota > Metazoa > Chordata > Actinopteri > Cichliformes > Cichlidae > Rhamphochromis > Rhamphochromis sp. 'chilingali'. The sequence goes on from NC_137932.1 coordinate 26,521,870, forward strand.
TTCATTTCTATGGATGCCATCAACATTTGGTCATACAAGGGCTGGACGGACCCTCACATCACGGTCATCTTCATCTTCTGCATCTTCATTGGCTGTGCCATGAACTTCACCACGCTGCACTGCACCTACATCAACTCGGCTGTCACCACCAGCTTCGTTGGTGTGGTCAAGAGCATCGCCACCATCACCGTCGGTATGTTGGCCTTCAGTGACGTTGCACCCACCAGTCTTTTCATTGGCGGTGTGGTGGTGAACACCATCGGCTCCATCACCTACTGTGTGGTTAAATACTACGAGACAAAGAAGAAGAGCTCGTACGAGGACCTGGAGGTGGCGGGAAAGGACAACGGGCTGCCGGGCAAGCCTTACAGAGAGAAACCTCCGCTGGACGGGAGCGGTCCCACTACAGGATCTGATCCAGAGCAGCCAGAGACAGAAGGAGTGCCGAGCAGTGACGACAAGGAGGAGGCAGCAGCCACGGCCCATTTGGCTAACGGACAGTTGTGGACGGGAGAAGGTGAGAAAGGTGTCAATTCTCATGTCATGACAGAAAAAGAGGCACTGGAGATGCAGAGGGAGCACCTCCACAAAGAGAACACCACTGCTGCCACGTCACTCAGTGATAGCTATGTCGGAGTGTGGAGGTCCATCAGACATCTGCAGTTCCTAAAGAAAGACCCCTTGATCGAAAACATGGAGCAGCAAAGTCCGTGAGGGTGGGACTAAGAGCCGAACTAAAAAAAAAAAAAGGAAATTAATAAAACGTCAAGGAAACCAGAGAAGAAGAAAATGACTGAACCTAATGTTCCTAATGTTCCTAATGTTGTAAACCTCAACATCTGGCAATAAACCCATTCTGATTCTGATTCTGAATCTGATTCTGATTCTCTACTGTATGTACGCCAGGAACCTCTTAGTGCTTACTGAATGCTCGTTGGTCGTGTTCACTGCTGTTGCTTCAATTACCTCGACGAGATCTTTTGTGCCAAAAACTCTGTTTCATCACACAGAAGTCTGAGTGCTTTATTTCTTTGTTGTTTATGAGTGGTGGAGAAAAGTGGATGAAGAGCTTTGGGCAGAGCTGCCCGTCAGTGATAAATCCTGCCTCTCGTGTCCCTCGGCTCAGCGGTGGGGTGGTTGGGGCTAGGCAGCGTGATGTGGATTGCGTCTCCAGCTTGCAGAACAAGAGCAAGCCTTGTAGAAAAAGAGTGCATCTTGTGCAAACTTGAAAATCACACCCATCAGGGAGGAGCTGAACACAACTAAAGGTTTCTGTTTTGTGCTTTGATCTTGTTTCTGATTGGCTGTGGGCATGCGAGCGACTCTATGGCTGTAATCACTCCGGGTTTCTTTGAGTTCGTCCAGCTCAAACTCTGCAGGTCTACGGTCACATTTTACTGCTGGTTTCCTGTTTCTGTGTTTACTTTAGCAACATTAAGTGAAATAATAATCCTGTCATTTCACGCTCCGCTTCTGTCTCATTTTCTTTTCTGTGTCTTTTCCTTAATTTTATATATGCGTTGTTCTTCTACTGGTGGATGTTCACAGAAAACGGCCAAAGTTTCAGAACTAATGTTGGTGTATGTAAAGGTGATCTCTGTGAGAGGAGAGCTCAGACTTCAGAACTTTTTTTTCTATCCTTGGATCTTTATGATGTCAGTGAGCGCAGATATTCCTTGTATGGTCATCTCAGCCTTTCAGTTCAGGCGTTGAGCACAGAAGCCCAACTAGCTATGCTTATGCATTTAACGACAGGGACAGAGAGAGAGAACTAAAAACACTCCAATAGCTTCTTTAAACAGGATCAACTGAAAAACTGCACCATGGCCCAAAAGGAAACACAAGAGCATAATGGCCGTTTTAAACACTTGTATTTATTTTTCATTTTATGCTTTTTTTTGTCAGCTAGGTACATTAAAAAAAGGTTTCTTTTTGCTTTATATATTATAAAACAAGATGTTTTCAAATACAAGTAATTACAAGTTTACACAGTATGAATACAATTAAATACAGCTGCAAAAAATGAGACATTATAATTTGAAGCCTTATAGTTCTGATTTCCACTTATTTCACTTTTGAGTCCTTCTTCAGTGACACAATGATTTTAAGTTCTGGTTGCACTAAACAAGCTTTGTGAAGTTCTCATTGTTTCCAGAATTTTTATTTGACGTTTCAAAGTCCGCTGGAGAAATAATTAAAATAATTTTAATGTTGATTTCAGTTCATGTCGAGGCTTGATGTAATTATGGACTGTGATTCAGGTAGCACGCACCACACAGCATAACGTGCTTAAGTGAAAGTACCTTTTCTTCACTTGTCATCACACCAGTGTTATTACAATGACTGGACCGAGCAAGGATGTTCTTCAGGCTAGCTTAAGAAGGCTTTTTCCCAGAGATGTATCTAAGACTATCTAAGACTTATTTATGAGGCTTTTTGTGCCATTTGACTATGACTGGGTGCAGGGTCGGGTGGCTTTAATATTGATGTCTCTTCTTCATCCATAAGGAAGTTTATTTACCAGCAGAGTAGAATGAAAATGAGCAGTTCAGTACACCTAACAATCTGAGATTGATCATCTTGACAGAACACCTGTAATTTGATGACAGCACTTAGTTTTACTGCGGCGCTTCCCCTGAAAAGCGTCTTGGCTCCACAGATCGCACTGTGAATACTTTTTTATTATTTCTACCTCCAGTAGAAATTCTTGCCCACGGGGAGGTCTGTGCAGAGGCATCTGGCACAAAGAAGCCTCCAGTGGCTTTTGTGATATGCATATGAATCCCTTAACGCACACCTTGCTGGAGATTATTTCATTCTTCAAGCCTTCCTAATATGTTATTTTGGGACGGGATTACAAATGGCTCGGGAAAAGATTTGTAGGAGGTGTAAGAAAACGTGGCTTCATGATTAACTGTTGTTCGCCAGATTGGCGTGATTGGATTTGAAGAGAATACTGGTTACAAAGAATTTAATATAATCTGCTTTAAAAACACAAACTGTTCCTCTGACAGCCTCAATAACATCATGGGAGCTAGAAAGAAACAGTGACATGTGCCCCACAGTGTCTGCGTGTGGGTTATGGATAATCAACAAAATAAAAACAGTGAAATCATTTGAAGAAAGCTCATTTTTGCAGTCAGTGACTGTTTGGTTGTGGTGTGATTAGCTCTGGCTTTGCAGAGTAGAACAACAAGCCCAACCTTCCACTGCTCAAAGGTTCAGAAAAGAAACTAAGGAAGCAAAACTATCTGGCCTTGGTGCACCAGAAAACTGGAGAGGCTTGCTGCTCTCCTCCAGGCGATTCGCCGACAGTTTCTAATGAAATCGGTGAAAATCAGCCGCTCTGAGGGAGATGTGTGTGCCACTGAGCCGACCACACGTCTCAAGGAATTATTCAAGCATCCTCCACATGTGGGCTGAGCCGTTGTGGGCAGACATTTTAAAGTAGGGCTTGATGCTAATGATCACATCTGTTCCACTAAATATAACAGCAGATACCAAAGTTTAGTTAAATAACCTTACATAATCTTTTTTTTACATTTACTATTTTATGAAAACATGTAGAAATATTAACAGGAACTTAAAGAAATAGTTTTGGAAGCTCTGTGGATCTAGTCCAGTATCAGTCTCTGTCACGAGGTGCTCAGCATAGCTTATTATTAATATTGCAAGCAGATGGAAACAGCTAGCATCTGCTAAAGCACAGCTCACTGACATGTCGTTTGAGAGTGACTGTGCTCAACATTTTAACATGAACGTGAAGAAACTTTGCCAAAGCAATTTAATTCCCTGTAAAAAATATAGCTTCTGTTTTATTTGTTTATGCTTGTGTAGTAATATAAAAGATAAGATGGTTGTAGGCTGTAACTAATATTATTATTAATAGAAATCCAAAATCATAACTTCTGCTGACGTCTTGTTGTGTTGAAGATAAAAGAGGCAAATCTTTAAACAACGAGACACTAAAGGAAGAGAAAATCTGAATCTTTGTGTAAAAGGTTTATGATACAGTGAACTTTTTCAACACTTTTTGATTATTCTTCCACAAGTTGACTGATTAATCCTAATGTTTTTAAACCACTTGGTTCAAAGGCTGGAAGAATCTTATAAATCTACTAACAACATTTAGCTCGGCACCTGGAGGTGACCTCTTAAAACTACTGACGTCTTTAGAAAGGCACTAACATCAGCACGTCTGTGGTATCACAACATGTTTACTGTTGTGAAAGCTTCACAATCCTTTGGTAAATTCAGCTGCATTAAACACTAACCTGATACTTCTGGTTGAAAGTTTTGTGTTTCTCCTTATCTTCTCTTTTGAGCTTTCCTAGCCTGGATCTTTTCCTGCCTCTGTTGTTTCCCAACAGAGGCAGGAAAGGACTTATAGAAAATGTCTCTGTGACACCTCTAGAGCTGAAAAGCTGCAAAGGTTAGCTTTAACGGCGTCCCTGCAATCAAAGCTGAGCTACAACAGAGACACAAAGACTATTAACACAAACGGGGAGCATTTATCTGCTCTTGTCCAATCTTAGGCTCCTTCACAAAGGAGGAGCTTCAGGCAGGGTGAATTGTGTGAAGAGAAGAAGCTGTCAACCTCTGGTATAGATCGATATTGATTTCTTCCTCACACTCTGCAAACTTCATTTAATGCTACATGAGATGTGATGTCCCCCGGAGCTGCAGAGAGCTGGGTGTGGGCTCTCTGAAGGAGCCTCGCTGAGGTGCCTTGTCGAGATTTAATACTTCAGAAAAGATAAATATGGTTGAAAAAGCAGGACATGTGGATTATTTGTTGGTTTAAAGGTGTCTAGGGGTGATAATGACTCGAAAGCATGAACAATTAGAAGCCACAAAGTGCATGAACGTGTTTGCTATGTAGAGTTTTACAGTTCTTACATTTGAAAATAAAATCTGAAAAACAACCTGAGGCCAAATTAGCACAATAGGCTTATTATTGGTCTTAGCAGGTTAGTTGGTTTTACTATAGTATGTAAATTGTTACCTATGAAAGGTGAAACAGAGTTTGTTTGCTTCCCACTGATTTCTGTCTCAGCATGTAAATCAGGACAGAGCAGGTCAGCCGAACATGGGAAATCCTAAATTCTGGCCGAGTTTAATTTAATATGTGGAAAAAGTAAATCTTACAGTCATTAAAAGTCTCTTATGTTTCCTTTAACTAGAGCTGGATCACTGAAAGATTTTTAGTGAATCTGAACGGATGCAGTAAAATCCAGAACAGCTGAAACATCTGTATGGGTGGCTTTTTGTCACTGTTAGTCTTGTATTGTTGTCTGTGAAAGTACTGTGTGCAACCCCTCACCATCACCATCACAGGTGGATGGAATACTGAGTAGGTCTCTTGTCTATCCCGGGTAAGAGCATTTATAAAAAAAGTAAACAACAGAACCATAAAGACACAAGTCAAAAAAACCAGGACGTCTGAGCAGTGATGGAGACATTAAGACTGTAGTTCTGAGTCTTTGCACTTTATTCAGTATTTTCTGACTTATTTACAGTATCTTTCTACTAATGCTTTCACTTCCTGAGTAGGTTTAAGGCATTGCAGGCACATGAGAAGTCTGTAGTGACAGATCCCTAACCTGTCTCTGGCATCAGATATGTGTTTTGCAATGTTTTTTTAACATCTGTCCTGAACCTTTCGCTCAACTGAAATAATTCCAATGCAAAAAGAGTTACAATATTTTGAACGAAAAGTCTGACCTAAAACCAATCGGTTGTTGCCTTAATGCCTTAAGGCACAATGTTCCAGTCTGACTCTCCCAACACTGAAACGCCTCATAATACCATCTGTGTCTGGTTTCTGGAGGTTTGTGGGAGTTTCCTTTCCTGAAGAGCCCGTTTCTTCATAATCCATCCAAGATCATGTCACATCTTTTAGTTTTAAACCACAGTGTGTATCAAAAACAAACCATCAGGTGTGAAGTGGGACACAGCAGCATGTTGGAGTTGTGACAAACAGCCCGGTGTCATGAATATTGTGAAAAGAGCTGATGTCTTTAAAAAAAGAGATGTGATGTGTGTTGTGCATGAAAAGTGAGAAATATTTTCTGTCTTTCTATAAAAGAGCTGTCATGTTTTTCTGAAATAAAGCCAGTCTGATATTTCAAAAGATTGTCTCTGGTTCAGGAGGGGCTTGGCATCAGGGGCAGCTACAACTCTTTCCCTGCAGATGTGGTGTGGCTCTTAGTGCACCTACACAGGCCTTTGTCCACTCCTTGTGAACCTCCAGTTTTCTAGAAACTCCTCTCACATGTTTCCCTCCCACTCAACTTTCCTATAACAAGCTTTAAGATACCTTTGTTGAGGAGCGTCGATGATCATCGCCAATGATTCTGGTTACGTACACCAAACTAGACCCAAATATTCTTTTTTGGGAGATACTGTATTAAATAAAATGTTACAAATACAGAATTTACTAAAGTGTAGGAGAAACAAACTTCCTTATTATGTTGAATCTTTTGAGATGCACTAATATGTGTAATTGTAGTGGAGATATCATCTGAATTTCAGGAGCGGGACCACTCCTCCTTCACGCCCCCTCTGGCCTCAGGCTATAAAACCCCCCTTCTCCAATACCTGCAGTTCTCATTTTTATGCCCCACCCTGCCCCCCCTTTTCTTTCCTCTCTTCTCCTCTCCTCTCTTCCTTTCCTCCATTTATTTCTCGTTAGTACATGGGAATCTGCCTGGACCGAGAGCCGTCGCCAGTCCCCTTCAAGGCCTTCCCCAAACCACAGCACTATTCACACTTCCTCATCCCTCATCTCTCATCGTTACCAAGGATGTGGTTCCTGCTAGTGAAAATAGAGATAAAAGTTCCCAGTTCTAAACAAATATTCAATTAAAAACCTAAAATTAAGTCCTTGCAGGCTTTAGGTAACTTATTTGACATTAGTGCGAAACTGGGAACATGTTTGTCTGTTGTATTAATTTCCTTCCACTCTTGGAGAGACTCCATGATTAATTTACTTACAAATCCCTTGTTTAATTAATTTGAGTTATTGGAGTTTGCTGCTTAGGCTGACACTCTGGTTTTTAATTTAAACAGAGCGTAAAGGTGAAAACATAAGCAGCACACACATAGGATGGAGTTGGGAGTATATTAATGTCTCCTACAAGCTGGCAGATTCAGCTGAAATAATCCATTCAGAAGTAAAACGTCCAAATCACGTCAAACCAAGTTTAACCTGGAAGAGTTCCTTAAATGGTCCTCGTAAATATAGTCCAAGAGTACACAAACACGGAGGCAATGCATGCTGGTTTGAAAATTATATTTCAGCCATGGTCAGATAGTAACACACTGTATATCGTGTTCATGTTTCCTTCTTTATTTGAACACGATTTTCATTTTTGTGTGCGATGAGGTGAAAGAACCATCAACGTTTCAATTTCAACGCTCACTCCAAAGAAAACTGAAAATCTTTTTTCTACACCAACAAATCTCCCCAGTGGGATGAAACCCTGTTCACAGAGGCATGTACACAGCAGTGTTTTCATTAGGAGACCTTAGCGAGGAACGAGGACCACCACGCAGGAAACTGATGCACAGATTCACATGGAAGCTCAGGGACAGGCTCATATGGTTTTATTATTTGGTGTGAACCATTATGTAGCTTGAGCTGCTGTATGTTTTGTATGTGCTATCAGTGGTCAAAGCATGATGTTTGAATCATGTTATGAAAACAAAACTTTCAGGGATCTTTGCTGGAATCTTGTGACTCGTTATCTGTTGACTGATCCTTTCCCCGAACTCCTCATTTAACTTCCAGTTCTCCAACCTCACCTGACTATTGAAGGGATGAATGAGGTAAAGCCATCCCTGGGTTGTGATGACTTATCCTTCACCTGTGTGCTCCGCCTTCCCACCTTTTCTCACAGGGTTTGTGCAGGTGAACAGTGCTGGGTGTCAAACTGTTTTCCTGTTACTTGCCCTACATAAAAATGACCCAGCATTCCTTTTTTATGGGCAAAAATCACTTGATCTTATTTCACGAGGAAGACAGAATAGAAATGGCAGACCGAACTCCAAGTTTGTCGAAATAATTGTAATCTATTGAATGTCGGTACAAGAACATGGCAGAAAAGATCAAACTGTCCTGTCCAGAACCAATGATCTGTCACTGAAAACGCGACCTCCACCTACCTGGGAGCAACCCATTATCTACGTCAGTAGTGTGACAGTTGACCCCAACCAGTTGACCAAAGTTCAACAAAAGCAGAGATAACTGAGCCTGAGTCACTGTGCTGTCATCTTTATGCTAACGCTTAGACATCCAACACAAAGAAATACTACATTTGATTTAGTGTTACATTGTTAGCTAAAAATTATACAGACCATATTATTCAGTAACACAAAAAATAATGTAATAAGTAGCGGCTACTGTACTGGTCTGACGCTGATGTTGAACGGCTTGATCAGCGCAGTGTATGCAGTGACTAAAAAACCCTGACTGGGGCCAAAAAAAAATGTGCTGGGCAGCTGGACCAGCTGCATACGTGAAACTAAACACCGACTTCCACATGAATAAATGCTGCTGCCGTTGTCAAGCTGAGATGAAATGAATGCATGGATCACCTCCTCAGCATCAAATAAATGAAGGAAAGGCTTCAGCTTTGCAAAGGCCTACAAATCAGAAAGTGTTCTTAAAGTTGGAAGTGAGGGTAAAAAAATATTAAGTGAGCTAAATTAGATGGCACAGCAGTCCAAAAAAATACAACCAAAATGTAATGTGAGTTAGTGCTGCTGCTGCTAACGCAGGAGGAAGAGGAGGAGGGATGAAGGGATGGAAGACAAGTGAAGAATAAGGAGACAGTTGGCTAAGAGCTCCACTCAGCACTTTACTGCTGAAAAATCCATCTGAAAACTGTCCTTCAAACACTTAAGTAGGACACACACACATGCACACACACACACGCCCGTTCAGCTATCTTAGTGAGGACCTTTATTCACATAATGGTTTCCCTAGCCCCTAACCCTAATCATTAAAAATGAATGCCTAACCCTTACCCTAAACTTAACCATAACCTAATTGTAACCCTGACACTAAAACCACATTTTGAGCCTCAAAAATGCCTTCAAATTTGTGAGGACCGGTGTGTGTGTCTTTACAAGTGACTGTCGGTTCTCACAAGTATAGTAGAATGCAGATTTCGGTCCTCACAAAGATAGATAGACAGGAACACACACACACATGCATGTAACTGTATAATTTGCAGGTTGTCTTTTGATAATGGGAGATTTGCAGTGACTGAACATCTTTGTTTGAAGAGGAGGAAGACTTTGAATGAGAGTATGAAACCAGGTGTGAAGGCTATATCACTGAGGAGGAGGAGGATGTTTTTGACAGCTTGTTTTTATCTTTTCGGTAAAACTGAACTAAATCTGGCTCACATTCAGGCAGAAACCAACAGGCAGTGATTTTACTTGTGCAGTGGCTTCCAGACCTATTTTGGGATTAGTTTCTTGGCTCTGTGATCATTGCCCTGTGAACCGTTTTTTTTTTTAAGTACTCTTCTTGAAAGGTTATTCATAATAAGCAGAAATAGCTCAAGCATAATACTGCATTACATAGCAGAAGAGTCAGGATACAAGCCTTTTTGGATGTAATGTTCAAAGAAAACCGTCAAATCTGGAAGCTGAGAGTTTTTAATGTGACTTATTTCGAAAATAAAATGCTGGAAACTAAAAATCTTTCAAAACAAAGCAGCCAAATGTCCCAGTTTAAACATAAGTTTAGTCGTCACACCGCAGCGGGACGAGGACCTTCAGCACTGTTTGTTGTTTATACATGAAGAATAATGAGGAAATTGATGTAACATGGCTTTTAAGCTTTCCTGCTCAAATCCATGTGTTTGCGGAAAAAAATACTAAAATATGTAATGACGGAATAAAGAGCACACACACACACACACACACACACACACACACACACACACACACACACACACACACACACACACACCACCTCGACTGGACTGGGTGACAAAATGAGTAAAAGTTTGTTACATAAGTGATGTTTATTCAAATACTTGACTTCACGAACTTAAAAGGCTTCTGCATTTTACAATGATCTTTGTATCCAATGACCCTTAAATATATATTCTCATAAAAACAAACCAAAATTTTCTTAAATGTGTTTTAAAGATTAGAAATGCACAAATTTATAAAGAATTTGTCTAATTTATATATATAAACTTTTTCAGGAAGTCAAAAACAAGAGTTGTTGTTAAAAAATTTGTTTCCTTCAACACATTTTTGAGAATGTAGTTTAGGACCCGGTTACGCAGGCCTAGAGGATGGTAGGTGACCATTGGTATCTAAGGAAAAATGTGTATTTCCTGACTGGTGAGGGGTTGGTGGCAGTATTTTAATGACACTGATTTCAAAGTAGTACACAGTGCTGCACTAAAAACCTGCTTGTGATTGCTTTGATCATGGCCACTGGACACTAGGTTGTTAAAAAAAATATCAAAACAAGACATCATGACTTCAACAACGGTAAACCTTGTAGAGATTCTGCGACCATGATTAAACATTATTGCACGGTACTGATGGACTCTTACAGTGTGCAGGTACCCTAACCAAACCAAATCCACCTGAGCTGTTATTTGGTCTTAAACAAATGTAATTTGAAAATTTCAGGTTTAATCTGAAGATGACAGCATATTCTGAATGCCTGCCAGAAATGAAGCCAATCCATCCAATACTTCACGAGACATTAAATTCAACTGCGGACCCTCACCCTCCTTATCCTCTGGGAACGATGAATGCCTGTCCAAAAAGAATGGCATCTGAGCGATAACATTTATGCCGGAATAAATAATAAAATAAAAACAAGGAAGAATTTTCAAGTAAAGGTTCTGGCGTGAAAACCAAGATCAGTGGCAGGTAACTGTGAGCATCTCCTCTCCAGCAGCCTGCAGGTGAACTGAGGTAAAGTATTGATTAAGTGGAGAGCGATCAACATCAGCAGTAATGTTTTGCAGCTGGCGAGCTGCAGCAGCACTATACACGCTGAATGATTTCACACAGTTAGCAGCTCCAACACGAAGACATCGTCATTTAGCTGACTCGACTCCGAGTCGCAGTTTGTTCCAGAGACTGAAGCCCAAAGAAAAAGCTTCACACTGCACAAGTTTAACATTCAGGGAGACACTTCAAAGGGATCTGCACCAAACACCGAGCAATATTAACAGGACTCCTCAGTGCTCGATTTAGAGGACTTCTTCTTCTTCTTCTTCTTCTTCTTCTTCTTCTTCTTTTTTTAAAATTTATGATGATGTTCCAGCTCTCATCCAAAAGGCTTCTTTGTTTCTAGAAGCTGTGGAAGTCTCAGGTATTTAACCTCTGGAGGATAAATATGCAACATTCCCTTTCGCATGTTTGCCATATAGAGAATCAATTAAGTGGAGCTTCAAGAAAGTTGCTGTTAGTGAGTTTGTCCCTATTCGAGGGATTATCCTGACGAGTCAGTTAGTGGAATTATAATCCGATTCTCCCTTTTTTTCTTTTTATGCTTCAACTAAATTAATCAGGATAGTAATGCTGGAGCAGGCCACACAGAGCAAACTGGTGTCCTGCTGCAGCTCGAGACAGTGGGCATGCTCCACGTATGCAAGTATTTTATTTAAGAAAGTTTGGGTGGATCTTCTCCTGTGGCCGTCTGTGCATGGGTGTACACGTGTCCACACATGAAACAGTCTGTAGACTAAAAGGACGGAGACACAGCTGAAGGGTCTGATAGCAGCGTGGAAAAACTCACGACTGAGCAGCATGTCAGACTGCTCTGAGCTGAAGGTCTGAAAGGCAGAATTACAGGCACAGTGAGCAGCTTGATCCGGTCACGACCACTTTAAAATAAAATCTTACATTATAAGAAAAAAACCCCTAAACAATGGCCACAGTGTGCTGCACAGCCCTGTGTGTAAAGCTTAGCTGTATTGTGTGTTCATCACAGGCAGCAGTAGCATCCAGCAGATAATGTCTCCATCAGTCCAGGCACACATCATCAGCAGCGCGCTGAACTGTACAGAGCTCAATACAGCCAACACCATTACACACTGCATCAATAATGACAGGACACCGCAATACAGAGACACACATCCACAGGAGGAACACAAAGATATGAACCCCACCCCCACACGGCCTTCAGAGAAACGAGACAACCGACCTGGACCAGAAAACATTACAACAAAGAAAGAAGTGTCGAAGCTTTGGGTGGTCATTTAGTGACTTCGTTACAGGCGCTCATATTAATTGGTTACATCCATCTGTACTCATTTAGCATTTACCTTGAATCAATGTGTTTCTTTTGATCTTGGTTTTGCCTTTTTTTTTTGCATCTTTTAGTTGTTACCATTTTTATTTGTATTGTTTTGTGTCTTTGTTTTTCTTAACAGTCTTTTTTTTAAGATGAGTTTCTCTCTTTGTTTTTTGTGTTCTCATTTTTTTCATTTAGTCCAGTTATTTGAGTCTCCAGTTTTAATGGAGCTCTAATTCACTAAAAATGGTGCCATTTTAGCTTCTTTGGTAACTTGTTAGCTTCTGCCAACTTCTACTGATAGATGATGCGCTCTGCTTTCTTTACGTGGTTGGTTGACTGCAAATCTGGTTAGCTAATGTTTGACTCATAGTAAACTACCTGCTGTCAACCTTATTTATATTCTTTGATGGTTTTTGGAGGAATTTGTTTAATGGAAATTCCAAGTACTGATAAAGTAAATTAATGTATTCAATTCAATTTTATTTATACAGTGCCAAACACAACAACAGTTGCCTCAAGATGCTTTATATTGTAAGGAAGGCCCTACAATAATACATAGAGAGAAAAACCCAACAATCATATGACCCCCTATGAGCAAGTACTTTGGCGACAGTGGGAAGGAAAAACTCATGACCTGTACTCCAGGAAGTACAGGTCATGAAGGAGGACCTGCAGTCCTACTCACACTATAAACACAAGAAATCGTCCAGGATCAGAAATCTTGTCTTTCTTTTAAAGACTCTGTGTATTCAATTACAGATTTTACTTTGGTTATAGGCTCAATAACCTCTACCAACTTTAAATAGAGACTTGATCCCCAATACCAAGTCTTAACCATCAAACAGCTGTTTGGAAAAGCAGAGATTAAAGTGCAATCCAGTTTTTTAGAAAGATCTGTAGCTCACCTGCTGTGGTGAGGATTTCCTCTGAGAGCGGGAGCTGTCACACAGAAGCATGAGTCTGACAGAGGCGAACAGACACGTTAGCTCGAACTAATCTTCCGCTCTGAAGCACGCTTCAAAAGCAGTTATACCATCATCTGTAGATGGAGGTGCTTTACTGTAACAAAGATTGATGTAAATCCCCAACAGATGAAACAGATTAATTTAGGATTTAAAGTAACAAAAAAAATCTGCCTGAAGTTTGGAGGATATTTGGACAGAATTTGACTTCTTTAAAGGGTTTTTTACTGGCCTGGGGTTCCATCAGACGACACAAGGACATGAACAAACAAAGGGAGCAGTCAGATAGAGAAACTGATCCCCTCGAGTCTCAGCTATGGTTACACTGTGAGCTCTGAAGAAAGATCGCAGACTGAGAGTCACGCACAGGCTCGTGGTTCACTGCTGGAATATAGTTCACGAGCTCTCCTTAGATTAAAAAAAAAAAGAGGACACGATGGAAGGACAAACAATGGAGGAGTTACTGCTTTCTTATCAAAATGATGGTTCAGAGTTTGGAGCTTAAACAAGTTGTTTATTTGCACACCTATTTTACTAACTGAAAGTCTGGGCTGACACCACTATCAGACTTTTATACTCGAAGAAGAGTTTGAACTCTTTAGATTTTTATCATCTCTTCATCAGATTGTTAACCTTTAGATTAACGTGACACTAGATAAACATTAAGATAACTGTTCACAAATGTCATCTTAAAATGCCAATGGCGGTCAGCAAGGCTGATTTTGGCAGACATGTGCAGCACTACATTTTACAGAACAAAGAGCCAATTGAATGCCATTTGTATAACTACAAAATATGATTAACAGGCGTAATTTTTTGTTGAAACACTTTTTTAAATACGGAATGATTTACTAATAAATTACTACATTAATAACAATAAATAATTTAATAATAATAAATTACTATCATTACTACATATTCACTTCAGAAAACAAACCATTAATCATTACTAATAAACTAAAAGATAAAATAATTATCAAATATGTCTAATGTTTGTGTACATGTCATGTATGACAAATCCAGCAGGTCTTCCAAAAGATAGATTTACTTAAAACTGTTAAATAACTCTTATACCAACGTGTTGAAACACTGTAAACAATGCTTATTCAGTAAAATGTTGTTCTATAGTCATAATTATTTAAAATAAAGTTCTCTTTGATGATATCGTACCTAAGGTTTTCCAATAAAAATATAAAGGGTCAGTAAATGCTCTTTGACAAACGACAAATTCATGGAATAACACGACTGGGATTTGTTTCCAAAGCTTCTGAAGCCAAACTGCTGACACAACCTCAGTCCTACAGCAAAATACTCATCTGTGTTCTTATCAATAAATCACTATCTACTTGTTTCCCATGCTGGAAAAAAAAAAGCTGAACTTTGTGAGATAAAAAGCAAGATATTTTTTTAACGTTGCTCTCCTGCTGATCAGCTGATTTATGGTCAAATGTTGCCACTGTTGCCGCCTGCATGTCTGTGCCTTCAGGAGATTTGGCAAAGGAGCAGCTGATCCAATCACAACTTTTTAAAAGATCATATTTTTCGTAATTTTTCTTTTAATTGAGTGAAATTACAAGGAATAACTCAAAGGACAATCTGTGCTGATGAAATATCTGTTTAGGCTTTAAGACCAAGATCATTTTCAACCCTAAAATGATATAAACCTTTTAGTAGTAACTAAATGTCCAATTGCATTTATTGGAAAATTATGTGTTTGAAAAATTGGGTACTGTCTATTTTTTACATAAAATGCTGAATTTAGTATTTAAATCTGCACAAAACGCATATGAACCTTGGTCGTTTGTAGAATTAATTTTGGTTGTCTGTCAAACTTACAGTTAAAGTCCATTTACAGTCAGTCTTTCCAAAATGCTCTTATCCCGGTGCATTAAATATTTCCACTGACCTCCAACCCGGAGGAGATTCCCAGAGCTCCTGTAATGTATTTTGGTGCTACTGAGGAAATACATTTATAAAACCTGAAAACAAGTCAAAAACTTCAGGAGACTAAATCAAAGAATTAAAAGGCAGAGCAAAAAGCAACACATTATTGATACAGTCAGATTTATTCTGTTTCATGAGACAGTGACAGCAGATTTAGTAATAACCAACATTAGTGTGTTTCAGGCTTCAGTGATGAGGACTCCCTTCTCTTCATCTCAGCCAATCAAGTGCCAAAGTGTTTCCCATGCTTAAAAATATTTTTCTAAAGAAGTTTGTTAAGTTCCATAAAAGCTTTGTGTATAAACAGAAGTTGTTGTTGCTAAGCCCACTTCACCACCACTGATAAAAGCTGATTATGCAGACTTAATGGTGCCACTTTACCAATGGGGTCCAAATTGGAGCTTGCACCCCTTAATCATTTTGACGGATGTGCCAGACAATAGTGTGCTTACATCTTTATTTCAGCACTCAGGGGAAGGCCCCTTCCTGTTTAAGCATGGCAGTGACTCAGTTAACAAATCCAGGGCCATCAAGGAAAAGGTGGATTTCCTTTTGTGTGGAAGAAACTGCTGTCCATCCAGCACCTCGGGAGTCAGCTGGCTCAGTGCTGGACCTCACTGTTACTCAAATGTATGTAATATGAACGAGGGTTGATCCCAGCAGCAGGTTCAACACCTGCTGGACAGACTCCAGATGAGTGGAGGTTAATGTTACACACTTGTGTTGGGTCCCAACTTTATGGGATGATTTATTAATGAAGGCTCCCGGCAGCAGGAGTCAGGAAGGCTTTCATTCATGGGGATTAAAAGGAGGTCAGCAGGTAAAACATTAATGTCTCCTTGTTCTCTTTCTGCCTGTCAGTGTAATTTCACACATCCATGTGTTTCAGGCTCATCACTCTGAAAAAGCAGCTCAGTTTGATTAGCCACACAGAGAAACCCCCATCCTGCATGTTTCCTGCAGATAGGCACGAGTGTGTGCTGCTTCACTTTTCCACCTGCAGTTTCTCATTGAGCATGGTCACAATTCGAAGCTTAAATCCTATCCAAGCATCCAAATACTCCCTCTTCATATGAAATGGAGGTCTAAGTGCTGCAGAAACTGACCTTTAGTTTACCTCAACGATCACATTAAGGCAGTATATATGTACTGGAATACTTGAAATCAAGTTACAGGAAAACAGCATCAGGATGACAAAAGTCAACTCGTCTGAATCTTTTCTTTCTGGGAATGTCAAGATTTTAACTAGATTGTAAATCAAATTTAAAGGTTAAGGCTGATAATAATATCCAAAGCTCTGTCTGACTCTCAGTTCTAGAAAATGGGAACATGAAACACTTCTATAATTTGCAGAATCTGTTTTTATATCAATATCTGTCTAACGTGACAGCTATTATTTGCAACTTCCTGTTGGCTCGATTAAAATACACACACACACACACACACACACACACACACACACACACACACACACACACACACACACACACACACACACACACACACACACACACACACACACACAACCTAAGTCACACTCACAATGTCACCAAAGACATCCTACAAACACTTAGGACCCTTAACCCTGAATCTCTCCAAAAAGAGTCTTCAGTCTTCAAGTACAGAGAGGCTCTTCACAGCTACAGGAAGCCTTTCAGTACAAATACAAAGGTACAACTCAGTGGTCTCTGTTTGTGTGCACTGTCAATACCACAATATGCATTTAAATTAATGATCACTGCAGACAAACAAAGGACAGGTAACTCCATCCAGCCTCTCTAACAGTCTAGCTTCTTCTTTGTTAAGCAGGTGAGATGATGAAGCTGGAGCAGGGAGCGGGACACTGATCCAATCAGGCAGCAGATAGGTGGGACTGAGGAATGACAAGTGAAAGCACCCATTCTGGATGCTCGCTGGCACGTAGCATTCTGCACAGAAAGGATAAATCCCACAGAGAGCGAAAGGAAGAAAGTCTTTATGGGTCTAACCTTTTTCTGTGGACGGTTTCATGTGGAACAGGATATTCAGCAGCATTCTTTAGCAGCAAGGTACCTTCCTATATGATTCATGTTGAACGCTGTTACTGGGAGCAAAGTAATTAACAAGATATTCAAAGACAGAATATTTAATAAAATTTGCAGGCAAACAAAAACTTAAATGTCAAAATGGTTCAAATTCTTTCAGCTCCAATAAAATAATCAGTTTGTAACATCCAGGCATGAAAAACATGATTGTTGTCTGCAGTATTCAATTAAATGGTGCTGGGGGATACGGAGAGCCCGTGGGCTCGGTTTTTTTATAAGAAATGAGCTTAAAGACATGGAGCGCAAAAGGAGTCCTAATGAAAGCTGAGAATGATTCAATAGTTTTGAGAGCTTGTATCTATTTAAAAACCAAACCTCAAAGAGTGTTAAAGCAGGGAGAACCTCATCAAATATGGAAATAAGTTAATTATATAATAATTTAAATAGACAGAGACTCTGAAGGCCCCCTTCCCAGCGATTGGGTAACGCCCACTGTGATGAACTATATTCAAGTACATGATTATTACTTAGCTAACCGCTAACGTAATGATGAGAATGTCTTTCGCACAGATGCGCATACTCCTTAATCCAGCTCTTATCTTCTGCCACAAGGTCGAAAATCTTCAAAAACACTTCACTTCTGGCAAGAATCAAATCCCTCTCTCCCTTATCTGCCCTCCTTTTAAGCTCTTAAATTAATTTTATAAAACCCTTTGTTCTCTAGTGTTTTTGCTTTTTAATTATCAATAATTCTTTTCATGCACAAAATATGGCAATGAAGTGAGTCTTAGAGGTAGGAATCTCTCCCTCTTATCTTGTAAGCCAACTTCCACGTCATGAGGTTTCTGTAGTCTCTGATGTATTTCATTAGAGACACGACCCTGCATGCATTTATGTTTAAAGCATTTTAGTTACTCCATTATCAAATTTGATTGAAGTCACTTTAGATCAAGTCAAAAGCTTTGCATGAACATTTGAACCACCTATTATTGAACTCATGCTCAGAAGGATAAATAATGATTGTTCAGCCCACAGCACAGAATCTAACTCGTTTTGTAGAGAAAAGGACATATATCTGCAGGAAATGTCTCTTAATAAATATCTGTAGAAATGTATTTGGACCCTCAAGTAAATATCGAATAACTGGACTAATTTAAATGTATTCATAGTTACATAATCACACAGTTACACTAAGTAAAGTAAAAACATCACCTGTAGTACTGATTTTCTTTTTTCAATATTCTTTTCTTGAATTAAGAATTTGAAGACCTCTGTCTCCATCTACTGGCTGTAACTCTGAACTGCATTCTGATTATATTAAGACGTATAACCCTTCACATCTGAATATTTTTGAAGCACTGCAACTGCAGAAGTGTATTACTGAATGTTTCTCAGTGCAGGAAGCTGTACCTGCTAAAATGAGGACATAAAGGCTGATTTTATGGTTAAGTCTGGTGTTTTAGCCTGAACTATGCTTTTCCAGCTGCACAAGTGGACACATTTCTCTCAAAATTGCATTTTTGTTGCTGTGTTTTTTAAAATAAAGGCCCATATTTGGAGCATGTGTGTGTGTTTTATTTAAAAACAAACCTCATGGGGCTCTTTGTATAAATACTTTATTACTTCGAGCATTATTTTAATCAGCAACAGTTGCGGAGACAGTGTCACTGCAGGGTGGATGTCAGGGTGGATGGCTGGGTCCAAACAAACCACACTTTGACACAGTAGTGAGCAGTTTGTTTCCCGTTTCAAACAGCACTTCAAACAGTCCTTACAAGGCAGTCATGCTTTGTAAGGACCTCTTAATATCACATCATCACACAGTGGTACCTATGTAGTGTAATTTTTTAGTGTGCACCTGACCAGGATTAGGGGTTTTCACCCATAAGATGGATTCTGCATCACACTGGGGTCCCTTAATTTTTGACGTTATTATTCAGGTTTTTATTTTATGTTCATTTCCAGATGCTCTTTGGTGAGATTTGGGAAAAGCTCCAGTTTTTTTTGTAAAGCAAACGTTAGAAGGTATAATTCTGCAACAACTTCTGCAATAACTTGGTTTTTGGTTATAAAGTCGATGCCTCCTGCCCCAGTCTATTGACATACCCTGTGGGGATCATTGTCAATGAGACGAAACGTGCCCTTTATTTGAGTTCAAATCCACTTATGACCCTCCACCACCCATAAATCTCAACAAACAAAGGTGTATATTTTAAGAAAAATGAAGAAAAAATACTCAGTATGAAGCAGAAAAGAAAAAAAAGAAAAGAAAAAGGCAATTCTCCTAGATGGAAATTTAAATACTAACAATGCAGTGGCCAAATAATGGACAAAATGCCTTCTCACATGTACCATAGATTTACAGACCCATAAGATGTGGCTATAGAACAAGATATGGCAGCTGATATTGAAGCTTTAAAAGGATAAAGACTTTCATAAGTAAATGAAAGTAAATGAGACCAGAGAAATGTCAGATTATCATTTTTATTATTCGAGTCATTTTAGCACACAGTACTGTTTGTTTAGGAGAGAAATACTCTTTACTGTCCTCCAGCCAGCGGCTATACTTTCCTTGCCTTACATAAGGCACTTTTAGCTTTTCATTGCAGTTAGTTACCAGAAAATATTCCACTCATGAAGACCCATGGGTCAACATGTCAGGCCTAATTAAATCTTCATTCTAACAAACTGTAAAATACATTTGTTGATGTTTGGTGAGACTGAATAACAGTGAAGAGAACACTTTAGCTGATACTACCATTTAAATGAATTAATTGCAAAAGTTCATATTAACACCAAATAACAGCACACACACACCTACACACTGTAACTTTAGCTGGCATTCTTGCTACTTTTCTTCTTCTTTTTCTTCAGGACCTGCTTCTTGGGGTCTGCGTCAGAGGATGGAGCTGATTTAGTGTTCACAGAAGATGAGGCTGACTCTGAGGGTTTTAAGACTGCTTCTGGTGCCTGAACGTGTTCGGCTATCTGCTGCTGATCCTTCTCGTCTTGTAGAAGCACCATTGGCTTGACCTCACTGATCTCCTCCTTGAGCTCGGCCTTCATTTCTTCTGCATCCATTGCTGGAGAGGCCCTAGTTTTCTCAGTCTCTAGTGTTAGTAGAGACTCAGATGGCTGTTGCTGATCCTTATCATTTTGCGGAGCCACTTGTAGTTTGCCCTCACTGGACTCCTCCTGGATCTCAGCCTTTATTGCATCTGTTTCTGGATCAAACTTGGCTTTCTCAGGGTCTGATGCTGATGTAGCTTCAATGGACTGCTGCTGGTCTTTCTCATCTTTCACTGGTGCCCCTGGTGTAATCTCACCGGTCTCCTCCAGGACCTCAGCCTTCATTGCCTCCATTCCTATTTCAGCTTTGGCTCGTTCTGGTTCTGGTTTTGGAACAGGTGCGACTGTATGCTGGATCTCTGCGTCTGGCTCCGCTTGGTGCGCCTCTTCAGCCTCAACTTGTGTCTGAACCTTTATCGCCTCTGTATTTGGATCTAATGCTGTTTCTAAAGTTGTCTTCTGAGTGGTTGTGGCTTCTGCAGCAGGCACAACCTGATCTAGAACCTCCTCCACCTTCACTGGCTGTGGCAGCTCTGAATCTGATGCTTTTGACTTTACATCTTCCACCTGCCCAGGGACTGAATCCAGACCCTCTTTGACTTGAGGTTTTGCTTTGAAATGGAAAAATGCAGATGAAACTAGATCTTCTTCAAGGTCTAACTCATTATTTTCCTCTTCCTCAGTGTCAACAGTTGTCGTCAACAGGGAGGCAGCAAACTCTTGCAGCTTGGTCTGCTCCTCCTTCAGGCGGGACATGCCCTCTGTCAGAACCGGGTCCTCCTCCTCGATTTCCTGCATCTCATCAGGGGTCAGTAGGGCAGATTCGTCAGCACCCTCAGGCTTGTTATTGAGGTTGGAGATGCCAAAGACCTTTGTTTGAAGGTTGGCATTAGAGTAGCGAACATCCTTGATTTTGTCATAGAGCACTTTCCTTTCATCCTGGAGGGCACGACAAAGCTTCTCCAGCTTCTGAATCTTCAGGACGAACAGATCGTACTCTCTACCTTTCTCTGTTCTCTGAAGAACAAGAAGGGATGAAGAAAATTAGACAAGATGACACCATAAAAAGACGATGCTGTTTGAGTAGGGTATTTATGAATCGCTAAGGATCTTTGGTTTGGTGATGCTTTGCTGTCATCATCTAAATTAGGTCACTGGTGCAACATGGCCCAAGACCCCATTTGTACCAGGACCAATTGGAAAATGGATTAGCTTGTGTGTTGGATCAGTCAGTTTGATTGTATCTATCTTTTTTTATCAGCTAATATGTTGGACCCATGAAAACACTTCTCTAAATATTTACATTTATAGATGGGATTATTTCATGATCTCCAACTTTCTGCTTCTAAATTCAGATAAAATTGAGGTCATTGTACTCTGCCCTGAAAATCTTAGAAATGTGGTATCTAACCAGATTCAGGGTTTTCCTCTGTATGCATTATTGTAGGGTCTACCTTAAAATATAAAGCATCTTGAGGCGACTGTTGTTGTGATTTGATGCTGTATAAATAAAATGGAATTTAATTCATGGATTTGCAGGCACCTCTACTGTGGCACTAAATCTGACAGCTTAGGAATTAGCTAATAAATTGGAGGAGTGTCTACTCATTGGCCACTGTGTAAAAAAAAGAGCAACGGAATCTAAGGAAATACTATACATGAATCCAGCAATTATTCGGTCCTGTGCTGGGGCCAAAAAATTTGTACAAATTTGAACAATCGTGTTTTTATCGATAAGGCACTGGCACCACATGGATTCAAAAAGGATTAACCAAGGCCTGTAGGTGTCTCTCTCCAATTGTGATTAAATTCTCCAGGTAGTGCATCGTAAACATTTACCTCTTCAATCATATCAGTCAAAGCCTTGTTGCAGTTCTCAAACCTCGTCTTCCACAGATTGGACTCTTTCTCCACTTTCTTCATCTTGTCTGACATCTAAAAAAACAAAACAACAACAACCACGAAATAAAATAAAATCTACGAATCAGACTTGTGTCAGATCCATCCAAAGTCAAGAAAACGTGCTAGAGCAACAACCATCCATTTACATCTCACACACACGCAAAAATTCTGGTAAGAGGGGTTTTCTTTAATCGTCACAAATTAATTTCTGCACTTATTGTGTCCGACATAAAAGATGAGAGTAACTGTCCCCATTTACCCTACACACACACACACACACACACACACACACACACACACACACACACACACACACACACACACACACACACACACACACACACACAGGTCAAAACTCACATTTTCCATCTCCTTTTTGAAGCGGACGTAGATTTCATTGCTTTTGGCCAGAGTTGCCTGGAACTCATCAAACTTCTCACCATACAGGGTCAGCTGTGGTTAGAGGAGAAGGCTGATAAGTCAGAGTCATAGGACAGATACGTTTATATTAGCAGATCCCTCATAATTTCTATTCAAATAATATGACGACAAACTAAAATCAAGCTTTATTCACTGCTCCTGCAAGAAAACCTCCAAAAAAACCTCAAACAGATCTTGGTTAGACAAATTTAGAACAAATTAAACTTAACTGCAGTCATTTTTTCCTATGTATTGATTTTTGAGGCCCAGACTAAATCTCCACATTCAAGTAAGATGCAGTATTCAAAGTATACTCTAAGTATATTTGCACTAGACGGAAAGATGTTAATGAGACTTACATATATGCATTTCTCTGTAAAAGTGTTTTTTTTTCAAATGCATTTTAATAAATTCAGCTTTTCCAGATAGCTTATTCAATAATTATTTTTGTTTTATATAATTAATAAAGAGAACAGGAGCTTTTTGATATTATTCCTCACAGTGTGGAGACGTTTTAAGCCGTCATGCACAAAATAAGTGCATTCAGCTCATTGTGGTCTTGTGTGACACCTGCAGTAATCTGCCTGACTCAGCCTCAGTCAGTGAATATTCACCTGCGCCTGCATGACAGTCCCCTGCTCTCTGAGTGTCTGAGCCTGCAGTTTCCATTCAGCAGCCTGAACCAGTAACTGGTTAGAAGAGAACAGACAGAGCCAGACGTTAAAGACGTTTCTTTACCTTCTTCTTCATGGCCAGCTCCTGCTCCTTCATAGCGAAGCATTTCTTTGTTTTGTCAATAGCCTCCCTAAGCAACTAAGGTGACAGAGACAGTATACAGTTAATCTGCATGGCCTTCAAAACAGATTTAGAGAAAATTCATCTTGATTATCAAGCTAACAGCAAGCAGCCCGTTCTCATCCCCTGACCGTCAAAGCCTTTATGCACAAAGTGTCGTGGTTATTGCATTAGTGAGATGGGTCTGTGACACCCAACTCATTACTTTCCAGCTTGTAGGGTTACTGGTAAAAAAAAACCCCAAAAAAACATTTATTTCAAATCACCAGTTTTCCCAGAACCTTGAGAAAAATGAGATCATTAAAGTCTTGGTGGATAATTTTGCCAGTGTCAGTGCATCGCTTATGTAAAAGGAAACATCTGACCAAACTGGAGCAGCTGACACACGGAGATGAGAATATGTTGCAATAAGACTGCTGTGCCGAAGTCACATTAAATATGTTTAAATGGAATTTTAAAAACAGACATATAATACCATTAATGATATTCATTGATATGACCTTTTAGAATTGACATGCCAAAGTTTGTTTACATGTAGATAAACTGACATAAGTGATATCTGGAGAGCTCTGGGTGAATTCTCAGAATGCTGGGACAAAGGCGTATCCTTTATTTCTTCACTGGTTACAATGGAAGCAATGGCACACTCACGTATTCCTTCTCTCTTTTGTGTTTCTCCTCAGCTTCGGTCAGCAGAGCGTTGGCCTGCTGCAGTTTGGCTTCAATCAGTTTCTGCTGCAGGTCACGATGCTTGTTGATCTTCTCCAAACTCTGCAGGACGGAGGAGAACAGGAAAGAATTTACCTTCATATCATTTTCTCAAGCATTTCATCCTATGAAAGCTGGGTAAAGGCTCCAGCCCCCCTGCGGCCCTCAATTGGATAAGCTAAAGAGAATGGATGGGTGGATCAATGGATCAATTTACCAATGAATCAAAAAGAAAAAACTCATCTGAAGTAACTCTAAAGTTTTGTTTTTTATTCAAAGATATCTGAAAATACATTTTAATGTGTAATGTTGACCTGTGACCTCTCACCTCCTCCCTCCGTTCACACTGGGTCATGAGGTTCTCCAACTTGTCGGTCAGATTGACATTTTCACCGCACAGCTTCTCATTTCGTGCGCTGTGCAGCTCAATCTGGCTCTGGATCTCACCCAGCATGCTCTGGAAGTGGGTGGTGATCTCTGTTCTCTTCTCCTCGTCCTCCTTGCAGCGCTGCAGAGTCTCCTCCTGGAGGAGGTAGCGGTGGCAGTCGGGGAGAAGTGAATGGAAGAAGAGGAAGGTGAAAGAAACAGAGTTCTGTCAGGCTTCAACTTTCCTTCTTCCTGTACAAGTGAATCAGTTCTTCCAGATAATAACCACCATCTAACTAACTACAAAACACTGAGATGTTTAAATTGTGTTTTTATACGGTTTGTGCTTATCGTGAAAGTGGATTAAAAATTATGTCTCAATAGCTTCTCCTGCTGTGCCAAAGTAAATGCAAACATCCTCCACACCCTCAGAACATTGTAGAATGACTGCTGCTCTCTGCACAGACTCTCCAGTTTGCTGCGAGCTGCGATGCTGCTGCGATACTCGGCCTGCAGCTGCTGCCGCTCCTCCAGCACGACGGACAACTTCTGCTGCAGAGCACTCAACCTCTGCACATCGCAGCGCCGCAAGGCCGCCTGCGAACACAAGGAGAGGTACTTGCTATGAATTTTAAAGACCCAGTGCCAGAAACAGTATAAATACTTCCAGCAAGCAACACTAAAAACTTCAGCTGCTTCCTTACCAGTTCAGCATACTTCCTGACCAGAGCTTCCAGTTTCTCCTCTGGAGAAGAGAGTTCGTTCAGGGCCTGCATGATGAGAGAGGCCTCTGCAGAGAGAGATACAGTTTCTAGCATTTTGATAATACACACAGGATATAGTATTCATTATTTAAGCTTTCATTTGCTATGACAAAAACAATTTCGCTTTGGTTGTTTTTATTAATTATACTTTGTATTAATAATGAGATGGTTCACCCTCTCATGTTTCTGGCTTTTTAAATTTTATTTTTCTAAAGAAAAGTTGTTGCTGCTCACATCAAAGGCGCTATAAGCTAAATAAAAAAAGAAGTATTAAAAGTGCAAGATAAAAAAGAAGATAAAAGCTCAAGTAACTTGCATATAAACTAGGCTAAGAGCTACTAGAGTAAATAATAAATAAGTAAATGCAGTTCATCCTCAGTATGAGCAGGATAATATTGCAACAATAGACAACATAAGTTTCATTTTAGAGTTCAGTTCTTTTAAGGTGCATTGGTTAAAAATTGTTTCTATTTTGGGGCTAATAAGACTATCTGACACCTGTCAGCGCGATCAGCTCAAAAGCACCAAAAATTTGTTGAATCAGAAACAAAACTTCAGCATTAAAACTTTACTTTACTAAAGTCCACATGCAGATACATTTCAGATTCATTTGGGTTTTTGTGGGGTTGACTGATGGTTGGATGGTTGCAGTATTTATTGGGAACTGGGTAAAGGAATAAAACCATCCTGCTCTCTGGCTGCCTCACCTGTGTCATCTGTGTCCATGGTGCTTGTGATGTCATCTTTTGCCTCCTCCTTCACCTTTTCCACCTCTGCCTCCACCCCACTCTACATCCAAAACAGTATAAAACATTGCTTTTTTGTTTTTGTTTAGTTTAGTTTTTTACATTTGTTCGGCACACATCACCAGCAGCCAGACATCAAGGAGCAGGTGTTGTTAACTTTTAAAACCTGTTTGTCGAGGACGCCGGCTGCGGAGCTATACATGTGAATGATGTCATCCAGCCGTCGACTGAACTGCTCCACAGAGTCCGGATTGTCAGGAGAGGAGGCGGAGCAAGCCACACCTGCCGTCTCGCCCTCACTGCTCTCAGGCTCCAGTGAAGATGCCTTGACAGATGTGGGAGGCACCAACACCTCAGCTGCTTCCACCGACGTCTCCATTGTCAGTTTTCTGGAACTAATGCACATGGATTTTTTTATTTTTTTACAGCAGGCAGATACAGAGATTTACAGAGAACCTAACAAGACGAAGTAAAACTTAACTGTTGGACGTCACTCATTCAAACTGCAGCATGTAAAAAAACTTTGATTTCACTCTATTCATATACAGTGGGGCAAAAAAGTATTTAGTCAGCCACCGATTGTGCAAGTTCCCCCACTTAAAATGATGACAGAGGTCAGTAATTTGCATCAGAGGTACACTTCAACTGTGAGAGACAGAATGTGAAAAAAAAATCCATGAATTCACATGGTAGGATTTGTAGAATCAGAATCAGAATCAGAAAGGGGTTTATTGCCAAATGTTGAGCAGGTTTACAACATTAGGAAATTGCTGCGGTGCTTCAGTGCAAACATAGTGTCATAAATAGCACTTAAATAGTGTCATAAATAGCACTTAAATAGACATGAAAAAATAAAAGTAGGGATAAGAATTAAAAGTGCTACGTAGAAAGATATGTGCATGAGTGCAGGTGGTGATCAGTGCCAAACATGGAATGATGCAGTGACACAGCGTAGGGTCATGTGTTAGTGGTGGGAACAGTCATATGGTTATTGTTCATGTGTCCAACAGCAGAGGGGAAGAAACTGTTCTTATGGCGAGAGGTTCTGGTGCGAATGGACCGGAGCCTCCTGCCTGAGGGGAGCAGGTCAAACAGACTGTGTCCAGGGTGAGAAGGGTCAGCTGAGATCTGAGCTGCACGCCGCAATGTCCTGGAGGTGTACAGGTCCTGCAGAGATGGGAGTCTGCAGCCAATCACCTTCTCAGCAGAGCGCACAACACGCTGCAGTCTCTGTTTGTCCCTGATAGTGGCTCCAGCGTACCACACGGTGATGGAGGAGGTGAGGATGGACTCGATGATTGCAGTGTAGAACTGCATCATCGTCCGTGTTGGCAGGTTGAATTTCTTCAGCTGCCTCAGGAAGTACATCCTCTGCTGGGCTTTCTTGATGACGGAGGTGATGGTGGGCTCCCACTTCAGGTCCTGGGTGATGGTGGTACCCAGGAAGCGGAATGAGTCCACAGAGGTGATGGGGGTGTCAGTCAGGATGATGGGGGGGAGTGGGGCTGTGTGCTTCCTGAAGTCCACAGTAATCTCCACTGTCTTCTGGGCATTCAGCACCAGGTTGTTGTGGCTGCACCAGGACACCAGACGTTCAACCTCCCTCCTGTAGGCAGACTCATCCCCGTCAGAGATGAGTCCGATAACAGTGGTGTCATCTGCAAACTTGATTAGCTTGACAGACTGGTGGGTGGAGGTGCAGCAGTTGGTGTACAGGGAGAAGAGCAGAGGAGAAAGAACACAGCCCTGAGGGGAGCCGGTGCTGATGGTCCGGGAGTCCGAGACATTCTTTCCCAGCCTCACATGCTGCTTCCTGTCCGTCAGGAAGTCAGTGATCCACCGGCAGATGGGATCAGGCACATTCATCTGGGAAAGCTTGCCTCGGAGATGGTCTGGAAGGATGGTGTTGAAGGCAGAGCTGAAGTCCACAAACAGGATCCTGGCGTAGGTTCCTGGGGAGTCCAGATGCTGCAGGATGAAGTGTAGGGCCATGTTGATGGCGTCGTCTACAGACCTGTTGGCTCTATATGCAAACTGCAGGGGGTCCAGGAGGGGGGCCGTGAGGGTCCTGAGATGGGAGAGAACTAGGCGCTCAAAAGACTTCATGACCACAGATGTCAGAGCCACGGGTCTGTAGTCATTTAGTCCAGTGATCCTAGGTTTCTTGGGGACAGGGATTATGGTGGAGGACTTGAAGCAGGCAGGCACATGGCATGCCTGCAGTGAGGAGTTGAAAATGCCAGAAAACACTGGGGACAGCTCGTTTGCACAGTGTCTGAGGGTGGCAGGAGACACGCCGTCTGGGCCGGGAGCTTTCCGAGCATTCAGGTTCTTAAACTGCTTCCTCACATCTGCTTCATGAATATGAAGAGTTGTGGTGGGAGGAGGTGGTGTGAAATCCTCTTTTGTGTGGGGTGAGGAGGGGGGTGTTGTAGGTGAACAGTTTGAAGGTGGTGATGGCTCTATGGAGGGGGGAGAGGTGGGGGAATTAGTGTCCAAGAATTGTGTAAATAGTGTAAAGAATTTATTCGTAAATTAGGGTGGAAAATAAGTATTTGGTCACCTCAAACAAGGAAAATCTCTGGCTCTCACAGACCTGTAACGTCCTCTGTAAGAAGCTTTTCTGTCCCCCACTCGTTACCTGTATGAATGGCACCTGTTTGAACTCATCATCTGTATAAAAGACACCTGTCCACAGCCTCAAACAGTCAGACTCCAAACTCTGCCATGGCCAAGACCAAAGAGCTTTCGAAGGACACCAGGAAAAGTATTGTAGACCTGCACCAGACTGGGAAGAGTGAATCTACAATAGGCAAGCAGCTTGGTGTGAAAAAATCAACTGTGGGAGCAATCATCAGAAAATGGAAGACATACAAGACCACTGATAATCTCCCTCGATCTGGGGCTCCACGCAAGATCTCATCCCGTGGGGTCAAAATGATCATGAGAACGGTGAGCAAAGATCCCAGAACCACACGGGGGACCTGGTGAATGACCTGCAGAGAGCTGGGACCAAAGTAACAAAGGTCACCATCAGTAACACACTACAACGGCAGGGAATCAAATCCCGCAGTGCCAGACGTGTTCCGCTGCTGAAGCCAGTGCATGTCCAGGCCCGTCTGAAGTTTGCCAGAGAGCACATGGATGATACAGCAGAGGATTGGGAGAATGTCATGTGGTCAGATGAAACATCATGCTATGGGGCTGTTTTTCTGCCAAGGGGACAGGACGACTGATCCGTGTTAAGGACAGAATGAATGGGGCCATGTATCGTGAGATTTTGAACCAAAACCTCCTTCCATCAGTGAGAACTTTGAAGATGAAACGAGGCTGGGTCTTCCAACATGACAATGATCCAAAACAACAAAGGGCAACAAAGGAGTGGCTCCGTAAGAAGCATTTGAAAGTCCTGGAGTGGCCTAGCCAGTCTCCAGACCTCAACCCCATAGAAAATCTGTGGCGGGAGTTGAAAGTCCGTGTTGCTCGGCGACAGCCCCAAAACATCACTGCTCTCGAGAAGATCTGCATGGAGGAATGGGCCAAAATACCAGCTACTGTGTGTGCAAACCTGGTAAAGACCTATAGTAAACGTTTGACCTCTGTTATTGCCAACAAAGGTTATGTTACAAAGTATTGAGTTGTATTTTTGTTATTGACCAAATACTTATTTTCCACCCTGATTTACGAATAAATTCTTTACAAATCCTACCATGTGGATTCATGGATTTTTTTTTTTCACATTCTGTCTCTCACAGTTGAAGTGAACCTCTGGTGCAAATTACTGACCTCTGTCATCATTTTAGGTGGGGGAACTTGCACAATCGGTGGCTGACTAAATACTTTTTTGCCCCACTGTACCCTTTAATATTTAATTGAACTATATGACAAAATCAGATGGTCTAGCAATTGTTTCTAGCAATTGGGAGGTATGTTCTGATTCAAGTGTAACAGAAGGATTACTCTGTGGTTCTATTCTTTAAAAATGTACAAGTTTAAGTTTTGACAGTGAGTTTGAAAAATCTACTGAAAACCTTTAACAACTATACAGCTCATAAACAGCTCACACCAACTGCAAACATGCTTTCCATTGTTTAGCACATGCTAATCCAATGTAAAGTATCTGGCAGCTGTCACTTTAAATTTAGCTCACTGATAGCTGTGACAGATCACAGCAGCGTCACAACTACTTTATACTAGACTCAGGAGGAAAATGTTTGCAGAGATCAAATCAAAAAGCCTTTTCTGAACAGTCTACTGTAGACCGAAAGTGTTTTTGCAACCACAGCTATATCCAATCTCACTTTAAGCACATCTGCACTGGCTTCTTTTTTCTGACCAGGAAGATACATCCATGTCTTGTACTGTCTCCGGTCTCCGGTAAGCTTCAGTTTTGGGTACAAGTCAAAAGACAAAGTACATCTATTAAAGGAAACAAGCTCAGACTCCAAAAGTCTTTCTTGGAACCAAGAACCAGGAGTCTATAAGTTATAAGCTTGTGTTGTGTTTCATTACATTTCTTTAATTTTAAATCATCCATTCACTTTTATCTCTAAAATGTGTCCAGAAAATGATTTGGGAAAAAAAAAAACTGACAATGTGAATATGGTTCCATGAAAAAACCCAACATATTAAAACCCAGAATCTATAAAATGCAAAGATTTACAGTTTGTCTAATCAATAAATTGACCGGTGACTTCACGGTAGGTTTGTTGATGTCTTTGAAACTAATAAAACTGCCATGTATAGTGAGGGGAAGGAACCTTTAATCAGCGACCAACATTACTTTTATTTTCCCATCAGGCGTCATCGAGCTCACCGCCTCTTCCTCTGTGTGTGTGTCCACATAGCTCTGTTGCAACATGACGGCTGCCACCGTTATTATATCTGTCAAGTTAAAATTAGCCATCACAGTGAGATAGCCAACTCTGCCCTCCCCCCCATCCACACACACAGTCACACACACACTGCAGGCTACAGCTGTTGTAGTCTCATCTATTCTGAGAGCATCCAAATATGGTTCCAGGCATACAGTCACAGATTTTAAGGCTAAACATTATTATAAACTTGTTTTTTTGTTTGTTTGTTTTGTGTGTCTGCTTCATGTTTCCACTGTTTTGCCGCCCCACTGCAAAAATACACTAAGCTCCTCCCCTCTATATTACACAACCAATCACAGCCCCTCCCCCTGAATTACAAACTGTTGACCACGACTAAATAAACTGCTCATGGTAATGTTTTTACTTGATGACTGTGCTCAAGCTGGATGATGGAAAAACCACATGAACATAATCTGGACTTTGAATAACTGCATTCTTTGTTCTTGATTATCAGCTAAATCTTAAAATACCAATGTTACGCTTGTTTCTTGTTTGTGTTTTTTAAGGACATTCTTAGTTTTGGACAAATGATCCTACACCTGACCTCACTTTATGCCTCCAAAATAAAATGATCCATTTACAAAACTAAAAGAAAGACATTACTGTCAGAATGAGCCAGAACAGCCAAACAGAAAACCTTTGGAAAAACCAGGTAACTGCAGAAAGATGTAGACAACCAAAAACAGCACAAGCACGGCCAAAACATTAGTAATTGTTTACATGTGACAAAGTGAACAGTCCACCAACTAAACTGAAGTAAAAGGAGGCACAAGGCACCTTTAAAATTATCACATATATCACATTTTTCACTGTACTGAATTATCAAAATGATCCTTAAAGAATAAGACACTGCTTTCTTCAAATGCAGGTATTTTTTACATTCCAGTCATGCTGTGTATGAAAGTGCTGAAGGGCTGAATATAGACACGCTGACAGTGACACAGCCCTTTATTGTGTCATGGCTGCCATTACAAAGCTCTTCATGTCTTTTCCATGTTGTACTTTAAAGTTATTTATTAAAATGAAAACATAGCAGCAATAAAAATTTTTCATCTTTAAAAATGACCATCAGGCCCCATTTATGCCTGAAACAGGAGGAAAAATACATTTCCAGTTTGTTCCACAAAGTAGTCCACTTGTGGAAGTGTACCCAAATGCAGCAGTAAGAACGGTGAACACAAGTAAGTAAGATTTCTGAGGAAGGGAGGAATGAAAAAGTCTTACCAGGATCAGCAGAGTGAAGGAGGTGAAGAAGAGACAGCAACAGACGGAAGAAGAACGGGAGGAGGAGGAGGGTCCTGTTCACGGGACAGCTGACCCCCAAAATAACATGAGAGGATCAGCTCAGGGACACGCCGGTGACTGCACCAGAGTGTGCTGCGACTGTGGATAAGGGGACACATTCTGATGGGGGTGGGTGGGTTCCCGAGAGTCTTTTGTGATTTTAGAAATAACTTCATCACCAATATTCACAGGTCACCTAAAAACCTGGGTCTTAAAAGTTTTTAGGCTAAATGTGTTAAAAAAAAAAAAAGCGGAAGTGAATTTGAAACAGATTAGAAAAGAAACTAACAGTAATGATGACGTTGGGTCAAAGGAATCATCAGACTCAGACTCACAGTCTTTAACACAATCAGCACAGTAACAAGTGGTGTTTAGGACATTTCAACTACAACAGCGGAAGACAATTCAATACAATCACACACACAAAACACTGCTACTGGAGACTATGAATGAGTATGTCTTGGTGTTTCTAATCTCCAACCTTCCTTTAATCTCAAAACTTCTTGAAAGAGTAGTTGTCAAACACCTAACAGATTATCTTATTCTAATAGTTTCAGTCAGGTTTCAGAGCTCATCACAGCACAGAAACAGCTTTAGTGAAGGTTACAAATGATCTTCTTATGGCCTCTGACAGTGGACTCATCTCTGTGTTTGTCCTGCTAGACCTCAGTGCAGCGTTCGATACTGTTTGAACTTCTGCAGTCAGGCAGAAGGTTCCATTGTCACGACTAATAGCAGGGACTCAAGTGCAGAGCAGGTTGACGTCTCCAAACACAGTTTATTTACAACACCAGTCCAAGTCCAGGGCCCTGTTTCAGGAAGCCGGTTTAGTGCAAACTCTGAGTAAGTATACCCTGGGTTAACGAAAACTCTGGGTTTTCGGTTTCACAAAGCAAGTTTAGATTAATTCTGAGTGAGTTACTATGACGACACACTCCGTGAAGCTAACCTGCCCCCTAGCAGGTTTACTTCAACTAACCCTGACCTTCTCCGCCTCTTTGTCAGAAACCTGACTGTAGGAAGTGTCAGACATGGCGTGCTCCTTCCTTGAAGAGCCAGTAGATGTTGAAGCACAAATTCTCTGCAGAGCTCTCCGCCGGGAGAGAGTGATTAGAGCGCGTTCGGACATTTTATCATTTCCTGATGATTTCCTGTGTGAACGTTACCGTTTTTCAGCACAATCTATAATTTATTTGAATAACATCCTCAGGCCTAATATTGCTCATGTGACACATCGTGGACATTCTCTCAGTTCTGTACATATTATTTGTATTGCACTTCGGTTTTTTGCAAACGGGAGCTTTCTGTATAATATTGGTGACGCTGAGCACGTTTCCAAGGCTACCGTCTGTCGGGCAGTCAGGAATGTTACAGTTGCACTGAAACGTCTCCTGTACTCGTCTGTGGTGTTCCCCGGTCATAGACCCACAAGATTTATCAAAGAGGGATGCCACAAAATTGCAGGTATCAGGACGAACAAAACTTAATTCATGATGTGGTGATACTTGAACTACTACTTAAATTTTACATTTATTCCCACGGTTCCCAGGCGTGATTGGCTGTATAGATGGCACTCACATTCCAATCATTGCTCCTTCAGTAAATGAAGGAGACTATGTGAACAGGAAGTCTTTCCACAGCATTAATGTACAGGTACATAGTTCCCTGTAGCATTTCAAACTAACAAATTATTTCATTATAGTAATGGATGCTAATTTGTGTTCTCTGCACTGTGAAGATCATATGTGATGCTGCCAACATTATCACAAATGTGGAAGCCAAGTGGCCAGGCTCTGTGAGTGGTGGTGGTGGAGGACCCCCACCTGTTTTTCGGGCCTCCGCTTTTTTTCTAGTGGCTATAACGGGTCACATTTGATCATACAGAGTAAGCAAATATGTACTTGTAATGTGCTCAGATAATTTCAATAAGTGCTTACAGAGGGGAAATTAATGTAGCCTCTAACTGCAATTGATTTACATCGGACAAACAGACCAAGCACTATGGCTCATAATACAATCACACCTTACCTGTTTGGACTATATTTTTATATTTCATTTTTACTTGCTGCCAGGAACGTTTGGGGCCTGTTGGGTTGCACCTGCGCTCACATCACATCACAAAATAAAATGTATGAAATAAAAATTAAAATAAAATATAATGAAATATAATAAGATAATGTGTTAAATGGGTGGAAATCCCTAGATCAATGTTTAAATGAACACTCACGCATTGACTCTGTCGGCTATGTTTTGCCATGCATGCTCCCTTTCTTTTGCAGCTGAGGCTGTGTTATTTTTTTTCCGCAAAATTTGCATGTTATCGGCATATGCTGCCATCAGAATTTTGGCCTCAAGCGCTGTAAAATACATTGACCGCGCCTTCTTTCCCTCCGTCTCCATGGTGACTCGCTTAATCTGTGCTCCACTAATCAGGGCTTTATGTATCCTCGTGCGCGCGCTTAACTTGGGGTTAAAGCAACTCCGCGTTGACTGAACTAATTGTTATCAGCCTTTCTGAAACCAAATATTCCGAGTTGGACAGTTCGGGGTTACTCAACCCTGCATATCGTTTTTCCACTCTGAGTTTTCTAAACCGGCTTCCTGAAACAGGGCCCAGGGCCCTGTTTCAGGAAGCCCCGAACTGCCCAACTCGGAATATTTGGTTTCAGAAAGGTAGAACAGCAATGTTGTTTATTTCTTTACTACAGGAAAATAATGAAGAAACATTGACAGCTGTTACAGAGGAGGAAGCAACAGAGACACTTTATGAGGTTTACATCTTTTAATACTTTGTGTACAGGAAACACAGGCGACCAATAAAGCCAGTTGAACAAAAAATCTGTTTATTCTTCTTTCAACATGTTGAGGTGATGGGTCAAAAGAAATGATTGTGACATATGGTGTCTCTGACTGCTCTTCCATCTTGTATGTCCGTGGGAGGGTCAGGATGTTCATGGTTTGGATCACTGCTGTTTGGTTCAGAAGGACAGTGTTCTCCTCTAATTGTGGCAATGTTGTGAAGAATCACACATGCCACAATAATGTCACATGCCCTTTCTGGGGTGACCCTGAGTCTTTGCAGGCACTGGAACCGGGCCTTAAGCGTTCCGATAGTCATTTCAACTCTGGCTCTTGTCCTGCAATTAGCCAGATTATATCGCTGCTGTGGGCCCGGTTCAGGGTCAGAGTAAGGGGTAAGCAAATAGGGTAAACATGGATACCCCCTATCACCAAGCAAGTAGCCAGTGAACTCTCCTAAGACAGAAGGATACACTTCAGTTCAAATGTCCCTGAAGCAATTGGTCTTTATATATTTTAAAGTATTTTCAACTCACCATGTCCAAATTTTGTGCTCAGTGTACATTCACGGAATATTTGTGAGTCATGGACAGAGCCTGGCCACTTGGCTTCCACATTTGTGATAATGTTGGCAGCATCACATATGATCTTCACAGTGCAGAGAACACAAATTAGCATCCATTACTATGATGAAATAATTTGTTAGTTTGAAATGCTACAGGGAACTATGTACCTGTACATTAATGCTGTGGAAAGACTTCCTGTTCACATAGTCTCCTCCATTTACTGAAGGAGCAATGATTGGAATGTGAGTACCATCTATACAGCCAATCACGCCTGGGAACCCTGAAAATAAATGTAAAATTTAAGTAGTAGTTCAAATATCACCACATCATAAATTAAGTTTTGGTCATCCTGATACCTGCAATTTTGTGGCATCCCTCTTTGATGAATCTTGTGGGTCTATGACCGGGGAACACCACAGACGAGTACAGGAGACGTTTCAGTGCAACTGTAACATTCCTGACTGCCCGACAGACGGTAGCCTTGGAAACGTGCTCAGCTTCACCAATATTATACAGAAAGCTCCCGTTTGCAAAAAACCGAAGTGCAATACAAATAATATGTACAGAACTGAGAGCATGTCCGCGATGTGTCACATGCGTAATATATGGCCTGAGGATGTTATCCAAATAAATTATAGATTGTGCTGAGAAACGGTAACATTCGCACAGAAAATCATCAGGAAATGATAAAATGTCCAAACGCGCTCTGATCACTCTCTCCCGGCGGAGAGCTCTGCGGAGAATTTGGGCTTCACGATCTACTGGCTCTTCAAGGAAGGAGCACGCCATGTCTGACACTTCCTACTGTCAGGTTTCCGACAAAGGGGCGGAGACAGTCAGGGTTAGTTGTAGTAAACCTGCTAGGGGGCAGGTTAGCTTCACGGCGTGTGTCGTCATAGTGACTCACTCAGGCTTCAGCTGAACTCGCTTTGTGAAACCGAAAACCCAGAGTTTTCGTTAACTCAGGGTATACTTACTCAGTTTTTCCACTAAACCGGCTTCCTGAAACAGGGCCCAGGGCTCCAAAGGTCCAAGGGGAAACTCTCTCACACTCGCTCTCGTCTTCAAGCCCAAACTCACACACGATCGCACTGCAGGAAGGTCACAGGTCCGGGGAGGAAAACTATTACACAGGGAAAAAAGAAGTTACTCGCAAGTCACAAAATACTTAAGCACAAATTCATGGAAGCTGAGAGGACCACTAATGAGAAGATCTGTGTCCCAACCTCAAATAGTGGACAGGTAATGACAGCTAATCGTGTACAGGTGTGTGGGCCAAGGGCGGGAGCCCGCAGTGAGCTCCGCCCAGGCAGAGAGAAGAGAGAGAGAGAATACAAACACATGTAGCCTTGTGGGGCCGGCTGGGCAGGCACGGAAACCATG
This sequence comes from Rhamphochromis sp. 'chilingali', assembly GCF_963969265.1. Lineage (NCBI taxonomy): Eukaryota > Metazoa > Chordata > Actinopteri > Cichliformes > Cichlidae > Rhamphochromis > Rhamphochromis sp. 'chilingali'. The sequence continues at coordinate 26,558,765 of NC_137932.1, forward strand.
ACATCCACACTAGCAGGTCAAAAACAGAGACTAAAGAGGAGCTTCAATCCTCATGCTGTCCGAGTCCTAAATCAGAGCATCACCATAAGTGACTGAAACAGGACCTTATATCATGTTCTTCTCACATTCCAGAACTTTCCCAGTCTTATTTCATATCATATCTGATTTATTATTACATCACACATTGCTACACTGATCATGCTGCTTCACTACTGTTTATATTACTGTGGTCACTCTGGTCACTCTGTTTGTCTCTTGGATTGCTCTGTCAATACATTGCTGTGCTATGTGGCACGAAGCCCTTTATCATTCCATTCACACAATGTACATTTTTAGATTTTTAATTTGAATTTACTTATTGTTTATTGTCTATAATGTCTTGCACTTTAATGACTACACATATGACAAATAAAAAACTCTTGAATCTTGTCGAGCATAATATCCTATTAGAATGATTAGAGCATGCTGTAGGTATTACAGGTACTGCGCTGCAGTGGTTTGTATCATATCTATCTATAGACTCCAATTTGTTAAAGTAAATGGAGAGTCCTTGTCACACACTAAGGTTAATTATGGAGTTCCACAGGGTTCAGTGCTAGGACCAATTCTGTTAGATCCAGCAATGACAAAAGTCATTTTTAATGAAAGACAAGATGATTTATAATAAAGAGGATGACACTGGATTAAGTTTACATTACGTAAGTTAAAGCTTACATCTTTCAATTTAGTATTTTGTTTTCTTTACATGCAAAGTAATTTTTTTTATTTTTATGTAATTAATCATAAATCTTTCCCTTTTTTGTATGGAACGCCAGGACTGCCATAATGAATTAATTAAATACACCATTAAATAATTAATTAAATGTGTCAATAATTAATTAAAATTGGAATTAATTAATTAAATAAATAGTTATGACACATGTAATTAATTAATTATTGACACATTTAATTAATTATTTATGTATTTCACATTTTAATTAATTATTGACACATTTAATTAATTAATTATTGACACATTTAATTAATTATTTATGTATTTCACATTTTAATTAATTATTGACACATTTAATTAATTATTGACACATTTAATTAATTATTTAATGATATATTTATTTATTTCATTTTGGCAGTCCTGACGCCTGGCTCTCGTCATGAAATAATTTTATCTGTCAGCCTCACCCATCAAACTCAGGGGGCGGGGTTAACGCTGCCCATGCAGCTTCTCTAACATTTGATTGGTTGCCGTGCAAAGTAAGTCAAAACAGGTCGATCCTAGAAAATCGATTGCTTGTGTAGACTTGGGGCAGCCAGTTATCCCAGAATGCAGATCAAATCACAGGCAGCAATGGTGGTGGTGTAGTTTTAAAATACCCCGTTTTTCTGTCACCAGCTACACTTTTAACAGTGTTTTAGCCGCGAATGTCGCGACGTATGTCTGGTCAGGTTGTCAACATAGAACATGTTTGCAAAAGTGCTCAGATGTTTTCAGAGATTTCACTAGCTCTGCTAACAGTTAGCATGCAGAGTGCACCGAGGGGGTTACGTTAACCGGTTTGTTTACATATTCCACTCTCCGTGTTCCACATGTTGCATTCGCAGATTCTCATTTTCACCGAACGATCGTCTCTTTCCGCCTGGTCTTGTGTCTCTGTGCTTCTGTAACATAAAGAACGAGCTGACATTTTTCTCACGAAACCAGCGATCAGCTCAGCAGACCCTCAGTTTACCTGCATGCATCCTCCTCCTCATCTGTCAGCTGTTTAACACCTGCTGCTAATTCAAGAAACACGCCTAGTTACCTGGTGATAGTCACAGTTTAACTGGGCAGCCGGTGCTCGATATAACGCAATGTCAGCGCATTTTTCTGCACAAGATAAGTAAATATAGTGTTTTCCCCGAGCGCAGAGCTGCTGGAGCTCGTTTCCTTACAGAGCACTTTATAGGCGAACAGCTTTATCAGCGGCTGATGTCCAATCACCGGCACACAGCTTTCAAACCTCAGCTGAGTTTTAGCTCTCAGTGGTTAAACGCTGGACTTCATTCACTCAGGTTCTGTCTGTCGGGTCACGTTTACTTCGCTGTTTTATTTACAACTGAGCAAATCGGTTTGGCTGAGGTTAAAGTTACGTTTCATAACTGCATAGTTTCACAGACGTTTAATGGTTCACTGGCACATGTGTTAGACTGAACTATCATCTAAATATCATCTGTTTTTTAATAGTTATTCAACTGTATTCTAAGCACCAGCTGTCTGTTAGAATGTGATTTTTTTTCTCTCTCTGTTGGCAGAGGTATAAAAATGCGCAGGAAAATCTGACATGCATGGCGAACTTCACCGACGATATTTAGGGAGGAATAAACACACATCAAACATAAATGAACCATTTGTCTGTCTCCATAATTGAGAGAATTTTCTCTTCTTATGTCAACACTCTCTCTCTTTTTTTTTCTTTTTTTTTCTTTTTCGGTCATGTTATGTTTACCTGTCAAAGGCTTGTTACAAACTATGAAATACATTGTGCAGACTTCTGGATGTTAGAAGAAAACTAATACCGCTCATGAATGAGACTAAAGGCAGGAAGGTGTCCTTTAAAACTAAACATGTTAATAGGACCTCCCTGTTTATATCATAGTTTATGATATAGCACGTGTATTTCAGTAATAGCCTGCTGAGGCCACTATACGTGCTGGCCTCATATCAAATGTGAAGGCAGACTGAGTCTATGTTTGACGTTTGTTTATATCTAATCTTCCTTTTCAAACATTTAAACAGCAGCGAGTCTGCAGCTGAGGGAATACAAATTCAAATTGTCGGAACAGGTTTGCTCGTTTCTTGGATTCATTTGGTGATTTATTAAATGTATAACTGTTATTCTAATCTGCTGCTGAGTCTCTTACACTTTTCTTTATGCTGTATATTTTCACGTCTCTGGAATAGTTGGCAGTTAGATAGTCAGCTGGGAAACTTTGTGTTAACTCATGGAGCTGAGGATATCGTGGATATGCTGACCTCGCTGCGTGGTGTACAGAGCGAGGTCAGCATGATTAATATTCACAATAAAAATATTAGCCGAACATCATGAAGTCTGTATGTGTTTCATAGTGTCGAACAACCTTTGTACAGTTAAAGCCAGCAGTTACTACATGACGGAAACACCAACGTTATCTCTTTTATGTGTTTATACACAGGTCACGCTGATTACTGAACAAAAACCCAAAGATCAGATGTTAAACAGATTTTTTTGCTCTCTCTCCTCCTTAAACATGTTTTTAATGTTAGTTATAATTCAGAATTGGCGACTGAAACACGTAGGACACATAAGAACATCAGGAAATAAAACACCGATAAATATAACCTCAGTAAAAGAAGTCAGCGGGGGTTACTACAGCTGTGTACCGGGGCCTGCGCTTTGTCGGTGGGATTGCTTGCGAGGCGAGCGGGTCTATCCCACGCTTTGCCGTGAGACTGGGACGACATCTCCGAAATCATCGAAACACTTTTGCAAAGAGGCTGTATCTTGACAAACCGACCAGACACATGAAGATTAAACCACTACATTCTCGGCTAAAAAAATATTAAAACGGTATTTGGTGACACACAAACAGGGTTTTTCAAAGCTCAGTTCTGTTAGCTTCCACATGCCGGTTGTTGTGCGCTAGAAACAATGGCCACCAGGCCAAAGCAATGGTTTTGACTCGATCAGCGTTAACCCCGCCCCCTGAGTTTGATGGGTGAGGCTGACAGATAAAATTATTTCATGATGAGAGCCAGGCGTCAGGACTGCCAAAATGAAATAAATAAATATATCATTAAATAATTAATTAAATGTGTCAATAATTAATTAAATGTGTCAATAATTAATTAAAATGTGAAATACATAAATAATTAATTAAATATGTCAATAATTAATTAATTAAATATGTCAATAATTAATTAATTAAATGTGTCAATAATTAATTAAAACGTGAAATACATAAATAATTAATTAAATGTGTCAATAATTAATTAATTACATATATCATAACTATTTATTTAATTAATTAATTCCAATTTTAATTAATTATTGCCACATTTAATTAATTATTTAATGGTGTATTTAATTAATTCATTATGGCAGTCCTGGCGTTCCATATTTTTGGCTTATGGTGTTGGAAAACTATAAATTACAACCAAAGAGAAATCAATAACAACATTATTTAATAGAAAAAGGAAACTAATTACCAGACTAGAAAAAGAAGTTTAAATACAGAAGACAAGTGACAGACAGACGCTTCGAGTAATGCCACAAAGCCGAAAATATGACAGGATATATAGAAATATACTGTATATAAGTAAATATTACAGTAATATATACAGTAAATATTAGTAAGTATATACAGTATATATTACAGTAAGTGAGTATTCTGTAGTTGACCAGCTGATGGCAGCAATGAGCCACCAGGCTGCTTCAGGGAACTCCATTAAACAGCACTGTGTGTGTGTTCGTTTGTGTGTTTGTATTACATGTTGTGGGGACATAAATCTGTTTTCACGTGGACATTATGGCCCTCTGTGGGTACAGTGTGGACCTGCTTTCCTTGCGAAGACATAAAGTACTCACAAGTCCTTAGAAAATTCTGGTAAGAGAGGTTTTCTTTAATCGTCACACATCCATTTCTGCACTCATTGTGTCTGACATAAAAGATGAGAGTAACTGTCCCCATTTACCTTACACACACACACACACACACACACACACACACACACACACACACACACACACACACACACACACACACACACACACACACACACACACACACACACAGCCGTATTGGGGGCACTTTGGCCAGATAAGATTGGGATCATACTGAGCCACAGCTGCCCTTAAATTTGTCTCTATTACGAAAGACTAACATAAGACAGAGGTACGAGCCATTTTCACAACTATCGCTGTTTTCTCCTTAAAGTCAGCTGACCAGCAGGGCTACAAATGCATTAATAAGAAATATGTCAGGCGGCCTGAATCATTCTTTGAAGCTGCCCTGCTAAATCTGTCCTTTCAGTATCCAACACCTTGACCACAACCTTCCTTTGTTTTTAAATCAATAATTTATTACAGTTGATACCTAAATGCACTGAACTGTTTCCTGTTTCTCTACACCACACAGTGCATCACTGCAGACCATCTCTTGGGCACACAGTGGCTGCTGACTGATAAACCTTTGAAGCATTGTCTGATTTTTACTTTTTGCTGTCAGAATTCAACGTTTTTACTAATTGTGGCCTATTTCAAGGTGCACAGATGGAGAAAGCCCATCTGAACTACAGCGAGAGATTCTCCAAAAAAGGAAGACCCAAGACATGAAATGGTCCCAATTTTTACTTTGAAGAGAAAATGAGTTTTATTTCCTGCGTAAACCATGTCTGGCACCGAGCATGCAGGTATTAACCCATCAGCGACTCTCTGACAGGCTTTTAGCTCTGATCTTGTCTCAAAGTAAAAGGCCCTCTGAACCCTCTGTGATTTTATTTCCAAATAAATAAATGATGCTTCAGCAGCAGTTAAAGGATGTCCGACACTCTAAAATAAAGCTCTCCTGACTGACTGCGTGTTTTTCCTCCATCAATGTTTCACTTAATTCCATTTTTCACTTAATTTGAATGTCTACATCATTTTTTTCCCTTCATTTTCTCATTTAACAGACATCCTCACATTGGAGTCTCATTGTAAGTGATTTAATAAGTGAGAAAATAACAAATAATGGATCTATAATTGAAGGCACCATTTAGTTACCCAACCTCAGATACTACAGACCAAACAGAGCAAACTTTCACATTCAGGTTTTTAAAGATTCATTTTATATAACATTTTAAATACTATAACACTTGAAATAGCAAAGTGACCACCTCACTAGCTCAGTACTTCACAGAATCACATTGCTCAGTATCCTGCCAACCCTGGAAACTTAGAATTATGATGAAGGGTTTGCAATTCTGAATAGATGGGGGTTTTTTTTTCTTCTTTTTTTTTCTTTTTGCCTGTCCCGTTTGGCTCTTTTGCCATCAGAATTGTTGTCTAAAGGCAAAGAAAGTTGCCCAACGGATTTACTTTACCAAATTGACCATCCCAGCCTTGCCGTAATGGTCCATTTGATTCACCTTTTATTGTTTATTTTATTTTCACTCACTGAATACGGGACAGACTTGACTGGGAGAAAGAAAGAGGGAAAGAGATGGGTTTTAAGACACAATTTAAAAGTGCAGTGATGGCTGTGTGAAGGCAGGCAGGACATGGTGGACCCAAGAGCTGGACTCACGGAGGCAAAGTGAACTCAAAACACACTGCTTTATTGCGGGTTTTCAGACAGAACAGAAAACTAGCTAAACTGGGAAAGCAAAAACTAACAGACAAGTTGGCAAACGGAACAGTACGAGGGATAAAATGACATGGAACTAAGGGAGACTGACATAAAAACACAGAAGGCTAACGAGAGAACACAGGGAACACAGCTGATACTAATAATAATACTACAGGGAAACGAGCAAACACAACATAACACACACAGACGAGAGACTGTCAAAGTAAAACAGGAAGCACACAACAGACACAGAGATCCAGACTAGACACTGAACTTTACAGACAGACTCATGAGCAGACACTATGACATCATGGATAGACAGAGGTAGGCAGCCTGGGATCGAACCACTGACCTTCTGACAAATGTGTTTGTGTGTGGAATGTGAATGACTCAGTTTGCACATAGAACAGAGGTTGTTTGATTATTAAATACATGCTGTGAAGCAGAATGTAAAATACCACCAGACATCTTGTAGATGATTAAGACGCAGACACAGAAGACAGACAGAACTGAAAATCAAAAAAGTGGATTTTAGGAAAGTAAAATGGCAAACTGATAAACAGCAGAGTGGAGTAGTGGTTAGCACTGTGGCCTCCCAGCAGTGGCGGTCCTAGCCTGTTTGGCGCCCTGGGCGAACACTCCCTCTGCCCCCCCCCTCCACAGACAAAACATATTAAGGATTGTACATTAACATAAAGCTGTTGCGCACACACACACACACACACACACACACACACACACACACACACACACACACACACACACGAAGAGTGAGAGAGTATGCATAGTATGCAAACAGCTACCAAACAGCCATCATAATTCATCATACAATGAGAACAGGACAAATTAACAATGACAACAGGACAAATTAACAATGACTAATTAATATTCAAATCTGTAACATAATGCATTGTTTGGAGTTTAGTCTGTTACTGTTACTATTTTTACCATTTCTTCTTGGAGCAACTGTAACGCAGATAATTTCCTTATGGATTAATAAAGTATTCTGATTGTTTCAGGATGACCTGCCATTATCCAATGACACATCTGCTTACCTGTATCTTTTGCTTGTTTCTCCTCTTCTTTTCTAAACTGAGGACCTGATGGCTTTGAACTTTTCTTGTCCATCTTCCATTGGTTTTAAGTTTGCACTCCAGTATGAACACCCATCCCTCAACCCAAGGATCACCACAACATGATCTAACACACCTAGGTTCACAGATTCACTTTGTCTAGGGTTTATTTCTGAGATTTCACACAACCCAGGATTCATATCATGAATACATAATGGGCTTGGATTTACAACATTATAAATGAAATGTGCTTTAAATCATCAAACTGTAAATTTTAAATTGTTATTGATCCCTTTATTCCTAGTCCTAAAGTGTATATTTATTTTCTTACTCTTTTCTCTCTCTCTCTCTCTCTCTCTCTCTCTCTCACTCTCACTCTCTCACACACACACACACACCTACCTGTAACTGGAGCCTCGTCGTCTCGTCTCTCTATATACTGTACTGTATGTAGCGGAGATGACAATAAAGTTTAGCAGGCGCACCGAGGGCTCTCGCGCTCACTTTTCGTGTATAGAATTTCGAAAAAACATCGGTGCAAATTATAAGTCTGTATTATAATGTCTGGTGTTTTCGTGTTTGTTGGTTTGTTTTTATTTTGTTTTATTTTGCGAGTTGGTTATTAGATGCTGCTCCAGCCGGTCAGAGAATCCCCTGCCGCCCCGCCCTCTCCTCTCTGCGCCGCAAGCAGCAGGCGCATCTCACAAACGAATGGCGCCCTTACTCCCAGGAAATGGGCGATAGAAAACCGATTGGTGCCTATGCCATTCCCAAAATGCGCTGGCTGACGTCGGGGCAGCATGAGTACGAGCATTCTTTTTTTTTTTTGCCGATGCCCGTGATGCCGCCCCCCACCACGATGCTGCCCGGGCAACCACCCGTATCTAAAACCGCTACTGCCTCCCAGCAAGATGGTCCAAAATTAAATTCCATCATGAGACCAGGGTCTTTCTCCATCGCATATTCTCCATGTTTTTGCATGGGTACTCTGGCTTCCTCACCCACTGTGGCCCAAAATTGGATAAGCAGAAGAGAATAGACAACAAATTGATACATTACATGAGTACATTAAATACACCATCATTTTCTTTACTTTCAGGCATTAAAAAGCCTGTTATCCGGTCATTAGCCATGTCTGGGACCAGTCAGGAGAACCACCAAGATAATCCCTCCACAGTTAGCCATTAATATACTGCTGCATGGGCTGGGCTATAGTTACATCGTAAGGGTTTAAAAACTGAGCTTTAAAGTGATTAGCGGTAATAAAAACAGAGAAGCCGACAGTGATCACTGACTGTTTCTTGGGGCTTGTTGAGATTAAATAGAACAAGATACAAAGCACTAAAACGTGTTAAAAACACAACAGCCTTATTAAATGCAGACTACTTTGGGCCCGGAAGCAGGATTCATCACATCATCACTTAAAGACCGGATAGAATGTCCAAGGATGCAGTTCAATCATAAAATAAAGCTCAGTTTTGCTCCAACTGCCGCCGCTCAAGGCTCAGTTCTCTGTCACACAGAGGAATCTTAACATGCTTTGGTGTACTGGCAGGAAAGAATTTGCATCTCTTTATCTGTTTGATTGCCTTGCTTCATCTTCCAGCTAAAGTCTCATTATTAATCACACTTTGGGTGTAAATCATGCTGCATGGTGGCACTGACTGAATGACACATTCTGGTCAAACAAGCTGATGTGAATTAGAAACCACTTGAACGAATCAATACAGACCAGGGGCCCGTTCTTCGTACCTCGCTAAGTAGGTTAGCCGGATTAGATTGTTGACGATTTCGCGTGATCCTGGATCAGTCGGTTCCCCGAAGCTCATCTGGGACTTGCTGTCATAGCAACAGAGCCGTAAGCGTAAACCTGCTCGCGGCCATGCAGGTATGCCCGCGTCATTCATACGAAAGCAACAGCGATATTCCACCACTGTTTCACCATAAATAAATAACATCAATGTAACTAAAGACAATGCAGCACCTGATCCATTTATTGATTTCACACAGATACATACAGGTCATTTCCTAAAAAAGGGAAATGTACTATTAATATTCTATTACATGTATGTGATTATTACAGATTTAATTCATATTTCAGAGTAGCAATTGTAAATTACTTCGTGTAATCAAGATGAGAGACCACGGCTATAAAAGCGAAGGTGGATTTGGGAAGTCTGTCGCAGCCATGTCCTGTCCGTATACGCGACCAACCCATTGCGGAAGGTGCAAGATTGATAAGGAGAGTCCTCAGAATTCAGCGTATATTGCGGGACAGACAGGATCCTTTAGCTCAGCGCGACAGTGTGCTCATAGAGAGATATCGATTTTCCCGTGAGGGTATTATTCACTTAACCAACTTGTTGACGAGGGGGTGCAGGACCACCACCTGTCTTTTTTTCCTCTGCCCTTTTCTTGGTTGCTGTTATAAACAAACAGATTATTCCAGGGTCTCTTTCCAAGAGACTAAAAGCAATATAAGTGATAAATATTACCATTCTGTAGGATATTCTTATATTTCACTTTTACCTGTTCCCATGTTCTAGTGGGTCCTGTCGTGGCTCTAATGTGAAAGAGGATAAAATATAACATATTATAATATAATGTAATATAATATTGGATAATATAGTGTAATATAATAAATCTACCCTACCGCCTACTGGTGTTGGCCAGAGGGGCCGATGGCGCGATATGGCAGCCTGGCTTCTGTCAGTCTGCCCCAGGGCAGCTGTGGCTACAACTGTAGCTGCCTCCACCAGTGTGTGAATGTGAGAGTGACTGAATAGTGGCATTGTAAAGCGCTTTGGGTGCCTTGAAAAGCGCTATATCAATCCACTCCATTATTATTGTTATTATTAAATTACTTACGAGTTTAATTTGTCAGCAACTTCCTGCCAGCCCTCGCTCCTTGCTTTTGCAGCCTTTGCAGTGTTCCCTTGCGTTCTGATTAAACTCTGAAACTCCTGAAATCCCTCACTCAAGAGTTCTTGCTCTGCTGCCGAAAAATACCGAGCCGAGCGCGCTCCGTCGACATTTTCGCCGACCAATCAGAGGGTTGCCGATCAATGTTTCTACTATCGATGCGTAGCCCCTTTTACGACACCCAGTGATGTCACATTACTGCGTCCAGCTGTACTAATCGTCAACAGCAGGTGTGTTCGGGGAACCGGATTAGCGAGCTCACGGTTAGCGCGATGATTTGATCTTGGATGTGTCATTTGATCTTGGATGTAGTAAGCGACGTACGAAGAACGGGCCCCAGCTTCTCAAAAGATGGTCTGTATACGAACAGTTGGGGCGAGAGTTCAGATTCTCCTCTGTTGCATTTATTTAAGCCATAAACGTTTTTTTAGTAGGTGACAAGATTACATTTCTTTTTCATTATGGATCTATCATCTTTCAATATATTCACAATGACATTTCGCCATAACGCTTAAATTACTCCATTGCAAATGACACCACCATCATAGGACTGATTGAGTACAACAATGATTCAGCGTGCAGAGAGGAGGATCAGCATCTAAAGCGATGGCGTGACAACTACCTCTATTTAAAAACCGTATTTATTATAACAGCAACCAACATTCCTACCTCTTACTCAATGTGCACTACCACCGATCACATTGCACCTTATATTGCATGCTGAGGTGGCAACCCCTAACCATACTTTATTTAAAGTTATTTGAGTAAGTGTTTGGAAAACTCTCAAACTAATTTTCTTGCACTATGTTCATTCACTCACCTGCTGCTGTAACATGAATGAAATGGCTAAATTGCCACCCCAGTATGCAGTCTGTTGAGTCTTGCTAATGACCTGCTAATTTCTCAGGTGTGTTGCAGAAGGGAGACATGCAAAAGTTTCAGGACACCGGCCCTCGAGGACTTGAGTTTGACACCTCTGGCCTAGCGTTATCAATGGGGACTTGATGTTGATGGTTTTCTTGGATTGGTCAGCACAAATGTTGTGTAGATGTGACATTTGGTGCCACCTAGACTTCTCAGATCCAGAACTCATGAACCGATCTTCTGAAATTCTTTGGAAGACAACTGTTACCAAATGACTTTATATTACCTCACAGCAGAGAGGCATGAGTCTGAGCCAGCGTGAGCCCCGTCTCCATGCTTCTTTCTGGCATTAAAGACATGCACGGAAGAACTTACTTATAGCACATGTTATCCTTGGGCACTAGACAATCCCCCCGCTGTCAGGTGAGGGCTGTGTGCAGGCAGGAGTGGTGGTAAGGAGGACCCAAAGTGCAGACTCACAGAGATGGAAGGTAAACTCAAACATAGATTTATTGTAAAACAAAAACTAAACTGAAACCTACAAAGCCAAATGGGCTGACAGGCAGAACATACAGCATAGTAGACAGTAGATCACAACACAGAGAAACACCGGGCTTAAATACACAGAGGGAGCAATCAGGGAATGGGTAATAGGAGGGAAACACAGCTGGGGCAAATCAGGCCTAACGAGACAAGGGGAAGCGAAACCAGATACATAAACATCAGACATGGACCTTCAAAATAAAACAGGAAACATAACACAGACTGAACTAAAGACACAGGCTGTATCCCAATTCAGGGTCTGCAGCCTGAAAGGCCGCATTTCAAGGCCGATTACGTCACGGCGGTGCGCCGAAGGCTGTCCCAATTCAAAGGCTGCTCGAAATTCGGCCCTGAAATGCGTCCTTTATTTCCCTGAATTTTAAGGCTGTGGCAGTGTAGACTTCGTGGCCCAACATATCCCAGAATGCATAGCGCGGCGGTGGGTGTGGATAGTTTTGCCGAAAAAAAAACGGCGGATGAGGGGCGGCCGAAGAGTAAACTTTAAGTAAGTACTGAATATTATGTCACTTATTTATGTGCAAATGTTTAATAACGAAGAACATTAAAACATTACTGTTGGCCACATGTCGGCAAAGTTATGTGACATTAGTGACGTTTGTACTAACTTGGTTTTAAAGCCTTTACTTTAAAACATACGCTGTTCAATAGCTGAGCTTAATCTTACAGAGAATGATCAAAGCTCATGTAGAAACAAACAAACAAGTGAACAAAAGATTTTCTCTTTCATTTCTGTCAAACAAAGCTGTATGAAACGTTTCCAGCTGTTAGTATCATGGTTGCTAGGCAACCTGGGCAGCGCAACGGAGGCTAGACCGTCCCATTTCACAAGCCTCGCACTTCCGGCCTTAGCGGTCTTTGAGTACGCGGCCCTTGAGGATCGTTGAGGCTGCAGACCCTAAATTGGGATACAGCCACAGACTCACACGCAGGCACTGCAACAGAGGGAACAGAGACGTGGGACCAGGACAGACACAGATACTGACTCGACACGGGGATAGCAACTAAGGATGCACAGAGACATAAACCATAAAAGAGAACTCTAACAAAGAAACCCAAGATTAGAAATGATAAATAGTATAATAAATTTAAAACCCTGGGTTCACGACCCAGGCATCCTAACACCCGCTCCCAAAACTCAGGATCTGAGAAATACAGAGATTGAACTACATAACTTTTCTCTCTTATTTCTTCCTGTTGGTTCCACCTTTAACTGTAGTCTGTTCTTAATCCAAGGATCTTGAATTCTCTCGCTTCGTCACAGCCACTTACAGATATGCCTGTTCTCAACCTGCTGGCATGTCTTTGGCAAGGTGTCCTTTGGAAGGTATTGGTGAGATGGAGCCACCCACGTCATACTCTTTCAGTATCCTTGGTCAGTGTTGTGGTGTATTTTAAGCCAAACATTGATCTTTCCCAAAACCTAACCATTACTTTTTTGTGCCCAAACCTAACCAGCAACTAAACCTCTCCAACATCATACCTCAGAGTTTGTCAGTCTGTAAAATACTGCCAGTGTGTAAAGGCACTAAAGATAAAAGAAGTTGTACCTAACAATGAGGTACGTACAACATCTGACAAATCTGCATCCGCTGACAGTCTTGGATGGAAAATATGGTAGTAGTGGAAAACCTTTTTGGCATTACATTTGATCAGACTGGGTATGTTTTATTCTTCAGAATGCAGAGTTGGTGATGTAAAATTGTGATTTAGGCCAACATGCACTACCTTTTATTTTAAATGAGCCAGGCTGGAAATGGAAAAAAAAAGCGAAAGAAAGGGAGAAAAAGAAGCACAAAATGTACAAATGGGCTACAGGTACTCTCTCCTGGACAATAAGCCTGTGACTATATGTGCCGTCAACTCTTATTTGAAAATCTTTCCTGTGAGAGAAAGAAAAAAGTGCAGCAGAAAGTACTATAATTGACAACTCCCTCCATAACAGCTTCACCTAAAACACAAAATAGTAATATTAAAAAAAAATGGTCAAAGGCCTCTTTCTGTATGTCAGTGTAAGAAAACACAAAGTAATGATTTTCATCTAAATGAGTTTCCTCTTGCAGGCAGAAGACTGATCTTTAAAGCCCTGCATACAGTGCAAATAACAGAGCCCCGTCTGCCACAGGGAGGGAAGGTTTGACAAACTGCACATATGGCAATAATGGTGCGCACTATTTAAAGTGATCATGAAGTAACGTCAATCATATCTTGAAGCCACACACATTGCCAACCAGTCCCTGATGAATCTCTGATTATTTCTTCAAGCAACTATGAAAGAATAGGGGGTTGGGAAGCAGTAACAAAAGGCACTCATTGGCTTTCATTATATAAAGTGAGTTTGTTTAAAACCCATTTTAAACTGACATCACTGAAAGTCAGAAATGTTTCTCAATCTCAAGTTAAATGAAGGTAAAACAAAAATGTAATGGAAGTTATATGACTCAGAAGAACACATGAAATAACGAGGAGAAAAACTGGAATGGGAGAGTAGGAAAGGAACAGGAAATAATGAAACCAAAAGAAGGACATGAGGGAAATGATGAGCAATAAAACAAAGGTAAAATTGAATGATGGGTCTGAGGGCATACACAGTCTTCAATAGGCCAAGGCAGAGCCATCTCATCAGCAGTAATACCACTGACCCATTCAGAGGTTTGATTAAGGAGCCATTTGCAGAAGCAATCAAAGAAATGCAACATTGTGGATGTTCCCTCATAACTCTACTGACTTCACTTCAGTAATGGATTATTTCCAACGCTGCTCATTTATTTGTGCTTCTGGAAATGACTTTTGAAAATATCATTTAGAATAAAGCTGTGATGTCAGCACTGACCCCAGAACAGAGTGTCCTAGTCTTCATGTTGTCCGTGTTTAAAAAAAAGAGAATCAACCACAAACTCAATCTTATGTGTTTTTATGTGATTTGTTGTGTTGTGTAGAATAAAGATTGATTGATTCATCCAATGAATCCACTTCAATGCCAAGTACAGTGCACTCACATGCTCATTTTGGTTTGTATCTTCAAAGAAAAAATTTCCCCGTCTCACAGGTTTATGTTCGGCTCTAAATTTGAACATCTTTGCCAAAGGCAAAAGTCAACATTTAAATCCAGGATTTTCACAGACTGCAGCCAACAGAACCAAGAACGCAGCAGTGTTTGCTGAAAGGTTTGTTTTCCAGCCTTAATTCTTTATCCAGGTCTATGAGAGAAAATAGAAACAGTCAGCTGTGATCACTAGTTGGGATTAGAAGAGCAACACGCACCTTGTTTATTCTCCCTTTTATGTTATGTCTCGGTGTCTTGAATGTTCCAATAATCGTTTGATGTTCTAATGTTTTAAATAGGTTTCAGCATAGGCTTCACATTTTTTCAATTGAATTTAAGAGAAAAACCAGAATATCAAAATAATTACAGGACAGCAGGGTTAGTGTGACAGAAGAGGATGCTTAGAACAGGCTGAGATGGAGGAAAAAGAAGAATAAGAGATTAATTTGTATTTTTGTCAAGTGGCTACAGTTTACACTATGAGATTTTTGGTGTTGCCACTGCAGATTTGCACTTTATGAAATATGGAAAACACTGGTGTTCAAAGAAGTGCATGCTGTCTGAAAAACAGCAACAGTAAACTCAAAACTGGGAGACAGAATTCAACATTTTTAAACATTAGGTAATTAACACTTCTGGCTTTATAAATTTGTATTTTATTATCCTGACATGTGTCTGCAACCCTGTGCTCCAGGTCAGCTGCCACATTCAAAGCAAATTTGGTGCACAAAGAGTGCAACAAAACAGCAATCAGTCCGCAGTTTATGTGTAAACTGTTTAATTACCTGATAAAATCCACAAAAATGGCAAATATATTGCTGTATACATACACAAAATTTACATGGATGCCACACATTCAGAGTCCAGTCCAGTCACAATCTCAGATTTGAAGATGAAACAACTCCACAATTGTGTAAGAAAAGCAACAGGTGCTTGGCAACCTTGCTATAGACATGTAAGCAGAATACAATGAGTTGCCAACTACTGCAAAGATCCTACTACAAAGGCATCAGTGAAGACTGACTCATATTGATTGTTATGTTGGTAATTTGTCTGGATTGAAAAACTGTGATTATTTGCAAGTCTTGTATCCCGTCTCCTCTCACAATGGATGGGAAACAACTTTCTTAATTGTGAAAAGCATAAAATCCAGCTAACCAAGAAAGGATTTGTCGCATTACAAATTATGCCCAGAACTGTGAGGAAAAAAAAGTAATCTTTCAGTATGAATATTATCACTATTTAGATCATCCATGTGATCTGAGCAAAACATTAGACACACGCAGTGCATGTCCATCTATCGAGCTATCTAGTTTAAACATGATGCAGTCAGTTAAACAGAAAGGGGTGTATGACAAAAATATGGCCTTAATTAGAGGCAGAGCAGAATGGGGGGATAAAGTGAAAGTGAAGTGCTTCTTTTCCCTGCTCCCTTGCGGACCTGAGGCTTTTAATTTTCCTCTTAACACCTGCTTCACAGCTTTAATTCAGATTGTAGATCTGGGGCATTGGTTATGTCATGAAGGGAATTAATTTTCTCATTCTTCTTCCCCACCTCAGAGGCCTTCTCTCTAGACTCTTTCAGCATGACTTTATTTTCTCCACTAAGCTGAACTGTTAAACAAATTAGGAGCTGTTGTCCCTTGACAGCAGCTCCTGCCTGTGGCTGGTGAACTGCAGTAAACCAACCTGTGCTTTGTCCATGCTCTCACCTTAACACCTTACCTGTTGACTGGGATAGATTTAGTTCAATCATTTACTGATTATCCACATAAAGGTTGCTATGATCGCTAAATTAGCTTGTGTTTTGCTTTTGCAACAGGAGAAGATAATGAGGAGCCTGACAGATTTGTGAATGATGAAGAAGGACGATTTTGATACGCCAACTAAACAGCTTACCTGCTAAACAAAGACAATGACAAAAGACAGGTGGACAAAGAGTGGCCAACACGGAGATGCAACTATTCACAATCACAATCACACCAACAGCTAATTTAGAATTTGCCAATTAACCTAACCCCATGTATATATATATGGTATTGCTAATATATCAAATCAAATCAAATCACTTTTTATTGTCACATCACATGTGCAGGCACACTGGCACAGCACATGCGAGTGAAATTCTTGTGTGCGAGCCCCACAAGCAACAGAGATGTGCAAACACAACAACACAAACGAGCAAAATACAAGAATGGCCAACCTGAAACTAATAAATATATGTACAAATGTGTGTGTGTGTGTGTGTGTGTGTGTGTGTGTGTGTGTGTGTGTGTGTGTGTGTATACACATTTTTACAAATTAAATAGTAAAAAAAAAAAAAAAAATAAAATAATAATAAAATATATAAAATATACAGAGTTGAATATGTGCAAAACAAGTGGCATTTATATACAGTATGGAGTGCATAATGTTGAAGTTCCAGTAGTGAAGCTGAGGTGTCTATGACGTGTTCAGCAGTCTGATGGCCTGATGGAAAAAGCTGTCTCTCAGTCTGCTGGTACGGGACCGGATGCTGCAGAACCTCCTTCCTGATGGAAGCAGTCTGAACAGTTTATGGCTGGGGTGACTGGAGTCCTTGATGATCCTCCCCGCTTTCCTCAGGCAGCGCTTCCTGTAGATGTCTTGGAGGGAGGGAAGCTCACCTCCAATTATCCGTTCAGAGCACCGCACTACTCGCTGGAGAGCTTTGCGGTTGTAGGCGGTGCTGTTGCCATACCAGGTGGTGATGCATCCAGTGAGGATGCTCTCAATGGCACAGTGATAGAAGGTCCTGAGGATGCGGGGGCTCATGCCGAATCTTTTCAGTCTCCTGAGAAAGAAGAGGCGCTGCTGCGCCTTCTTCACTGTTTTGTTTGTGTGTACTGACCACGTAAGATCCTCAGCCAGATGTACTCCAAGGAACCGGAAGCTGCTCACTCTCTCCACAGCAGCGCCGTTGATGGTGATGGGGGTGTGTACTTCTCTGCACCTCCGGAAGTCCACTATCAACTCCTTTGTCTTTGCGACGTTGAGGGTGAGATGGTTGTCTTGACACCAGTGGGTCAGGGCGCTGACCTCCTCCCTGTAAGCCGTCTCATCACCGTTGGTGATAAGACCCACCACTGTAGTGTCGTCCGCAAACTTCACAATGATGTTGGAGCTGTTAGTGGCCGTGCAGTCGTAGGTGTAGAGTGAGTACAGGAGAGGGCTCAGTACACACCCCTGTGGAGCACCAGTGTTCAGTGTGATGGGGGATGAGGTGATGCTGCCCAGTCTGACCACCTGGCGTCTGTCAGACAGGAAGCTAAGGATCCAGCTGCAGAGGGAGCTGCTCAGTCCTAGATCCTGCAGTTTCCTGTCCAGCTTCGAGGGAACGATGGTATTGAATGCTGAGCTGTAATCTACAAACAGCATTCTCACATACGTGTCTCTCTTCTCCAGGTGTGACAGGGCAGTGTGTAGTGTCAGGGCTATGGCATCATCAGTGGACCTGTTGTGGCGGTATGCAAACTGTAGAGGGTCCAGTGAGTCGGGTAGTGCAGAGCAGATGAAGTCCCTGACCAGCTTCTCGAAGCATTTGCTTACGATGGGGGTCAGGGCTACAGGTCGCCAGTCGTTCAATGAGGAGATGGTGGAGGATTTGGGTACAGGGACGATGGTGGCCATTTTGAAGCAGGCTGGGACTACAGACAGAGAGAGGGAAAGGTTGAAGATGTGCGTGAACACTCCAGCCAGCTGAGCCGCGCATGACTTGAGGACGCGGCTGGGAATCCCGTCCGGACCAGTAGCTTTGCGCGCGTTCACCTTCCTGAAGCACTTCCGCACATCCTCCTCAGACACAGTGTGCGCACTGTGTCTGAGGACAATATAGCAATATATATTGCTAATATATTGCTATATTATTGCTAATATATATTGTAATATATCTATATCATGGCTAAAGCACTTCTGGATGGATGCAAACTGCATTTCGTTGCCCTGTACCTGTGCATGTGCAATGACAATAAAGTTGAATTCTATTCTATTCTATTCTATGTCTTTGAACTGTGGGAGAACATGTGAACCCCACACAGAAAGACAAATGTAGTTCTCTTAAGGTTAAACCAGATTCCAAGAATATGAGAAGCAAACACAGAAAGCACTGTTAACAGAAAACAAAAAACAAACACAAACCACTTTGTTTTATTGCCTTGTGCCTAAACTGTTCACTGACAGACTCTGACACTGAAAAAGACAAAGATTGCTCTTTACTTAAGTCGAGGAGTAAAGCATGGATGATATGTGAGCCATTATGTTGTCTTGCAGAAAACTAAGGTGATTAAACTAAAAGCAAACAGCTATTGTACAAGATACAAGTGATTTCAAGTTATTAAAAGGCCGGCGCAACTACAAATAAATCAGAACTAACTGATCAGAATCTGATTTCAAGCATCATTCTAAATACTGCAGGATAGTAAAAAGAGTATTATCATAACAAGGTGTGGCAAATTTGCTCTGATAGCTGATTGTAAAAAAAATATCTGCTAATAAAAATGTATCACCTAAATGTACCGATGCCATTCAACGAATATGTCCAGTCAGCATTAAGTTTATTTGGGTTGTTGTTGTTTTTTTAGCTCTTTTAAAATGATTAATTTAGTTGTTTGTAAGAAGGCATCGATGAGTCCACTATTCTCTCACACTGATGAAAACACTCACCAGGTAATTGAGGCGTATAGAAGGCCACCAGTGAGTAGACACCGCAGTGTTGCATCCTTTGCAACAGATTGGAGGTTTATAGAAAGGTACGAGCACTTGCTGTTAATTCCATTGTGCACAGTCTTTTAGATTAGGCAAAAACAAAAAAAGTGTCCAGACCGACAGGCGGACAGCTTCTTAATTAAACACAATCACATCCAATCATTCAGGTCTGTCTTGTAATCCAGACAAACATCAGCCCCAAAGGCACATTTCTTCCAGCCACCAACTTCATTGTGACGTCCCATCTGAAATGAAAGTTTTCCCATCAGTCAAACAGCTTTGTTCTATTTGGTGTCAGAGTCCAGGGCTTACATATTAGTGGAGAATACTGAAACTCCAGACGAAATGCTTTTCTTCGGTGATCTGGACGGATGATGATTTAGGCCGAACCAGAAATGGTGGGAGCTTTGCTAGGGGGGGGGGGGTGGATGAATGAAAGATAGAACAGCAACAGCTGGTTGATGGTGACTCGGGAAAAGGGAAAGGGTGTAGGATTGGGTTGGACTCCCTTTAAGTAGGAGAAGACCTCTCTACAAAGATCAACAATGCGACATGCATTTAAAACATATAAATATACATAATATACATATAAAAACATGGCATGAAAACGGAGAATTTGAGTTTTTAGCACATCAATTAGCTTAGAGGCTGGAGAAATGTGGCTGAGGAGGGTACTGTGTGGTAATGGGATGATGAAATACCCAAAATGTAAAGAGGGAGAGAGACATGCTCATTGCTTGATGTGCACCACTGTGATGAAACTCATACTGTCATTAATTGTGCATAGCAATAGTTCGGACAAGCCACAAAGTCAGGCTCTGCCAACAGTCCCAGTGAGCTGATCTGAGTGCCAGCCCACATCAGATTTTGGCTGAGCATGTGATTTATGATGCACCTACACCCAGCTCTTCTATTTCATGTCAGTTATTCATCATTAATAGAGCAGCATGGTGGTTAACACTGTTGCCTCACAGCAAGAAGGTCCTGAATTTACATCCATCCCCTGGCCAGGGCCTTTCTGTGGGGAGTTTGTACGTTCTCCCTGTATCTGTGTGGGCTCTTTCTGGGTACTCCGGCTTCCCCCAAAGTCCAAAGACATTCGGTTAGTGGGGCTCGGTTAATTGGTAATTCTAAATAGGTGTGAATATGACTGTGAATGAATAGCTATCTCTCGTTTAGCCCTGTGGCCTGTCCAGGAAGAACCCTTCCTGTGGATGGATATATTTTCCCAGCTGTCATATTGTAAGAGATGGGGGACTGAACCCATGTGGAAGAGCCAACATTACTGATCCCATTTTGAGTGAAAATGAATGAAAAGTATGACAAATCTAGTTTTAATTATCTGATTTTAATATTTACCGTTGGAATACAAAAACAAGATTAAAAGGACAAGGAGTAGTGCTGCTTGAGTTTATCCGAACAACCCTCAACCACTTTTCCACCAAATGGGGAAATATATTCACAGTTTGAATGTTGCCCCCCTATTTTTTTCAGATAATATTTGAATAAATAATGGATCTGTATAAAGTCCCATCCTATACAAAGATTTAATCCTGATGAGAATATTTTAACAAGGACTTAGAATTATGCCATTTTATAAGAATTTCCAAGATAAATTCTTGTAATGATGAAAGTTAATTATAGAGCATTTTAACTGTTCTGGGGCATTTCCAAGGTGAAAAACTTTCAGGAGTATGAAAGAGGACCATAAAAGATGTTTAAGAGTTCAAGGAGAGGAAAAAAATGTCAAAACAACAGAGTTGCTTCTAGAATCAATCAGAAACATGATTTTTAGAGTTTGAACAATCTGGTTTATTTTATTTTTTATTGTAAGCCAGATGATTTATTTATTTAAATATTATTCAGATTCACTAAGAGATGTTCATCACATGAAATGGTACTCATACTGATTATCCTCATGCCTTAATAGAGACTAAATACCATGATTAGGTCCATCACTGGAAATTTCAGTTTAATGGAAATTACTGCTATTTTTGATTTACTCATTTCAGTCACACATTTTTTAAATGTTTTTTTAAAGAACGTGTCATAACAACACCCAAAATGAGACTCAGTCCTTTCCTAGTTTAGCACAATCTAATTTCCCAAATCATTTATAAGCTGGGAGTCCTTGTTAGAAATTTTTAGGCAAAGTTAGGAGCTCTCTTAATATCCATGGATATGTCCTCTCCAGTGTTTTGTTTGCATCAAAAAAGAAAAGAAAAGCCAACCCAAATTCAAAGCAACAGCAGAGCTGGTTTCATTTCCACCTGTTAACAACATTCTCACTCTGGCCTGTGAAAGTTATGGCACATCACTTCTGTCTCATGGTCTTGAAAAGAAATGAGGATCTTTCCAAACACATGACACAGTCTTGACTTCCTGGACTTACCAGGTGAGCCTGTTAGCAGCTTCTGGCCTAATGACCTGCTGCATCCACAGTGCACACAGGAGCGTTATCGCATGTCCTTCCTCCCAGCAGCTCTTAGACTTTAAAACAATAAAAAAAAAAAAACCTACTCAGTTGCACATTTCTTTGACTCTGAGTATGCTATTTTTAATAACTGTACAGCACTTTTTTATGTTGTAAATTTGCCCTGTACAGTCACTTATTTCTTGCTTTTTTTTCAACCTTTTCCCAATGAGGGACAATAAAGAATATTTCTATTCTATTCTATTCTATTCTATTCTGAGTCCATGTCTTCTTTGAAAGTTTTGAGCTTCTGTCAAAATACTGTGCCAACCTTTCCTGCTTATTTAACTTTTCTTTTTCTAACTACATAAAATCTCTCTCTCGCTTCTCAGAGTTTTTGTTTTCTGTCTGAGTCTTCATAGCTGCATGTAAACTAGTTGAGGTTATAGCAGCAGACCAGCTGACACAGTTCAGGATGTCTTCAAGGTCTGCTGCATGAATAAAAGATGGAGAGAGGTAAACGCAGGCCTATTTAAATTGGAACTTGGAAACGGCTGACAAGAGAGCAAGTGCATAAACCTTGAGAAGTCATATGGCTGAAAACATCCCTCCCCCACAGCACCAAGGGTGCTGACAGCAGTTTTTGTGCCAATATTTAATAAAAGGTTAAATGGATGGACTTTCTGAGTCTCATAAACCTATGAGACAAAATAACAGTTTATTTATTTTTCCATTGAAAACAGGAGATGGAGCTGAAACTAATTCACAGCCAGCTGTTCAAATCCCCGAAAGCATTGAGCTTACTCTGACTTTTCCATTGTGGTGTTGGAATTTTAGGTCTCCTTTTTGGAGCCAAGTCAGTTTCCATTTAGCAAGATTTAAATGAGCACTGAGGTTGTTTGTAGGCTGATTTTATTTGCATCTGTTAAATCATTACCTTTCCCCAGTATTAGTTCAATTCAGTTTTATTTATACAGTGCCAAACACAACATCAGTCAGCTCAAGGCTCTTTATATTGTAAGGTAGACACTACAATAATACATACAGAGAAAAACCCAACAATCATATGACCCCTTAAGAGCAAGCACCTTGGCGACAGTGGGAAGCAAAAACTCCCTTTTAACAGGAAGAAACCTCCACCAGAACCAGGCTCAGGGAGGGGCGGGGCCATCTGCTGCGACCGGTTGGGGTGAGAGAAGGAAAACAGGATAAAGACATACTGTGGAAGAGAGCCAGAGATGAATAACAACTATGATTCAGTGCAGAGAGATCTATTAATAGTTAAAAATATAACATTTACATTAGTGTTGTCACATATCTGGTTCTTAGATAAATCTTCACTCAGCACATGATTACATAATGTTTCATAAAACCACATCAGCTCCCCAAATGCACTTTGTTATTGTAAACTTCAAAGAACATAGATGCTCATACATTTGCTGTTTGAACTCTAGTCCAAGTAATTATAAAGAGATTCCTACTTACTGTACCTCTCAATCCTTTAAATCCTACTTTAAATAAAGTACAAAGTATAAAGTCTTACAGATCATTTTAAACATCATCCTAAAAATTTAGCCTGACATATTTGGCATCTTTGAACAAACTTTGGAGATTTCAAGTAAAGTTTTGAATGTAAATAAAGTCTGAATTGCAAACAGCTCACATCTCTACAGTGAAGTTTTTCAGGGGCAAAAAACACAGCAATGGTCTCAGTAACAAAGACAAATGTGATCTTCATTAACAACCCATAAAACTTTACATCTGACACATCTGACTTCAGAATTTATCGCCAGTCAGACATCTCACAAGTAAAGGCCACCTCTACAGCACAAGTGGTGTGTCAAGTCTCTTTTTACCTCACTGTAGCTGGTCATATTTCAGTTATTTGCTGTTCTCCATCTAAGACGTTGACATCTAAAATTACGATGATATACTGCAGTTATGTGCTATGCTTTTTTGTACTTTTTCTTGCACTTCTGCACATGCTACTCCTTCCTGGGTAATACCTTCCTAGACTTTATAGTATAAACTCAGGACACAGTTCATCCTGTGGCAGTCAGCATTTTTGCAGCATACGAGCTGTGTGTGGTTCTTCAAGTAAACTGAACTCTGAAGACTTTATTTTGCTTTGGTTATTATTTAATCATTTATTATTTTTAAGCAAAGTAAGAGTTTATTTTAAATGTGGTGTGTCAGGAGCAATTTTAGCTTTAAATAAATTCTAAATAATTATATATTCCCAGTTACTTTTACATGGGAAACTTTATCTCCTTGCTGATTTTTGGGACCATATAATGTTTTTTTTTTAATATATATATATATATATATATATATATATATATATATATATATATAAAAAAAAAAAAAGACTAGAACTTTCCCCCATATTTGAGTTGCCCTCTTGACTAACTCAATCTCCACTCCACCTGGCTTGGTGTGCATCCACAACCAAGCTGTTCAGTCATGAACAGCTGAGGTGAAAGCAGTTGTTACATGAATTGATTACACTTCAGTTGTTTCATGTCAAAAAAATTGCTACGTTTTTTTTTTTTTAAAGCTCAAGGGCACATCTTCAAATAGACAATGATAGGAATATAATCTCAATATTAAATATTTTCCATAGATACAAGGTGCCTTAGGCATTTGACAATTGGCATATGTCTACCACCGACTGTTTCATTTTTCCAGCAAGAGAACAAATTTAATGGGAGTAAAGGGTTTTGTAGAAGGTGTTAACAATAATGGAAAAAAGAAAATATAGTGAATTAAGGGGAAGGATAAATGAAAACAGGAAAAAAATTTGGCCACTATGGCTGGTTGAGCCACAAGGATGATGAGAAGATGAACAGTGAACATGTGATTATGACAGAAATAGGAAACACCACATACATATACATATATATGAAATAGGCTCCTGTAGGGTTAATGGCTCCCACTCAGGCAGCAAGATAGTGGGCTGAATGAATTTGTGCTTCTTTTTTTTTTTTAACCCAACCTCTCCAGGCTGATAGCCTACTCTGCTCTGCTGAGCACTGACCAGCAGCACAAGGGAAAGAAATACATTAAAAATACACAAAAGGTGTAAATACATAGCTGTGAAAGGTTTAAGCAAAAGTCATTTACTCCTGCTTCCATAAACTTTATAATAATGGCAAAAATAATTCAATGACAATTATTGACAGACACTGACCATAACCTGCATCTACGGCTCCTGCTACACAGATTTTAATACCAAATTTCAGGCTTTTCTGTTATTACCATGAAATCAAGGGAGTGCATATTTCTAGAGCTGATGTCATGAACCAACATGCAGAGTAACAGAATAGCCACAACACTGATTGTAAGAGTTGCGGCTGTAATCAGATAATCCGACTATCTCATTTCACTTTATTTGTTTAATATATGAACTTTCCTCAGTATGTGAAGGAAGCAGGTTGAACTCTTCTTTGACTCACTGTCTTTATACTGCCAACTGTCACAACTGCTGAATATTTACTACAAGACAAAATCCACTTCAGCCAGCAGAGCTTGTTTGACAACAGATCACAGATGTATTTATATTGCGGCGAAGTCAAACAAACAACTCCAAGCTGCTTCACACTAAAACTCAACAGCCCCAAAGTCTCATCTTCTCATCAGTGTGAAGGATTTCCTATGTTGACTCTCAATCAGCTGTATGACACAAAGCTGTGTGCCTTCTGTTACACCAGCTGGAGGCACTTAGATCTTTTTTACTCAGTTTTATCAAGGTGTGCTTGATCAGTCTCTTAGACTGGTTTTTGACACATTTTCAGCTTCAATTGGAGTCATGTGCTACATAATCTCCCTGCACAGAACAGATTATTTTATTGGGCTATCAATAAGTTCTCACATGTCCCAGGGGAGACTGTTGTTGCAACAAAAACCACCTTGGACCATCAAAGATAAACTTTGGTTTATGGTTTACAATGCGAAACAGTGCAATAGAGGAAAAAAGATCATGTTTGATTTTGAAAGAGGAAGAAGATGAAGAACCAATGAGAGGTTGGAAAAACAGTCAAGCTAAAGAAAAAACAGCAGATCTGACATCTTTACTTAGTTATCCATCAGCCTGTTATTTCCATTGGGCCTGGTCTTTTTCATTTTCTTGAAATGAATACGTTTTTAAAAATAGGAAAAAAGGAGTACTTTCAGAAAAGGAGAAAAAAAAAGAGCTTGCAATGCACAGTCGACCTGAAAAATAAAGTAGGTGGGGTTTTTTTGTTTCCTTTTTTAGCATTTAACCTCTGCTGCAAGGACTGTCTGAGCTGATATCTTATAAGACTTAACTGAATAAGTTATATTCAGTTAAGTCAGTTAAGTTATAAGTTATACTCAGTGGCGGTCCTAGCCTGTTTGGCGCCCTGGGCAAACACTCCCTCTGCCCCCCCCCCCCCCCCGCCCACACACACACACACACACACAGACAAAACATATTAAGGATTGTACATTAACATAAAGCTGTTGTACACACACACACACATGAAGAGAGAGAGAGAGTATGCATAGTATGCAAACGGCTACCAAACAGCCATCATAATTCATCATACAATGAGAACAGGACAAATTAACAATGACTAATTAATATTCAAATCTGTAACATAATGTATTATTTGGAGTTTAGTCTGTTACTGTTACTATTTTTACCATTTCTTCTTGGAGCAACTGTAACGCATGTAATTTCCTTAGGGATTAATAAAGTATTCTGATTCTGATTGTTTCAGGATGACCTTGTGGGACTAATAAAGGTATATCAAATCAAATCAAATCAAATCAAACCTGCCATTATCCAATGACACATCTGCTTATCTTTTGCTCGTTTTTCCTCCTCTTCTTTTCTCTTTTTTCTAAACTGAGGACCTGATGGCTTTGAACTTTTCTTGTCCATCTTCCATTGGTTTTAATTTTGCACTCCAGTCCTAAAGTGTATATTTATTTTCTTACTCTTCTTATATTTATTGTTTGTTTACTTGCACTGCTGTAACTGGAGCCTCGTCGTCTCGTCTCTCTATATACTGGACTGTATGTAGCGGAGATGACAATAAAGTTTGACTTCAGCAGCAAGCAGGTGCACCGAGGGCTCTCACGCTCCCTTTTTCGTGTATAGAATTTCGATTATAAGTCCGTATTATAATGTCTGGTGTTTTCGTGTTTGTTGGTTTGTTTCCATTTTGTTTCCATTTTTTTTTCCATTTTGCGAGTTGGTTATTAGATGCTGCTCCAGCCGGTCAGAGAATCCCCCGCCGCCCCGCCCTCTCCTCCCTGTGCCGCAAGCAGCAGGTGCACCAAGGGCGCCCTTACTCCCAGCAAATGGGCGATAGAAAACCGATCGGTGCCTGTGACATTCCCAATATGTGCTGGCTGACGTCAGGGCAGCATGAGTATGAGCATTTTTTTTTTTTTTTTTTTTTTTGCCGATGCCCGTGATGCCACTCCCCACCACGATGCCGCCCCGTATCTAAAACCGCTACTGGTTATACTTATAAACCTTTTTTGTTTCATTTGATGCCTTTTTCTCAGTAACGTATTGCTGTTTTTATTTCTTACAGTAATAAAAGTGCATTACACATGCTTAGCAGTAACCCTGAACCTTGTTTTTTTACAGCAGAGTAACTGAGTGTTGCAATAAATTATTAAAGTTAAAATGTTACACACACTTGCACTTACACAGGAGCTCAAGATTCAGTTGTAGATGTAGTTTAAGTAAACTCTAGCTCAAATGCCTTAGAAAAGATGGGTCTGCTGTAATTTCACCTGTCAAAAATAAAAGCAAGTACACACTATTTTTGTATTTAAAGAAAAGCCTGACGGTCTGTCTCCCACATTGCTTTTTGTTCTAAAGCAGACAAACTGTCTGATATTTTAATGATCTCACAGGGAAACCATTGTTTCCACTGCAACTCAAAAACAGATCTACCTATGATTTTCTGTTAAGACATCAAATAAAAACCAGGTGGAAAAAAAACAACGGATGGTGACTGTCTTCACTGGCTGTCAAATCAAACAATAGACTAGAAGAATAATACTACTAGACTTTACGTTAGTGGCACAAAAGGTGCTGTACTGATTATTACGGAGGGGATAAAAGTATGCCTAAACGTGTCCATTTTCTTTCTTTTTATACGTGGTGCAAAACTGTTGGTAAAATGCAAAATGTCATCAAAGATGGCTCAAGACTTGTATCCTGGCATTCCTGATCTATACCAAAGTTTAGTGTTGTAGCTTAAATCTAACTATTTTATTTAAATACGTATATTCATTCACATGCTCAGACGTCATTAACAAATCACCAGACACCCCTGCTCTGTGTCACATTAATTGGTAGTGCTATACCCACATACACATTTGTCTGACAGCTTTACTTTCATGACAGATTTATGTGCAAGTAGGAGAATCAATTGGAGAACAAGGGAATCATTATGTCCAAACCAGAAACAAGTAAAAACAGTGAAAGAACAACAATTAAAAACAACTGGCATTGACAAAGAAGACAAAATAAAACTGGGGATGGGAGAGGTCGGCATTAAGAACAATGGAGGGATGTACCGCAACATGTGTGTTGATATTTGATAAACCAAATACTGATACATAATCCCATGACAGACATTCACTCTGAGTTGTGACTTTGGAGATTAACACACAGTATTATCTGTAATCAAAATATTTCTCCAACTCATTTAAGATAAAATAAGATTTTACTTCTCAGAATTAACGCTACATCATACAATAATGATTCACCCAGCTCTTTTACCTTCATGTCTCTATTTGATCATTTTGAGCCTGCTTCACTTTCTGCCCTAATATTGTTGACATGTTAAAGCCTGCGATGTGTAAATCAGACATTATTCCCTCTAGTCTGTTTAAATAAGTTTTTTTTTTTTTTTATCATTGGGATATCACTTCTAACAATTATATCATTGCTTATTTAGTCTCACAGTATTTACCAGTGGATCTTACTGGTGCTTCAGCTTTCATCTTGAGCACTGTATTGGTAGTTGTGACACTGCCTTCAAGAGCTTTATTTGAGTAAGAGGTCCCTTTCCATTATTAGAAATTGGACTTATTCTTCCAACACTGGCCCCTTAACGTGTAGTGTTAGGGTTAGGCTCCATAGTGCACACTACCACTTGGGTCTATATTCAAATAACACATTGTTTACCTGTCATGATCCTGGGCCATGTTGGCCCAGTATTCTTAGTTCTCATGTGTCTTTGTATTCAGTTCCCTGTTTAGGCTCTGTTTCCTGAGTTGTCAATGTGTTGTTCCCTAAGTGCTTTCCCTTTGTGACTCTCACCCCCTGTGTGCCCCTCTGTGTATTCATGAGCCCTCGTCCCCTTTCGTGTTTATTCCGTGTCTCCCCTGCCCGTTATGTTGGTGTTCTACTCGTGCTCTCTCTCCTCCTGTCTGAACCTCTGTACTTCCTGTTTCACCTCTCCCGTCAGTGTTGTGTTCACTCCTGCCATGTCTCGTGATTATTATCAGTGTCACCTGTGTTCCCCATGTGCTCCCACTCCGCTCGTTAACCCTTGGTGTATTTATGTCTGCGTCTCCCTCAGTTCTGTGTCGCGTTCTCCCTCATGCTGCGTGGATTTCCCTGTGTCTCTGCGAGTGTTAGTTTACTTTTCCCAGTTTAGTTTTGTATTTCCTACGTTCTGCCGTTCCAGCATTAAAGCTGGGATTTTTGAGTTCATCCCCGTGTCTGTGAGTTTTTGCATTTTGGGTCCTCCTCCTGCCTGCCACACAGCGATCATGACATTACCACTTTTTTGAAGATAACACCCAGATTAACCTCTCTCAAATTCTTTAAGCTGCCGTCTAGCTGGAAATTTTGGCTCTCACAAAATGGGTCCTTTTTCTTAATGCTGGCCTAATTAAACCTAACTAAAAAATGAATGAATAAATAAATAAAAATGACAAATTATGATTTATCCCACTTAAAAGCAGTTAAGTTTTCTACTATCCCTTCCGATCTGGCCCTGGCATCATTTCTTAAATGTCAGTCAAATCTTTTTAACTTAAATTCAACTCACAGATCATGTTGCTTGAATTACTGCAACCTGTTATGTTACACTGAGTAAAACACTTTGTGGCTTAGATGTGGTCCCTGGTTCAGCTGCAGGGGAGGAGTGGTGCAGTGAGCTCAAAGGGGCGGTACCGGGAGGCAGGTGAGCCACAGGTGGTGGCGATTGACTGATGACGGTGTTTCTTTCTGTTTCTCTATACGGCAGACGGCAGAGTTGAGCGGCGAAAGAGAGAGCTGGACTGGAACGGACTGTTTCCCTTGAGCACAGAGCTGTCAATAAAATACAGTACTCGTGAGCACAATCACCGTGTGTCGTATACTTTACAAGTGGTGCCGAAACCCAGGAAGTGGGATGTCTGACCCACACGATGCGTCACTTACTCAGCCTGTGCAGTTGTTGGCACAGATACTGGTGGAGTTGCCAAAAATGTGCTGAGACCAGGCGGTGGCCCAGTGGGAACACCTGATTAAGCTGCAGGATCACTCAGACCAGCAGACCAAGGTTCTGGAGAAACTGGTTGGGGCCACTGTGTTGCCGAACTCCCCAACTCTGTCGATAGTGATGCACCGGATGGGGGATGGTGACAATCCCCAGGTTTTTTTTGGAGGCATTCCGTGCAACGGCAGAGGTGTGCCAGTGGCCACAAGCGGAGTGGGTCCTGTGGTTGATTCCGCTACTGTCCTTGGAGACTCAAACGGGACAGCTTTGTTGACGTGAGCCGGGCTGTGTTGGAGCAGATGGGCCTCGCCCCGGAAGATCATTGCCGGCAGATCAGCGCCTGCAGATGACTGGGGAGGATCGGCCGTTTGCATTGGCTTTTAAGCTCCATGACGTGGCAGTGCGGTGGCTGCAGTAGGTGCATTTGGCAGGAGAACCCAAGCTGGTGGACAAAGTCGAGCTGGAGCAGTTTGTGGAGGGGCTGCCAGCGGAGACAGCTAGATGGTTCCTTTTGCCATAGACCAGCGAGCCTGGAGATGGCGGTCTCCAGGCTCAGAGATAACCATCGCTGCCTGTGAGCCACAGAGAGTGGAACAGACGCCGGGACAGGAGTGCTGGAAGTTCAGGCAGCCGGGACACCTGAGGAGGGATTGTCCTCTGATGGAAGTGGGGCAGGTGTTACGGGTCACTGGTGCCCCAGCACTCTCTCTTGGTCCAGGAGGGACATACAGCATTCCTTATCGGAATGCTTTGGTGGACACGGGCTGTACGTAGACCCGCGTGCACAAAAGCTTGGTTCGCCCCTGGGCATTGCTGGAGGGTAGAGTGGTTGGAGGTGAAGTGTGTTCATGCCGATTTGCACAAGTATCCCATAGTGTCACTGTTGTTAAAATATAAGGGCAAAATGCATAGACTTAAGGCTGCGGTTAGCCCGCGCCTTTCGCATCCCCTTGGGCACGAGTTAGCCGGGGTTTCATCAGCTGTTGGGGCAATATGCAGGGATGCGATCACGACCATTAGTAGCATGTAGTGTCTGCACGGCGTTCAGCGGTGACAGAGGGTCATCCAACACTGACTCCGGGAAGGGGGAGACGGCGGGCCCTTCGAGGGAGGGTGAGTCGTGACGCTGGCTTGCACTTAGGAGATGCCCAGTTGTTGGTGCCACGAGGCTGCCGGGAAGTGATTTTGTCATTCGGCTAGTTCAGAGAACCGGCCACCTTTCAGTGCCTCATGGACCGGGTGCTGCGTCCGCACACTGCGTATGCTGCTGCCTGCCTGGATGACGTGATAATCCACAATGATAGCTGGGCGGAGTCCTCAAGGACTCAAGGCCACAGTCCTTGAGTCCTTGAGGCAGGCGGGGCTCATGGCCAACCTGAAGAAGTGTGCGATTAGACAGAGGGAGGTACAGTATCTGGGGTACCACTTGGGAGGCGGACAGGTGCATCCACAGGTGGAGAAGACGGCGGCTATTGCATGCTGCCCGTGCCCAAGACGAAAAAGGAGGTGAGACGGTTCCTGGGGCTGGCGGGTTACTACCGCAGTTTTGTGCCAGGGTTTGCAGAACTGACCAGCCCCTTAACCGATCTCACCCACAAGGGTGCGCCAGATCTGGTCCAGTGGATGGGGCCCTGCCAGGCATCGTTCGTGCAGGTAAAGAAACTCTCTGTGGGGAGCCGCTGCTCCACACTCCTAACTTTTCCCTCCCTTTTGTTCTGCAGACTGATGCCACCAACACAGGGCTGGGGGGCATTTTGTCCCAGCAGGTAAGGGGGGTCGACCGTACTCTACATTAGCCAGAAGTTGTCGGAGCATGAGAGAAGGGTACAGCACTGTGGAAAAAGAGTACCTGGCTAACCGGTGGGCGGTTAATTTCCTTCGCTATTACCTCCTGGGACACTCGTTCACCCTCTGCTTGATCCCGCTGCAGTGGTTCCACCGCATGACGGATGCCAACGCCCGGATTGCACATTCTTAAATCATTTCACCAATGTCCTGTGGAATATAGTATCGATATTAAAATATTGATGCTCACATACAATTGCTTACATGGATTCCCTCTTCATCCCTCTTCAGATGAGGTCATCTTCATCTCAAAAAACCTTCAAATCCCAATGAAAGTGCATTTCTTTTCATTAGCTTTTCCTGCATCAGACTAGTGTTACTTTATTGTTATTCAGCACTTTGATAAAAGTCTATTGTATTTAAATTTACTATATAAATATAATGACTTTACTGTGGTATGCTGGAGTTGCTGCTTCTACTAAAATTAGTTCATTAAAATCAGTAGAAAATCAAGTTCTTTAGTCTACAGATGTGTGTAAATCTGAACAGCTATGCATCTAATACCAGGGTTCACAGACATTCACAAACAGTATTATTGGATATAAGTTGGATTTTGCAGGAACAGATATGACGGGTTATTACCTGATCAGACCCATCTTTATTACATTGTTAGTCACGTACTTATTAGAAAACATCAAAAGCGGCCTTCTCCATCTCACCCTCTTCTGTTGTTTTTCTGCTTTGTGCCTTTCATCAACACAATCGCTGTCTGATCCACACCTGGATGAGATTCTTTCCAGCCTTTTTTCTGTTAATTTTTTTTTTTTAAATTTTTTTAAAACACAAAACTCTTTTCACTTTCTTTCTCTAGTGCCCAGAATAAATGCTTCATGCTATAAGTTTAAATGCATTTTCTAACACTGAATCAAGGTAGGTGTGATGTAACATCTGACACTGATATCATAAAGTTTCTCCTTCATTACTGGAAGTGGAAAAAATAAGTCATCACCTTTTTGCCTGTATGGAGTCTGTAAGGTTTACAGTTGACTGCGGTGCAAAATGCTGGTTTAAGTCAGTGTTGTGAATGTCTACAGAAACACTTCTGACACAATTACTATTTTATAATTGTATTTTTAATCAGCTCCACGATGCTTAACCTACTTTTATGCAACGCTATAAAAGAACAAAAGCTAAAAAAAATCCAAAGAAGGAGAATAATTTTGTGATGAATCAAAACTATTGACAGAAGCATTCATTTTTCATCAGTTTTCCACTTTTCTACTGATGTGCACCGTTTCTGACTTTCAGTACTTTTTCTTCATTCTTCTTTACAGTGATTTGCTATGGTCGCTAACGCATGTTAATATCTTTAAAATAAAACAACTTTTATGCCTCTTAGCTGAGCCTCTGTTGCTGGATTTAAAGTATATAGGTCAGAGCAGATTTGTACTAACTGGCTGTACTAATTTTATAAAGACAATTAATTCTTGGGGGAATAACACCCAAATTCATTACAAATCACTACTTATGTAACCTCTAAAGTGCTTTAGCGTCTGTTTTTGGCATCAATTTCTCCACAAATTTTCCCTGTGCATACATTAAGTGGCATAATTAAAGCTCTGTGCTTTATTTAGCATCCTTTCTGCACACCCTGCTGCCTCTGTCAGTCTGAGATAAAAGACATGGGCGCCATGTTGCATGCAGGAGGTCGCCAGCCTGCGGAGACTGTATCCGTTAGTGTGAGAGTAAGTTAATCTGTGGTAATGCCGGATCTAACCACAGCTCAGAGCTTGTAATTTGTATAAATTGGAGGGGGGAAAGGAAGCGTGAATGGTGATGCGGGAGGTTCAGGGTTAGCAGGCAGAGGCACTAGTTAAAGAGAGGTGTGCTTTAATTTTATTTTATTTCTCAGAGGTCTTGTTAGGTTCTTAGAGAGTTGGTAGCCTTTAGGTATAATTCAGCCTGTTAGCTGTTTGACAGAAGTTATAGAGTGTTTGACCCTCAAAGTGTTTGGAAGTACTTTTTGTTCACATTATGAAAATGGATTCTGCTCGCTCGTCTGCCGAGACGCTGAGGTGATTTATTTTCATTTCATTCCCTGAGTCAGGATATTATAAATGTTACTGAGCAAAGAATGTATATTTAATGGTAAGATGGATGAGCTGCTCCCTCAAGCTCATCTTTTATTACCGAGCTATATTTTGGTAACACAGAAACTGACGTCTACATAGATCAAGACTTAAGAGAATTTGAATTTAGCTCTGAAAATTAAATAAGCTTGTCCTTTGTTTTTTGGTTTTTTTAGTCCTGAAATAGAAAATTTTTTTTTTTGATTAATGCATGGCAGCATAAATAAACAAGTTATGTATGTTTTTCCCAAGGATTTTGACCTACAGTGGGGCAAAAAAGTATTTAGTCAGCCACCGATTGTGCAAGTTCCCCCACTTAAAATGATGACAGAGGTCAGTAATTTGCACCAGAGGTACACTTCAACTGTGAGAGACAGAATGTGAAAAACAAATCCATGAATCCACATGGTAGGATTTGTAAAGAATTTATTCGTAAATCAGGGTGGAAAATAAGTATTTGGTCACCTCAAACATGGAAAATCTCTGGCTCTCACAGACCTGTAACGTCTTCTGTAAGAAGCTTTTCTGTCCCCCACTCGTTACCTGTATGAATGGCACCTGTTTGAACCCATCATCTGTATAAACGACACCTGTCCACAGCCTCAAACAGTCAGACTCCAAACTCCGCCATGGCCAAGACCAAAGAGCTTTCGAAGGACACCAGGAAAAGTATTGTAGACCTGCACCAGACTGGGAAGAGTGAATCTACAATAGGCAAGCAGCTTGGTGTGAAAAAATCAACTGTGGGAGCAATCATCAGAAAATGGAAGACATACAAGACCACTGATAATCTCCCTCGATCTGGGGCTCCACGCAAGATTTCATCCCGTGGGGTCAAAATGATCATGAGAACGGTGAGCAAAGATCCCAGAACCACACGGGGGGACCTGGTGAATGACCTGCAGAGAGCTGGGACCAAAGTAACAAAGGTCACCATCAGTAACACACTACAACGGCAGGGAATCAAATCCCGCAGTGCCAGACGTGTTCCGCTGCTGAAGCCAGTGCATGTCCAGGCCCGTCTGAAGTTTGCCAGAGAGCACATGGATGATACAGCAGAGGATTGGGAGAATGTCATGTGGTCAGATGAAACCAAAGTAGAACTTTTTGGTATAAACTCAACTCGTCGTGTTTGGAGGAAGAAGAATACTGAGTTGCATCCCAAGAACACCATACCTACTGTGAAGCATGGGGGTGGAAACATCATGCTATGGGGCTGTTTTTCTGCCAAGAGGACAGGACGACTGATCCGTGTTAAGGACAGAATGAATGGGGCCATGTATCGTGAGATTTTGAGCCAAAACCTCCTTCCATCAGTGAGAACTTTGAAGATGAAACGAGGCTGGGTCTTCCAACATGACAATGATCCACAACACACCGCCCGGGCAACAAAGGAGTGGCTCCGTAAGAAGCATTTGAAAGTCCTGGAGTGGCCTAGCCAGTCTCCAGACCTCAACCCCATAGAAAATCTGTGGCGGGAGTTGAAAGTCCGTGTTGCTCGGCGACAGCCCCAAAACATCACTGCTCTCGAGAAGATCTGCATGGAGGAATGGGTCAAAATACCAGCTACTGTGTGTGCAAACCTGGTAAAGACCTATAGTAAACGTTTGACCTCTGTTATTGCCAACAAAGGTTATGTTGCAAAGTATTGAGTTGTATTTTTGTTATTGACCAAATACTTATTTTCCACCCTGATTTACGAATAAATTCTTTACAAATCCTACCATGTGGATTCATGGATTTTTTTTTTCACATTCTGTCTCTCACAGTTGAAGTGTACCTCTGGTGCAAATTACTGACCTCTGTCATCATTTTAGGTGGGGGAACTTGCACAATCGGTGGCTGACTAAATACTTTTTTGCCCCACTGTACATCTACAGTCTGTCCAGTACGAGATCTGTAGTTTGAATCAGTTACTGTGAAGCTCTCTGCACCTAAAAATCTTTCTGTAAATGATATCATACCATTTGTATCTTACAGAAATCTAACAGTGCAGCCTGTACGAGAATGCATATATCAGCACTGCAAAAAGTGGCACAACAAAGCTTAACAGCAATGAATATGATTAATAGGCTGTCAAGGGCTCAAAGATGCATTATAAATAAACACGACTGAACAAAATTAAATGAACAGCAAGCAAAACTTGTGCAACAATTCTCTTCTTTGAAAGGTTTGGAAAACAATTTCTAAAAGCTTAATTTCAGTAAACCATCAGTATTTATTTAGACATCATAGGGGATTTTATTAATCTTACACTATCATGGTCCTTGAGCTTTCAAAAACACCTCCACAATTTGAAACGGTGGTTAAAATCTAGACATGAACCAAAGGATTTATTGGGTATAGGTGAAGGCTGTGGTTTTACAGCAGGTGAAATAAGTATTGAACACATCACAAATTTTTCTAAGTAAAATAACACCTGAGCAATCCATGTGACTAGTTTCTCCATACAGGAGGCATCAGCGCCCTGACCCACTGGTGTCAAGACAACCATCTCACCCTCAACGTCGCAAAGACAAAGAAGTTGATAGTGGACTTCCGGAGGTGCAGAGAAGTACACACCCCCATCACCATCAACGGCGCTGCTGTGGAGAGAGTGAGCAGCTTCCGGTTCCTTGGCGTACACCTGGCTGAGGATCTTACGTGGTCAGTACACACAAACAAAACAGTGAAGAAGGCGCAGCAGCGCCTCTTCTTTCTCAGGAGACTGAAAAGATTCGGCATGAGCCCCCGCATCCTCAGGACCTTCTATCGCTGTGCCATTGAGAGCATCCTCACTGGATGCATCACCACCTGGTATGGCAACAGCACCGCCTACAACTGCAAAGCTCTCCAGCGAGTAGTGCGGTGCTCTGAACGGATAATTGGAGGTGAGCTTCCCTCCCTCCAAGACATCTACAGGAAGCGCTGCCTGAGGAAAGCGGGGAGGATCATCAAGGACTCCAGTCACCCCAGCCATAAACTGTTCAGACTGCTTCCATCAGGAAGGAGGTTCTGCAGCATCCGGTCCCGTACCAGCAGACTGAGAGACAGCTTTTTCCATCAGGCCATCAGACTGCTGAACACGTCATAGACACCTCAGCTTCACTACTGGAACTTCAACATTATGCACTCCACACTGTATATAAATGCCACTTGTTTTGCACATATTCAACTCTGTATATTTTATATATTTTATTATTATTATTATTATTATTATTTTATTTTATTTTTTTACTATTTAATTTGTAAAAATGTGTACACACACACACACACACACACACACACACACACACACACACACACACACACACACACACACGTAGGAAAATATTTAGTATACACATCCAGAAATGCATACACTATTATATATTGTACATATATTTATTAGTTTCAGGTTGGCCATTCTTGTATTTTGCTCGTTTGTGTTGTTGTGTTTGCACATCTCTGTTGCTTGTGGGGCTCGCACACAAGAATTTCACTCGCATGTGCTGTGCCAGTGTGCCTGCACATGTGATGTGACAATAAAAAGTGATTTGATTTGATTTGATTTGATCTTGAAACCGTCATTACCAACAAAAGCTTTCGTACAAAGTATTAAATACATTTCAGTAAGTGTTTTTAATACTTCTCCCCTGTGTCATTTCTCATTATTACTCATAACATAATTTATGGAAATCTATAGTTTGATTTCTTTACATGTGGGGATTGGATGTTACCAACATCTGGTGAGAATTTCATGTCAGTTGCAACTTTCGAAATATATATACACAGAAAATTGGTGGCAGTGGGAATAATGCTTATTTAAGAGCCTTGGGAAACTAACTTTCAAGCTAAACATTATGTGATTAAAGATAATTCTAACCATAAGCAGCAAAAATTGTGCAAACTTAATGGAAAAAACTTGGAAAAGAAGAGATGTCAAACCGAGCTGCATTTTAGTTTTACTACATGCTTTATGACAGCAAGGCAGTTTTTAAAAATGGCAGGACTGAAAATATGCATTGCGTTTTTACTGATTATTCTTGTGATTGTTCAGAAGATGGCAAGATATGTGAATCCAGTCAGCACCAAAATTAATATACCGCATCAGCTACAGAGCACATAGAAGCAAGAGGCAAGAATCCCCATCGTCTAAACCAAACTTAATTAGAATTCATCTGAAGTTCAGAGGGCACATTTGAAAAATGGCATAGCCAGTTTCTCTCAGGATGACATGAAAAGCCTGTGTGGATATCCAGACATTGGTTGTACAGGGTCCCCAGGTGGCCCTTGCGCTCACAGCCTGGGGTTGGACTGAGTCTTCCCTCTTTGCTACCAAGAAACATGCAGGAAGCTTCGGCTAAGTTTCGGTTTCATTAAATCAGTAAGCAATAAATCATTTTAAAGGATAAGGTTAATGACTGGTTTGGCACTGCAATGCCGTGCAGTTTATCATAGCTCTGTCTCTCACCATGACACCAAGGTTAAAACAGTCGTGAGAGCTGGATGCCAATACAGACCCAGAGAGCTGTAATGAGACAAAACCTGACCAATTCCTAGAAAAAGACACCACTGAGATACAAATGGAGGCCGATGTCTTTCCTGCTTCATAAGTGTTCATATTATTATGCTGCTGAGGAAGTCTGTTCTATTAAACAAACATGTTATTAAAGCCCACAATGCCCAGTAGCTGCTGATACTTCAGCTAATGATAGTCCTAATGAACCCAGAAGGGTAAGGAACAAATAAATTCAATACACAGGTGAAAAAATTATTCTCTTGATTTCATTATTTTATGGTGTATCAACAGGTACACGTGTGTGTGTGTGTGTGTGTGTGTGTGTGTGCACAAAATTTGCTCATTAAAATTTAATTAAGTTTTATTTATTTAGCACCAAATAACAACAACAGTTGCCTTAAGGTGCTTTACACTGTTAAGACCCTCCAAATAATCATTTGTAAATTTGTATCCCGCCCCATCAGTCAGTCAGCAGAAAATTCGAGGCGGAGTAGCCGGTGTGTTAGCGTTGTGG
The DNA here is from genome assembly GCF_963969265.1 of Rhamphochromis sp. 'chilingali'. NCBI lineage: Eukaryota > Metazoa > Chordata > Actinopteri > Cichliformes > Cichlidae > Rhamphochromis > Rhamphochromis sp. 'chilingali'. The sequence goes on from NC_137932.1 coordinate 26,598,096, forward strand.
ACCCAAAAGCAGACAGGAAACAAAGTGTAACAAAAAGTGAGCCTTTATTGTGGCTGATATCATAAACAGAAAACAAGGCAAAATGAACTGAAGGGAAAAATTTTACTAAAACCTACACTGGGATAAAGTAAAAATAACTATGAAAACTGTGACAAGAAACATGAGCATAATTCTGGACTGGTGTATGTGAAACAGTGATGTGAAAAACCAAACCAAACCAAAAACCAAACAAACCAAAACCAAATAGAAAACATCCGATCGAAGGTTGGCAGCACAAGAGTCCGTAATAAAACAGTTTGGGAGGCCAACCAGCAGAGGTGACAGTGATGAAGAAGGTTTGGAGGCCGACCACGTGGAAAGTGGCAGTGGCTTGGTGGGTGGACGGCACGCTGGACGTGGCTTGGCAGGCACGCTGGATATGGCTTGGCAGGCAACGGTGCGCTGGACGTGGGGGACAAGGCGAGGCAAGGCGAGACCAGACGATGTGTTGTCCTCTGGCTGTAATGTGGCAGGACCAGACAAGACGTTGACCTCTGGCTGAGGCGAAAAATAAAACTCAACTGAATCCTAACTAACAATAACAACACAAGAACTTAACATATTTCTGATATAACATAAGGAATAAAAAATACAAAATAAACTCAAAATGCTGGTTCACAGACCCAACCCCTCACACTTCTATGTTTTTTTCGACCAATGACATGGAAAAAACTCAGTGCATTATGGATGTGATTAAAAGGCTCTAGTATGGCCAACAGGTAGTTTGTGTTTAAGAAACTGTGGGCATACTGGGAACATTGCTCTGGTTTAGAAAGAATACTCTGCTGATGGCAAAGGTCTGAGGAACAGGGAGAATGGTTTGAGCTTATAGCAGGGTACCAATAACTCAACAACAACATTATTACACATTGAACATTCACTTGTCACAGCTGCATGAGGGCACATGGTGTGCACCTTCAGTTAGCTAAGAACAGGAAACAGGCTGAAATTAGACAAATGATTGGAAAACCGTTTATTGGTCTAATGAGTTTTGATTTGTACTGTGACATTCAGTTGGCAGGTTCTGAATTTAGAATAAAAAAAATCCCCCATCCAGCCGTGATCCACAGTTCAGACTGCTACTGTGGGGGTAATCATGTAAGGAATGTTTTGTGGACACACTTTAAGCCATGTACTATTTAATTAAGTGTCATGTAGACCTTGCACACTTGATGTTCACACCTGTTATGACCTGTTATGACATTTTGCCCATTAGCGTGAAACCATATAACCTTTTCTGTTTTTTAGGCTTTTTCTGACATTGTTTAGGTTTCTAGTTTAATAATTTGCATTTCTAGTTCTCTTCATTATTTTCTGCACAGGTTATATTTATAGTTTCAAGTCCCTAGGATTCTGTTAATGTGCGTTCCCCATGGTGACCCTTGGTCTTCATGTTCGTTTATGTCCTATGTTGGTTTTCTGAGTTTCCTTTTTATCTCCCCGGTCCCAGTGTCAATTCTGTGTCTTAGTGTGTATCTCATGTTTCCTGTTTTATTTGGATAGTTCCTTGCCCTGTGTTCATTTTTGCTTCTGCCCTGTCTCATTATGTCTAATTAGTTCCCTCCTTTTTCCCCATCCCCTCATTATCTTCTGGGAATTTAGTCCTATGTCTTCATATTGCTGTGTGTTCTTCTGTGCTCCTCGTGTCCCAGACCTCTCCCAGTTTTCTCCCAGTTCCTGGTTCCTAGTTTTCAGTTTCCACTTTGTAGTTCAGGTTTTGTTTTTGTGAGTTTAGTTTTTGAATGTTTTTGTCACAGCAAATAAAAGCTGCCTCTGTTTGTTACCCCGTTATGTTCAAGTCCTGCGTTTGGGTCCAACTCCTGCCTGCCTCACAGTGACACATGACTGAAGAACTAGAGAATTAGGGTTGTTATGTATTTGTGCCTCATCAAATAAGCCAAATAAACAATAACCAGTTGTATTTCACTGTTTGTTATATGTTGCTTTTGTATTCCAGGTAATGTTGGCAAAGGCTTAGCCTTCCAAGGGAATATGAGAAATAAATGTATGTACGTATGTATTAATGATATGTGATTGCACAACATTGAGATGAGCACAGACTCTTTAGCTCATCCTGTGTGACGTGCCATAATAAGGGCAGTTTTTTTGTTCCCAAGCATGACACTGCTGTAAATTGCTCATTTGTGTGTGACTTGGAGACAGCTGAAGGGGTGCATTTATCTAATGGCCTCTTAAATGTGTCACTGCATAATGGCAGTGTGAATCCTCCAGATGTTGCCCTTAGTAACGGGTGTCTGCAGTCTCGAGTGCAGATTCACTAAGCACACTAGCAGGGAATCCGAGAAGCCTGTACACAAAGGAAAATGGCGTTAGGAGGAAACTCTGGGAAATCACAAAAGATACTCAAGAGGCTAGGCTACACTGACTCTAGGTAGTGTGATAACCAGTGAGGAAGCAGCATCTCCTGCCGTCCTGGTGGGAGAGGCAAAGACAAAAACAATCCACACCCTTTCCAGATCCTGAGAACCATGACATTGGTGATACTTCAGTAGCATAAAATATGTGTCATAGCTACACTCAAATGAACTTTATCAATTTTGTGCAAGCAAAATGTATCAATATTGGAAAAACTCATGTTTTAGTGTGTTTTTAACACACACAGTTGCAGGTGCAGTTTTGGTTTGGTGTTTTTATCTTGTCATACCCACAGTGGCGGATCGTCTTGGTTTGGTGTGGTTGGTTTGATATTTTTGTGTGGTTTTTTTGGTTTGCCCCCCACACATGCACTATTGCGGGTGGGTTTTTTTTTTGTGTGGTCGCTTTGGTGTTTTAGTGTGTTTTTATTATTTGCCCCCCACACTCACTGTTGCAGGTGCTTTTGGTTTGACATTTGGTATTTCATTAATTTATTATCTTGCAAAAAATGACAAGAGTGAAAAGAAATGTAGTCAAAGAGATTTTAAAATGAATACATTAGTTTTATACATTTCCGCCTTATAAAACAAAATATAGAAATCCAGTTTCCCCTCGGCATTTAAATTGTTATTACTCAGGGGCCATGTGAAAATTATTGTGTTATTGATGGATTATCTGCCTCCATTTCCTCCCATTGCTAGCATACTTTTTCAACAGGAGTTCAGTTTTTACTAACACTCAGCACTGGAGGCTGTTGTTGTTTAACTGAGCAGCAATAAATCTGACCTGAAGTCTCACTGATTCTTTATCCATTTATCCAGGTTTGGGATTTATACACTGAACAAAAATATAAACACAACACTTTTGTTTTTGCTCCCATTTTTCACGAGTTGAACTTAAAGATCTGAAACATTTTCTACATACACAAACGACCCATTACTATCAAATATTGTTCACAAATCTGTCTAAATCTGTGTTAGTGAGAACTTCTCGTTTGCTGAGATAATCCATGCCACCTCATAGGTGTGGCATGTCAAGGTGCTGATCAGACAGCATGAATATTGCACAGGTGTGCCTTAGACTGCGCACAATAAAAGGCCACTCTGAAATATGCAGTTTGATCACAGAGCACAATGCTACAGATGTTGCAGCTTTTGAGGGAGCGTGCAATTGGCATGCTCACTGCAGGAATGTTTACCAGAACTGTTACCTTTAGTTTGATCTTTTCTTACAGGTACCAGAATAATAACATGATTTTCCATTGCAGATGTAACCATGATCATTCCATACACATTGCAGTTTGTTGCTTATTTTAGAGTTGTGCTCAAGTTAATTAAAGGTTAAAAGCTACAGCCAGCGCGAGTCTGGCTGATCTATGGAGGGCAAAGGCTTTGAGCTTGGAAGGCCGCACGCGCTTACACAGCACTTATAAGATGTTATTCTTGGTGATTTTGTGCTTAGTCATGTTTTAATATGTTTTAAGTAGAAGTAGCTGATCCAGCAATATTCATTTAATATTATATACTTGATTTAGAGCAATACACACTGATGGTCTTAACAAATGAAAGAGTCCTTGTAGCTGCCATGTTGTGTCTTAGCAGGGTACAGACGGTTCCAGGAGACGGGGGCAGTCAGCGTCTGCCCTCGGGAAGGAGACAATGTTATTCTTTGTGTTAAATAAAATTGTCAACATTGATTGTATTACACCTGTCACTACGCATGAGGGGGCGTTCTAATACCCTGATTTCATAAAACTATGGTGATGTGTTTTTTGAGATGAGATCTGAGACTGTCTGCATACAGTGTCCATCTCCCACGTGTGTGACGGGGCTGTGGCCCCCCCACACCCTCTAGCAGATTATTACATGAAGGAACCTTTTAAAAAACAAAAAACAAGCGCGTCCATGCTCACAGGTGTACACACGGGTGATCACACCCACAAACTACACCCTTTTTGGCTCCTACCTCAAAGCACACTGTGTTCTGTTGATCTTATGTGCTGCACAATAATGTTTAACATTTAGTATTTACTGTCATATTCCCATATATCATTGTGATGTTGTTTATTCTATTACTCTTGTTCTCTTCTGCTTGCTTTCTTTTTTCTTTCTCAGCAGGTGATCCAGGTGATTGATATATGCATTTTTTTTCTCTGCCCGTTCTGTTGGTTTTTGTCTTTTGCCCTTCTCCCCCGTCCCTCTTCTCAGCTGTTTCTCTTTCCCTCTTTCTTTCTCCCCTTCTTTCCCCCAGTCAAGTCTGTCCCGTATTCAGTAAGTGAAAATAAAATAAACAATAAAAGGTGACCTGATACAGGTCTAGGAAGAGATCCCCAGGACACATCCACTGTCTCATCTGGGGAATAATGTGTCCTTGTCACGGATAGCAGAGGTTGACTCGCGCTATTCATGACAAGGACACTAGGAAAAGGCAATAATGAGAATAAATAAATAAATAATCTGTGACCATCACCTGCTCAACATTTTCTTAATATGATACTTGCAGCATTATAATAAATTTTTGGATTGTATCCTGTTATTGCCACTCCAGTGCACCTACTGTCACTCTCATTTGCACCAAAGCAGGTGAAATAGATTCAAGATTATTTAAGCTTCCTAAATAAACAAATTAATATCCTTGAAGTTTGACTGTGTTATACTGTGATGACTTTGTATATGATGAAAAGTTTTTTCTACAACTTGGAACATAATCCCACATCACACATTTTTTTTCCTCCTTCAATTGACAAGCCATGTTTAAAATAAACACCCTTGCAAAATGATCTTGAATATTCAGTAACTTAAAAGATTTTATCATTTTAATATCATACCAGAAGTACAGAAGAGAGAAAATAAATGGGTGATAGAGCCTCAGGCACAGCGGGAAACAAGTGACACTTCCCTCTCATCTGGCAAACAAGCCAGATGAGATGGGACAGCCAAATAGACAGATGTTACACTTTCCTCAGCTTTCAGTGTGGCACAGCAGCCACAGTAAAGGCTGTTCAAATGCAAACAAGGAGATATTCATACACACAGAACAAGAAAGAAAAATGGTCCAAATATCTGAGCGGGAGCATGAAACAGAGCTCCATCGAGAGAGCGCGCAAAAGTCAAAGTGCATCGGCTGTGATGGAGAGAAAGATCAGCAGGGCAGCAGAGACGAGGCACGGTGGCCAAAACAAACCCAGCACAGCAAAGAAAATAAAATACAGCACTTTTTTGTAGATCTGGAATAATATCTTCTCCAAAACTGTTAAGAGTTATATTCTAAAACACTTCTTCAGCAGAGGATCAGAGAGGAGAAACACAGGCTTTCTTGCTAGCAAGGGCAGCCTCCAGAACTCACACTCCAAGAGTGAGGCTCAGAGACTAAGCCCTGAGTACTGCCCTGGTCTTCATTTATATGCTTCAGTGAGCGTTTGTTCCATACATTGAGATGTGGAGGTGTACGTGTGTGTGTGTGTGTGTGTGTGTGGGGGGGTGGGGGGTGGGGGTCAGAGTGTGACCCCATAAATGACTTCCCTAAACCTGCTGGTCTCGAAGTCCAGCAGTTCATCTAAACAAAAAGCACTTAGACTAGAACAGATATAACTACGTTAATCCTACCGTAAAACAATAAGACAAGGTACGACCTCTCCCATACTCCTAGGATGTGGGGGTGAACGCCAGAACACCCTGGAATGTTACAGACCTCCTAAGATGAGACATTCTTTCAATATGCCACCAACTATATACTTCTAAACACAAATGATTACATGCAGTATTCTACCATATGCAAAATTATATCATTAAAAGATTATACTGACTACTAAGTACAATTTTCCATTGACAAAAACTGAGCAGCAGCCACATAGGACGGTCAGCTGTAGGGGGGAGATGTTAGACTAGCATGGCGGCCACACAATAAAACCCACATTTAAAGAATAAAAACATCACTTACCTCTATTTGATGGAACCAAAATAAAATTGGGCCCTTTTTTTTTTTTTTAAGAAAGTTGGAAGGCTGTGCATTTAATTCAATTCAATTCATTTCAATTTTATTTATATAGCACCAAATCACAACAAAAGTTGCCTCAAGGCGCTTTATATTCTACAGTTGATACAAAGAAAAGCCCAACAATCATATGACCCCCTATGAGCAAGCACTCAATGGGAAGGAAAAACTCCCTTTTAACAGGAAGAAGCCTCCGGCAGAACCAGGCTCAGGAAGGGGCGGCCATCTGCTGCGACCGGTTGGGGTGAGAGAAGGAAAACAGGATAAAGACATGCTGTGGAAGAAAGACAGAGATTGGGATTGTTGTTTATACACATATAATGCTGAGTTAACCAATCACTGAAAGCTTACACTCCATTTAAAATAACAATTTTCAATGTGTGGAGTTTTTCTCCAGAAATATGCAAATTTTAGTGACAGGAAATACCTCAACCCAACTTTCCTGGAAAGATGGAGGGAAAGTGCGTTGGCGAGAAATCACAGAACTAATTCATAAAACATTTTAAAAGTTGAGCTTACTTTTTGTAGGCTGTCATATCTTAATGGCGCAGTGGCCATGTTGGAAGGAAGAAAAGGGGGAAAAGGAATGAAAAAAGAAGACTGGTGCAGCGTCCAACAGGAAGCAGTCATGGCACAGTGGCCATGATAAAACCACATGCTCTTCTCGTTTGTTTGCTTTTCTGCTTTTTGGATTTGCCAGAAGTATTTTTAAAAGGAAACAGATGACTCATAGAAGGGATTAAGTAAGGGGATGGTTTTATTTTTTATGTGGTTTCAACTGTTTGTGTGATGGATGTCACAAGTCACCCTAAGTTTTCTGATTTTACAGATGAAGCAGACTGCAGCAAAGAGCAGCAATCAGGTTTAACCAGCACAACAGCTGCTACTGCATTTCCCTCTTTGTGTAAAGCACAGAAAAGATTAATGTCGGGGACTTTGTTTCAGCCGTTTCCTTCACCTTAATGTCTCTGGCTGGAGCGCCTGAAGCCAATGAGTGACTTCAGGGCTTAATGCCAATTTTATTTCCTGTCAGAGCACTGTGTGCTTTTTAGAGCTCTCTCCATTAAGTTATGCTATTGTTTTGGTTCAATTCCATTATAGCTTCTTGTTTGTTAGTCTTAATTACTTCACTGTTTTCTGCTAATCTTGTCTGAGCCATTTTTTTTTGACAACCAATTATTTCTCCTTTTTTCATTTGAGTTACTAGGAGTTTACTTCTAGGTTTATAATATTTCTTTTGTCTCTATAAGTGAGTTTATTGTGCGCTTTTGTTTTAATTTAGGAATGTTTTGTTTTGGCCTTGGCTTTCTTTGATGTCACAAAAGTACCACAAGATTTTGATCAACCATGTGGAACGTGGAAATGTCTGTGGAAAATTTTATATACAGCAAAAACTGAATTTGTACAAATTAATTCAAGGCAACCTTTGGCAATTATTATCCAACACAGTCTGAACTCTTGGGCGCTGTTCTCTGTTAGAATGATCGCACACTCCTCCATACCTGCTTCATACCCTGGAGGACGGGGCTGTGGCCCCCCCACACCCTCTAGCAGATTATTACATGAAGGAACCTTTTAAAAAACAAAAAACAAGCGCGTCCATGCTCACAGGTGTACACACGGGTGATCACACCCACAAACTACACCCTTTTTGGCTCCTACCTCAAAGCACACTGTGTTCTGTTGATCTTATGTGCTGCACAATAATGTTTAACATTTAGTATTTACTGTCATATTCCCATATATCATTGTGATGTTGTTTATTCTATTACTCTTGTTCTCTTCTGCTTGCTTTCTTTTTTCTTTCTCAGCAGGTGACCCAGGTGATTGATATATGCATTTTTTTTTCTCTGCCCGTTCTGTTGGTTTTTGTCTTTTGCCCTTCTCCCCCGTCCCTCTTCTCAGCTGTTTCTCTTTCCCTCTTTCTTTCTCCCCTTCTTTCCCCCAGTCAAGTCTGTCCCGTATTCAGTAAGTGAAAATAAAATGAACAATAAAAGGTGAATCAAATGGACCATTACGGCAAGGCTGGGATGGTCAATTTGGTAAAGTAAATCCGTTGGGCATCTTTCTTTGCCTTTAGACAACAATTCTGATGGCAAAAGAGCCAAACGGGACAGGCAAAAAAAAAAAAAAAAAAAAAAAAAGAATGATCGCACACTGCTTCAGTAACACTGAGGTCTGGCTCTGGGGAGGCCCATCCATGACTGATCCTCTGTGTGTTTCTATCCAGGTGTGCTTTCACTGCAATGCCAGTGTGTTTGGACCATTGTCAGGCTGAAAAATTAATCTACTGCCAATCAGATGCTTTCCAAATTGTATGACTGATGGTTACACCACTGTCGGAAATGCAGCCCAAACCATAACAGAACCTCTGACATGAGACCTTCACCAAAGACTTAATAATTTGGCATACCCCAGCCTATTCTCCCTGATTCCCTTCCTTAAGCATGGCTTCTTGTTATCTTTGTAATTTTTCATTGTTTAAATGAAATAAATGAAAATAAATGGTGTGTTTTGTGAGAAGCTGCTAGCAACAAAACCTAAAGATACGATTTAAAAATGGGATGTTTGCTAAGTGGTCTGCTATGTGTAGACACAACACAGGTTCATCTCTTGAGTTAGGAGCCTTTTTATGCTCAATTGATTCATAGGTGACTGTGAAGTTTTTGAAAAAGCTGTTTTGTCTTTTTTTAGTCAGGATTTAGGAAATATTCCTGGAGTGGATCCTTGATAAATAAACAGCTTTATAAAAACTGCTGCATGATAATGATTTTAATGCATTTTCATTCGGTTAACTCCATAAACAACAACAAACAAAAAACAATCGACATTTCTTGAGTGCAATAATGCCATATAACAAAACTACTTGGTAAATGCTCATGAAGGTTTTTGTTTTAATGCCTCCACACAGGTGACTTCATTCATTTTAGACGTTTGCAGAACTTTCATTGCCCCTGTTCAGTGAGAGAGCTATCCACAAAAACTTACACTTTCTGCAGTTTCCTTTTTTTTTTTTTTTTTTTTTTTTGCCTGTCCCGTTTGGCTCTTTTGCCATCAGAATTGTTGTCTAAAGGCAAAGAAAGATGCCCAACGGATTTACTTTACCAAATTGACCATCCCAGCCTTGCCGTAATGGTCCATTTGATTCACCTTTTATTGTTCATTTTATTTTCACTTACTGAATACGGGACAGACTTGACTGGGGGAAAGAAGGGGAGAAAGAAAGAGGGAAAGAGAAACAGCTGAGAAGAGGGACGGAGGAGAAGGGCAAAAGACAAAAACCAACAGAATGAGCAGAAAAAAAAATAAGAAAAAAAAATGCATATATCAATCACCTGGGTCACCTGCTGAGAAAGAAAAAAGAAAACAAGCAGAAGAGAACAAGAGTAATAGAATAAACAACATCACAATGATATATGGGAACATGACAGTAAATACTAAATATTAAACATTATTGTGCAGCACATAAGATCAACAGAACACAGTGTGCTTTGAGGTAGGAGCCAAAAAGGGTGTAGTTTGTGGGTGTGATCACCCGTGTGTACACCTGTGAGCATGGACGCGCTTGTTTTTTTTTTTAGTTTTTTTTTTTTTTTTAAAAGGTTCCTTCATGTAATGATCTGCTAGAGGGTGTGGGGGGGCCACAGCCCCGTCCTCCAGGGTATGAAGCAGGTATGGAGGAGATCAAAACTCCAGACATCCAGAGGCCCCCAGAACACAAGAGACCATGGAAGACCAACAGAGGGGCAGCCGCGCCACTGTCCCAGAAAGAGCTGAGGAGAGTCCCAGATGAGGGCTCACTCAGCAGCCGCGGAGCAGAAGCCAGGGGGAGTTGCAGTGACGCGCCCGTGAGCTCCGCCGGCAGCCAGCCGTGCCTGAGTGACCGAGCCCCAGGCCAAGAGGCCGGGGGCACCCCACCTCCGAAGTGGCCCGAGCGAGCCCCAGGCTCCAGGCCCCGATAAGCGGCCGCCAAGGAGTGAGCCGGTGTGTACCCGGACGCCCATCTCCAGACACAAAGAACCACCAACGCACCGATGTCTGAGGGAGTCCGCCACTGGCAGGGGAAGTGGTGGTAGGGGGAGATAGGCCTCCAAACCTTGGAGGGCCTAAGATGTCCCCAGAGAGGTGGCGCCTGACACCAAACCTGACATATAGACACAGAAATACAGGCACACACATATACAAACATCCATTCCCACCCTCATGCTCTCATATGCACTTACTCCACACTCAACCAACGTGGAGACAGACATAAAGAGACGCTGTACACACGATCACACTCCCCAAGCGTACTCTACAAACCGGGTCTAGGTACCCTTGCCCCTGGAGGGGGGAACTGCACCCAGACCCAGGTGGTGTAACCCTTTTCCCTGCGGTGGGGGGAGGCAGACCGCCCCGACTCCGCAGCAGCAGGGAGTCCCCACACTCCAGACCGCAGTCGGACGGCCAACTCCTCCTCCTAGCCCCCCCGCTCCAGCAGGCCGCAGAGAATGGGGGTGAGAGAAGACTCCAAACCTCCATCCACCCGCTCATTGTAGTGTTGATGCATGTGTGTTCTAAGGTGCATTTAAAACCCAGGAGGGCATGGAGCTACCTGCCAGAGAGCAGCAGGTAAGCGCATAGTCCCTCCTGCTAGCCCTCAATGTCTACGTGTATTTAACATTGAGAGGTGGGCAACGACGCCAGGGGTGGGGTGTACACCCTGATGGTACTTTGGATTCCGTGTATCGTGCCCACCCCCAAGATCCTATATGTATGTGTAATGAGAGTGTGAGTAATGTGAATGTCTAAGTTGTGGGATAAAATTGAGGCAGAGGCAGCCAGAAGGGGACGGGGGGGGGGGGGGGGGGGGTGGCCTCCTCTGCACCCTGGTGACATACCCCTACTCCAAGGTCCTGCATGTGTGGGTGGTTGTTGTGGAGCGGGAAGAGGGAGGCAGCTGGAGATGGGGAGGGAAGGAAGGGAGGGGCAAGTGACCCCTCCCTGGGGCCAGCTCCCCCGCTGACCCCAGTAGGCACCCCCATACTCCGCGACCCGCCAGGGAAAGGGGGCCCAGGCCCATCCAGACCGGGGCGCAGCGCAGCAGCGCCTCCCGGCCCGGGACAGTCCACCCAACCCCACCACAGAGAAAACTGCACCCACCCCACCATCCACTCTTCTTCCAGACTACATAAGACAATAGACGCCCAGGCTGAGATCTTCCTCCACCTCTCCTGTATCTCCTCCTCCTGCAGAGAGAGCCCCTGAGGAGAGGAAAGCTCCTGCAAGATGTGACAATCTTCCCCACCAGTTGAAGAGCCCCCCAGGTGGCTCGATGCACCGGCAGCACCCTGCTCGAGGGCTGGGCCCCCATGCACCCACCCGCCCACAACCCCGGCAACACACCAACCAGGACCCAAGGCCCCGAGGCCCAGCCAGGGCCCCAGCCCAGAGACGGAGGGCCCCCAGAACCTCACGCCCATCCTGGACCCACCCAGGGGCAGCCAGGCTACCAGGTCAGTAACCCACGTCCGTCAGCACAGACCCTCCCCTAGCCCCGCTGCACGCAGCCGCGAGGAAACAGTCACCTGAGAGCCAACAGAGCCCCTAACCGGACATGACCGCTACCCCGGGTTGAGCCCCCCAAGGAAGATGCCTCCGGGGAACCCCCCGACGCCCTAAGCCTGTCCCTACCCCCACACCAATCATAACAGTGAAGGGGGGGACCAAACTATGACCCCCCCACCCCCACTAGGTGATGGAGCTGATCAAAGGAGCCCAGAGCAATTGATCTGATGTGGTGGCAGAGGCTGTATCAAGACTAATGTAATCTAATAGATAATTTCTATATTGGATAGAATTAAGATTATTTTTATTTTTCCAGTTCATGAGGACTGTTTTCTTGGCTATGCATAGGGCAGTGAAAACCATATGGGCGATATTCTTTTCTGAAGTGACATTATCTAAGCTGCCCAACAAACACACTAAGGGGGAAGTTGGAATGTTACATTTCAGACACTTCGATAAGTCTTCACATATCTCGCGCCAAAACTTCTGAACTGGTGGACAGAACCAAAGAGCGTGGATATAATTGTCCGGTGAATTGGTTTGGCAGTGTGAGCAGTTGTTGGTAGACGTAAAGCCCATCTTGAACATCCGATGACCTGTATAGTGCACTCTATGTAATATTTTGTATTGAATTAATTGAAAGGTTTTTAAGCAAATCTGAGACCAGAAGTTTAGGTCTAAGTTAACTGATAAATCCGCTTCCCATTTTGCAATAGGAAGTGATATTGATTCATCTGTTTTAGAAAGCATTCTGTATATTTTGGATAGTAATTTGGGGGTTTTAAGAGTAAGAAATTGAACCACACTTGGTGGTGTTTGTAGTTCAACTTGACCCAGTTTAAATTTCTTTTTTTACTATGGATTTAATTTGTTGATATTCTAAAAATCTTTTCTTGTTGATCCCATATTGTGATTATTGCAAAGTGCTTGTTCTACATCTAGCCAAGGTTCATCTAAGAGGGGATGTTTTAGCCATCCTGAGATAAACTGAAGCCTGTTGGCTACGAAGTAGTGCTGAAAGTTAGGCAGTTCTAGTCCTCCTTTATCCTTGGTCTTTTGTAGTGTTTTTAAGCTTATACGTGGGGGTTTATTTTTCCAAAGGAATTTGGACATACATGAATCTAGAGATCTGAACCAATCTTGTGGCAGTTTAGTTGGGATCATCGAGAATAAATAATTTATTTTTGGTAAGACCATCATTTTTATAGCGGCAACCCTTCCCATGAGTGATATGGGTAGACATTTCCATCTAGCCAGATCATCTTCTACCTTCTTTAAAAGTGGGATATGGTTTAATTTAGTTAGATCTGCAAGCTTGGGACAAACATTAATACCTAAATATTTTATATTTCCCGATTGCAGTGGTGTAGAAGAGGAATTATGGAAGGAGCAATTAATCGGTAGAACTGTAGATTTTGACCAGTTAATTGAGTAATCTGATATTCTTGCAAAAGAGTTTATCAATTCAATCACCCCAGAGATATTGGTTTGTGAATTTTGGAGAAAGAGTAACACATCATCCGCATAAAGGCTGATTTTATGTTCCACGTTCTTGCATTTTATGCCCTTAATTACTGAATTCTGTCTAATTGCTGCTGCTAGTGGTTCAATAAAATTTGCAAACAGTGAAGGGGAGAGTGGACATCCCTGCCTGGTGCCCCTCAAGAGACAGAAGCTGGAGGATGTCTGGTCATTTGTTCTAACACAAGCTGTTGGGGAATTATATAATATTTTTAACCAGTTTATGAAAGAGGATCCAAAACCAAATTTGTGTAAAGTTGCAAATAGAAATTTCCAGTTAACTCTGTCAAATGCTTTTTCTGCGTCTAAAGAGAATATTGTAGTTTCTAGGTTTTTACTGTATGAGTAGTCTATCAAATTAAGTAATCTACGTGTATTTGTTGATGAGTGCCTACCTTTTATGAAACCAGTTTGGTCAGGATGAATTAAGAGGGGGGTTATTTTCTCCAGTCTCTTTGAGATAGCTTTGCAGATTATTTTAAGGTCTACGTTTATAAGGGATATTGGACGATAGCTTGAGGGATATACAGGGTCTTTGCCTGGTTTTAGCAGGAGATTAATGTTTGCAGAATTCATATTTGATGGAAGTCTGCCCTTTTCTTTAATTTCCAACAACGTTCTGTAGAAAACTGGTGTTAAAATCGACCAGAATTCTTTGTAGAATTCTGCAGGAAAGCAGTCTGGACCTGGAGCCTTATTATTGGGCATACTTATCAGGGCTTCCTGGAGTTCACCTGGTGTCAGTGGTGAATCCAGTGCCATTGCTTGAGTGTCCAATAATTTTGGAAGAGTTATGTTGTCCAAAAACTGATCAATTTCTTTTTTAGATGGATTTATTTGTGGTGAATACAACGTTTTATAGAAATCCCTGAAAATGTTGTTTATTTGTATCGGATCATATATTGTGTTCCCAGATGAATCTTGAACAGCACATATAGTTGTTTTTTCTTTATTTATTTTTAGCTGGTTTGCTAGAAATTGACTGGATTTATTACCATGTTCATAATTTTGTAGGCGTAGTCTTTGTACTAAGAATTTTGTTTTTTTATCAATTATCTCATTTAATTCTAGTTTTGTTTTGTGTATTTTGTTCAATGTTTCCTGATCTTGGTGGGACGCGTAGGCTTCTTCTAGTGATTTGATGTTTTTTTCTAATTCCTGAATATTTTTGTTTTCTTTTTTCTTTTTATGTGATGAGAAACAAAATTATTTTACCTCTCATCACAGCTTTCCCTGCTTCCCATAGAACAGAAGCTGATGTTTTGGGAGTGTCATTATAGTCCAAATATGAAGTCCACTCTTTTTTAAAATATTTAATAAAGTCTTCATCTTTAAGTAGTGATATATTAAATCTCCAGTTTTTTCTTGGCGTAGTATTATTCTTGTGCATTAGTGTTAAAGATACAGGACCATGATCGCTGACAGCTATAGGATGAATCTCAGTGTCTTTCTGCAGTTTCCAAGCCAGTTCCCTTTAGAACAATCATGTTTTTACAACAACGTAATGATAAGAAGTGTTTACCTGCAGAAATCCCAGCCGACTCTGTGTGTTTCTGAACTCAGCATCTTCTTCTTTACATTATTTAAGTGGCGCTCAAAAGTCCTCGTTTGTCTAAACGTTTCACCATCTGCAAACATTTCCGAACAGCGCTGGATATTTCGGTCCTCATCAGATGATCCTGCCTGCTGTTTGTTTTCAGTGCTGACAGCCAGTTAGCATCATCTGTTATACATGAAGATTAAATAACACGGCTGCCTTTGTTCATGTAATGAAAAGCCATCGTTGGATATGCCATTCTGCAGCAGGGTCACTTAGGATGCTGTGTATATAGGACTGTATCATAACCATAATCGTAATTTTCTAATTATTCCTCCTAAAAATGTTGGATGCCTCCATCATAAATGAATGACTCACCACAGCAAAGAGCAGTCTTCATTTTAGTCCACCTGACTGAGAAATTTGAGCATGTGGCAGGGTGGACCATGCTGTATCTTAAAGGAGTCATTTTAATTAGTCTCATACGCTGAACTTGAATTTTCATTGGGAGGTGGAAGGTGGAATCCTGCCGGACAAGGACAAAATTAGGCAAAAGCAAATGCAGATAAGATTAAGTTTAATTAAGGAGTTTTGATATTATTCAGACACCGTAAGTCTGTTTTGGTGGAAAAGATGTCAAGGTTCAAACTTGATATCATTTAGTAACTGTGTTTCAACATGAAACACTGTCAGCACACCTTCTGCAGCCTAGATGAAAAACCTCACTTCAAATACACTGAATCCAAATTTAGCCAAGACTAATTTTCACTCAAATCTTCACATGATCTCAGATAACAGCACAATAAATGATTGTCCACTGATCACTGTGTTAGATATCTAAAGCTTCATGAATACAGTGATGTGAAAAAGTGTCATCTGTATCTGTGTCATCCGTCAGATAAATAAGTCCACAGGAAACGGGGATAAGTCGCAGCCAAACCTGCTGATCAGCTGCACCTGATTAACTTGATCAACAGCAAATACAGCTTTGCAAGTCTGGAGCATTCAGGTATATGTTAACACAATGCCACAACCTTTCCAGGAGTGGGGACGTCCCAGCAAGTTCACCTAAAGCTCAGACCTTGAAACTGCAAAGCCCCCTACCAAAACCAAAATTAAAAAGTCCTGTAGACGTATTCATTTCTTTATTGATCAAAATAATTTTAATTTAAATTTGCAGTTTGGTTAGAATTAGGCAACAAAACTCTTCATTAGACAATTGTGAAAGCATGGGTTTTGGTTTAACCTTTGGTGTTAATCAACCGAGTTAACCAATCAAACTTTTTCCTCTAGCTACCAATCCAAGCAACCACAGTGACGTTACTGTTGTGCTGTAGAAACATTACCAGTGTTTCCTCACTGTGAGTTCATCACCTGGGCTTCAGCTGTTATGCAGAAAAGCATTGAATTCTAACATTAGAGGAGTTTTGATGACAAAAGCTCTGCAGATGATGTACCTGACGATTGCAGATGGTAATGAATTGGCTTTTATGACTTTCACAAATGTGTAGCTGTGACTCTCAAATAATTGGGCGCACTCTGATGGATTTCTTTGTTCTTCCCAGAATGACATAAGTTTCATGTCATCGTTTCATCTGGAAAAAACAATGTGAGACAACGTTAACACAGGTCCACCTTTTGTGTTGCTATTACTCCACCAGGTTCACTGAGGACTGACTGATGGTGACATTCATCTGCACAAAAGGCTCGATTTCATCTGCATGAAAGAACATTTGGAGGATGTTGGGGGAAAACTCTGTAAAAGACCCAGGAGAAATAAAGACACAATGAGACAAGATTACTTTTGATGCTTTAACGTGTACACGGGTAAGCTGTTAAAACAACTCACATCGTGAACAGAGGCTTGGCACTTTTTATAGGAAAGACAGTGAGAACAGGATAAGAAAATAATAAACAGATAAAATAAACAACTCCATATGTGGCGCTAGTCTCGTCAGCAGAGAGCTGGGAGAAAGCTGTGAGAGATAAAACAATCTAAAACAATATGTCCCAAAACAATATGTCTTCGCTGGGAAAGTCTAAAAGGATAATTCTAAACTAATCTAACCATAGACAAAGGGCAGAGAAAAGGCATCTTTGTACATTTAAAAGAAGGTAAAGAAACATAGAATCATTTTCCACTAACATTCCCTCCTGTTTTAACTTATTTTAAATGTATACAACAATTGTCTGTGAAGGTTATTTATTAAGTATCTTTAGCAATTTTTTAATGTTCAAAATGTCAACATAGCAGAAATGTAAATCATGTGGTCTAAAGAATAAAACAAATAAAAAGATAATAAAAGAACAAAGAAAAGCATAGTAAATGAAATAACAACAGGAATAATCAAGAGAAAACAATAAAACTAAAACTACAAAAAATAAAAGGATAAAAACCTTATATTGTACCTGCATAAACTACTAATGTGTTAATCAGTGCATGATCACTTGACAAGTCATTTTTAACCACCACGTCATTTATTAGCAGCTATTACAAGTTGTCCTCTAACAGAATTGCAACGGGATGCTGTTCTTCTTGAGGCACGGCAACATAAGCAGTCATTGTAGTTGTTATCATCTTTGAAATCATCACTCTTAGACATGGCAATACACACAACACTAATATGAGCAGTGCTATCATGATGAGACCTAGAAGGACAAACGGCTTTGCTACAGCAGCCAGCCATGAACCGCCGAACAGCCAGTCCAGCCAGTCCAGCCAGCCTTGTGCTGTAGCTGCTCCAGGTGTGTGGTCAGTGACATATTTTTGCAGAACGGTCAAATTCTGCAAAGCTTCATAAATGTCTCCTCCAGCTTCGTATCCATCAGGGATAAACGTGCAAACTCCTCCTTGTGATGCTGTTAGCAGGTCTAGTGTCAGTCTGTTCTGCACCACCATCGTTCTGATGGCCTTCTGTTCTAAGGCCGTTCCCAGGGTCTTAGTTAAGTTGATGTGTCGTAGCAGAGCATATCGGTTGATTTCCACGTGATCCCGCACCTCGGCAACTCCAATGCCGGGGATCAAGCTCTGTAAGAATTTCACTCCTCCTCAGATGCGAAACTCTGGTTCCTTTACTGCTTGGTGCCGTCCGTGCACATCCTGTCTGGTACTGAGTCTTTGTTTGTAGTGGCATTCGGTAGCTGTAGTTGGAGCGACAGTTGAGGCTCATCAGCGTCGTGTTACTGGCACAGGTGTCGTTGATTGAACAGGCCATACACTTCCTCTCGTTCCTCGGTGGGCAGAAAGTGTATATGTACTTACATAGGTGTGTAGGCAGCTCCCCCACTGCCCGCGATCCATTGTTCATCACACATACTGGCAGTTGCGCTGCGTTCAGCTTGTTCAGTAGAATTACATCAGGCAGTGGGTCTGAGACTTGGGGCCAGTTCAGTAGGTAGGTCTGTCCGGAACAGTTCACATTTGTGGGTCATGATGACCTCCAGGTTGCTTTTGCTGGGATGCTGTAGTTGGCCTTGGACCAAAGAGTACCGTAGCCTGGATGTGTTGCCAGGCCCAACAGGCACCAACTGCGATCTTCAGGTATGCTGTAAGGCCACAGGCCAGACGTCTGTGAGGATAGGGGCATATGGGTACATGCATAGCAGTCAGTTTTATTATTCAAGTGAGCTGTAGTGTTCATAAACTGCCACCAGAAGTTAGTGGCGTAGCCATGGGGAAACTTGGTGTACTTTCCTTTGTCATACAGTGTCTGCCTTTTCTTCATATAGCGTGACTTGTTGTCCCTCATGGAAGCAAAGGTGAGGAGCCCGGCCAGGGTCAGGGCCGCTGCAGCTATTAGGAGCCACCACCTCATGACAACAGGACACACCCTCCTGTCGTGAGTAGACCCCCCGGCCAGGAAGGCTGTCCCCTCCACCGGGCGAGATCACAACGATTGGGCGAGCCTGTGTCGGCTGAGTTTAGATGGCTTCACTTACTCGCCTGCAGTGACTCTGATGGATCCAGGATGGTCGTTCCGCAATTTTGCAAGCGGTGGGCGTGGTGAGGAGAACCTGATGTGGTCCCTCCCACCTGGGTGCGCTCCAGTTTTTCCTTTGGAGCACCTTGATCAGAACCCGGACACCGGGCTGTAATCTGCAAGACACTTGATAGACATCATTACATTCTTCGTTATTTACAATCATCTCTTTATTTTCCTACAACTTAGACATACATTTTGCTACTGAAATTGTATCTGCCTTTTTCACTGGGTAGATTTCTGGCCACTTTGAGAATACATCTATAACCACTAGGGCGTATTTTTACCCTTGGCATTCATTTAGCTCAATAAAGTCCATGTGGATTGTTTTGACACGTCATGCACGTTCTGACAAATTGTTTTGCTGATGTTTCAAAATTTACAGTGTAGAATTTACAGTGTAGAAATGAGAGTTGACAATACTGGTGTAACGTGAGGGTTCACTAGATGGTTCGGAATCTCTCTGAATAATTAGAAACAGCAAGACGGAGACGGATAACTTTTTAGCAGCCTCTTTACTTTAGCACCCCGCAACAACCCACACTTCCTGTGTGCCGCCCTCATGAATACTTCACTGACCTCTCAGAAGCCAGGAAATCTTAAACTCAGATCAAAACAGGGAAAACAACCAGGTAGATATAACACATACTTATTACTGGTTTGAACATGCATGTCTAAACATTCAAACATGTAAACATGTAAATATCAAAACACGTAACCATCAAATAGCTACATAACTAGCTTTATAACCTTCGTAAACACCTCTTTGTATATCAAATTAGATTTAAGTTTACTTCTACACTTTACATTTTCCTCCCCCCCTCACATAAGAAACGTCCCCGTTTCCCTACAGAAAAGGCGGGGGGGGGGGGGGGGAACAACGTGCTGTGAGCAAAGGGGACAACAATAAAACAACAGCAAAACCAAAAACAATTTCAGTTCAAAACATAGTCCTTGAGGTATCTGGGAGGCACAACTTGACGTCTCCCACATCGCCGTGAAACACCAGATACTCGATGAGGAGTTGAAGGGACAGTGTCTGATTGGTGTATCACCACATGGCCAGAGGGGGAAGTCGTTACAGTCTCAGACCGAGGAGAAGGGGACAAAGGAGAGTGGGAATGGGGTCGTGACTGGTTTAGAGGTGGTGGCTGACAAACCTGAGGGTCTGATGAGGTTGCAGGGCTGCGGCCCTGAACATTCCAGCTCCCTTCAGCTGCAGATTTTGGAGCTGTGAAGGGCAAAGCACCTGATAATGCAGTCAACTGTGGAATCTGGGGCTGTACAGGTATGCCACCTGCAGGTGAGTTGGTTCCACCTTTTGGGACAGGTGCTTTGTAAGGCCTGAGACGATTGTAGTGAACAATTTGAGTCTTGTCTGATTGGTCCAGGAGGTAGCGAATCCTGTACGTGACACCAGGGTTTTCTCCAGCTGTTCCAAGGCATTCCAATATCTCAAAGGGGCCCTTCCAATGTGGAGCAAGTTTCTGCTTTGCTGTAGTGGGGTCATTTAACCACACCAAGTCACCCGGAACATAAGGAGTGTGTTTGATGCCCCTATCGTACAGTTGTTTCTGCTGGTTGTGGGCACAATCTCTGTTCCATGCAGCAGTGCTGAAGGCAGACTGAAGTCTCTGAGTCAACTGGGTGACGTAGTCAGCAGGAGAAGCAGGAGAAGCAGAAGTAGATGATGCCGGCATGTTGGTAGGCAACAGCATATTAGCAGGCATCCGTGCCTCATGTCCATGTGTGAGAAAAAATGGTGTAAACCCCGTGGTAGAGTGAGGACTGGTGTTGTAAGCCAAAGCAACTTGATTGAGGCAGTCATCCCATTCGCCAGGCTGCTGAAGGAGTAACTTAGCTAACTGGTCAATAAGTGTTCGGTTGAACCTTTCGACCATCCCATCGCATTGAGGGTGATATGGGCTGGTCCGTGTCTTCTGGATGCCTAGCAGCTGACACAGATGTTTCACCAGGTCAGATTCAAACTGACGTCCTTGGTCTGTGTGTAGCATTTCAGGGATGCCGTGCTGACAGATGAAGTTGTCAAACAGGCATTTTGCAACTGTTGTGGCACGTTGGTCTGCGATAGCATAGAGACTGACATATTTCGAGAAATAGTCTTGAACAACGAGCACGTACCTGTTGCCACGACTCGTAATGGGGAGTTCAAGTATGTCAGCTGCCACCTTTTGAAATGGCTCCGCAGCAACAATTGTTTTCATTGGAGCTCTGTGATGAGGTGTGGGATTCCGTCTGGCATCACATGGAGTGCATTGTGTGCACCATATTCTGATGTCACGTGACATGAATGGCCAGTAATATAGCTGCTGAGCACGTTTCAGGACCTTATCTGCTGATAGGTGACCGGACACTGGGTTGCCATGCAGCAGCTGTAGGACAGTGTCTTTTAAAGATTCAGGAACAACCAACTGATGCAACACTGACTTTTGGGATGGGTTGAAAGGTTTACGACAGAGTAAGCCATTGTGAAAGGTAAGTCTAGAGTACTCATGCCATAGCACTTTTTCCTGAGGTGGGCATTTTTTCATACGCCAGTAGGGTGGTTTCTGACCCTTAGCTTTCCAGCCAATGACTTCTGACAGTACAGGATCTTTTTGTTGTTCACTTTTGAGATCATCTTCAGGCAGCTCAAGCACAAATGTGGATGAAACAGATAGCGCTGCACACTGCAGTCGTGGATCAGGAAAGTCATTGCATGGAATGTGTTTTTGGTCGGTACTGCAGGGACTATGGTTGGGCGGGCCTGCAGGACCTACGCACCTCTCTTCAGGTTTCAAGGTAGCAGAAGCAGTGCAGACTGGGTCCTGCTCTACGGTTTCACCAGTGACAGGGCGACGTGACAGTGCATCCGCATTGAGGTGGCGGTGGCCATCTTTATGAATCACAGTCCACTCAAAAGGATCGAGTTCAAGAGCCCAGCGAGCACGGCGACCAGTTCTATCACTGTCAATGGGTATTTTCCGAAGACCCAGGAGGGGCTTGTGATCAGTGACAATAACAAATGGCTGCTTGTAGAGATAGTGACGAAAATGTCTAACTGCCCAAACAATGGCCCAGAGTTCTCGATCATAAGTCGACCACTTTCTTTCTGCCTTTGTAAGCGCATGGCTAGCATAGGCAATGACTTTCTCTTGCTGTCCCTGTTTTTGAGCTAGTACACTGCCAATAGCTGTGCTTGAAGCATCAGTATACAGAGAAAATGGCAATGTGAAGTCAGGGAATGAAACCACTGGAGGGTTTGAGAGGGCATGTTTCAGATACATGAATGCATCCTGGCACTGAGAAGTCCATTGAAAAGTTGCATGCTTTTCAGTGAGAGCATGTAGGGGGACACTGTGGTGCGCAAAGTTTTGAATGAACTTGCGATAATATGAACAAAGTCCAAGGAATGACCTTACTCCTGTCGCTGTTTGTGGAATAGGCCAGGCTTGCACACTGTTCACATTTCTGGGGTCAGGCTGGATGCCATGTTTTGATACAATGTGGCCCAGAAATTGTACCCGATCTTTGGCAAAACAGCATTTTGAGGGGTTTAGCTTCAAGCCACTTGCCTGGAATCTGCCGAATATTTCTTCCAGATGCTGGAGATGTTCTGCGAAAGAGCGGCTGTAAATGAGGACATCATCCAAATACACTAAGCAGGTTTTCCAGGGAAGGCCACGAAGTACCATCTCCATTAACCGCTGACATGTGGCTGGAGCGTTTGTGAGTCCCATGGGCATAACAGTGAAGTGGTAAAGTCCACTGCTGGTTGTGAAAGCAGTTTTCTCACGATCCTTCTCTTCCAGTTCAACCTGCCAATAGCCATGTTGAAGGTCCATTGTGGAGAACCAGGCAGAACCTGACAGAGCATCCAGTGCATCATCAACCCTTGGAAGAGGATGAGAGTCTTTGATTGTCACTGCATTGAGTTTCCTATAGTCGAGACAGAAACGCCATGTACCATTTT
Organism: Rhamphochromis sp. 'chilingali'; assembly: GCF_963969265.1. Taxonomy (NCBI): domain Eukaryota; kingdom Metazoa; phylum Chordata; class Actinopteri; order Cichliformes; family Cichlidae; genus Rhamphochromis; species Rhamphochromis sp. 'chilingali'. The sequence goes on from NC_137932.1 coordinate 26,621,062, forward strand.
TCTTTCGCACCAGAACAACTGGGGCGGCCCATGGGCTGTAGCTTTCTTCGATGACACCTGCCTTTAAAAGGTTGTCAACTTGAGTCTGTATTTCAGCTCTCTGTTCAGGTGTCACTCTATAGGCTCTTTGTTTAATCGGTGTAGCATCACCTGTGTGAATATGATGCTTAATTATGCCTGTGTGACCTCTGTCTTCTGAGTGCTTACTGAAGATTCCTGAATACTTCTGGAGAAGCGATTTCAGGGACTGAACCTGGGAGTGTGACAAGTTTGTTTCATCGATTTCTACCGGCAGAGTCGAATCATACACAGGTGAAGTAGCACAACATGTCTGCTCCAGTGGGATGATATCAACAGATGAGCCTGAATGAAACTCACCAAGATGCTGTCCAGGGTACAGTTCGATTTCATCACTGGAGGGATTAAGCATTCGAACCACTGTAGTACCATTCTGAACTTCACTGAGAGTGTGAGCCACAACAATGTCACATGTCGGATTAGGGATCAAGACACCATAGTAGTCTGTTGGAACAGGAGAAGCTGGTGTGGCTGCTGACACACAGGCTGTGATCAGAGTTTCGCTCATAGCTGGAATTTTGGTTGGCGCTAACACAGAAACATTACAGCAGGCAGCCACCTCATGTCCTTTGGGCAACAGGGGAATTTTCATGTCCCACAGTTGCAGCACTTTGTTTTTGAGGTCGAGAAGAGCATGGTGCCTCTGCAGAAAATCCCAACCTAGAATGACTGGCTGGTAAGCACCTCTGAGGACTTCAAAGTCCTGCTGCCATACCTGAGTCCCAAGCCTAATACCAACGGTTAACTTGCCTAAGATTTCCAGACGTTCTCCATTGACCGAACGAGCTGGCACGGAGGATGCTACCATAGGCCGTTTTTTCAAAGCTGGATGAGAGTTTCGAAAATCTTCACTCACAAGGGAGACAAAGGAACCAGAGTCAATTAGAGCACACACTTCAATGCCCTCGACAATAGCCAAGACGTTAGAGGAGACTGATCCCTCAGATTCTGAGGGGAACTGGGGGATGTGGTTTTGGGGCCCTGATACTGTAGCTGATGTTTGCCCCTCAACAGCAGCTAATGAAAGTTTCCCTGTGGGCCGGAGGTGAAATGTGCAGGCCTTTCCGGGGACTGGAAACGAACACTGGTCCTACTGTAGGACGCAGCATCTCTAACTCTACGTGGAGCAGGACTGGGACTGCGTCGGTATCTTTTATTGTCAGGGTAATTGTACCTGGAATACTGGGGGGGCTGTTGGGAATGGTATGTGCGTTGATCGTGTTTCTCACATTTGTCCCACTCATTGAACCTCTGGGGAACAGGGGAAGAAGGACGTCCACGGTGAGACTCTGGATCACGATGATAACGCCTCTCAGGCGAGCAATAGTCTCTGGAATGTTGTCTGGCATGATAAGGCGACGGGGACGCACTGCGGGTGCTGTACTGAACATTGGAAGAGGAGGATCTATCACGACTGGAGTCCAAACGTTGGGCAAAGTAACTCTGTTTCTCCCCTAACTGCTGTACTTCATGTTTCAGGCTGGTTACAGTAAGCGTGAGCTCCTCAACTGCTTGAAGAAGTTTAGCATCAGTAGGCTGAGGACGTATCATAGCAACCTGTTCCGAAGACGGAATATGAGAGGATCCTGCAGCTGTAAGTTGCAATGCTGCCCGTGCTCTCTCACAACGGCTGGCAATGCGCAGGGCTCCGTCGAAATCCTCTGCACCCATCTCATGAATCTTAGATTGCAAGGTGGGGTCCAACCCAGCAACAAAACGGCAAAATTTTTCACCTTCCAAGGCATTGTAGTCATAGTTAGGGAAAGCTTCAAGCACAAGACGGGTAATATCCGCGCTGTACACATCTAAACTTTCACCTGGTTTCCGGGGGCGAGCATTCACATGTGTCTGGAAGAATGGCAGAGAATATTTTGGACCGAAAACCTCTTTCAGCTTATCCTTCACTAGATCATAGTCTTTCTGGGCTGATGAAGGCAAACTGTCCCAGTACAAAAATGCAGCATCTGCTAGACGAGTAGGCAGAACAGAGGACATCACAGTTGGCAAATCTACCTCAGGTGGAGTCATAGCTTGCACTGCCACTTCAAAGCGACGAGACCAACTAGTAAAAGATTCAGTCCCATCTCCTTTAAAAACAGGTGGAAGATCTATTGTCAGGGCACTGGAAACGGTATGGTGGGCGGGAGCAGCAACAGTCCGTATTGCATCCACTGTCCTCGAATGTGGCACAGGAGAAGAGCGCAGCTCATGCACAGATTCACTCTCGTCAGCCGACATGTTCCCAACAAATATCCAGCTCAAAAAAAATCACAAAAATCACAAAAACAGAGATAAAAGCTGCAACAATCCTTACTATCTCCAAAAATTATTACTGTTATTATTTTCAGTTCATCAGCTGTTCACAGAGAGGGATAAATCCCAGCGGGAAAAAAAAACGATCTTATCCGCAGCTTGGGAGTAAAACTCACCAAATACACAGATCCATCAAGAAAATAAATCCCACCGCTGCCACCAGATGTAACGTGAGGGTTCACTAGATGGTTCGGAATCTCTCTGAATAATTAGAAACAGCAAGACGGAGACGGATAACTTTTTAGCAGCCTCTTTACTTTAGCACCCCGCAACAACCCACACTTCCTGTGTGCCGCCCTCATGAATACTTCACTGACCTCTCAGAAGCCAGGAAATCTTAAACTCAGATCAAAACAGGGAAAACAACCAGGTAGATATAACACATACTTATTACTGGTTTGAACATGCATGTCTAAACATTCAAACATGTAAATATCAAAACACGTAACCATCAAATAGCTACATAACTAGCTTTATAACCTTTGTAAACACCTCTTTGTATATCAAATTAGATTTAAGTTTACTTCTACACTTTACACTGGTCAGTCCCCCCGTTGACAAATGCGGCCGTTTTGTGGAGGGATTTTGGCAACACTGGCTTGCCATAACGCATCATTAAGTTGTTTGTCAGAACTGCACCATGTTTTAGCCATTTTGCCTGCTCGGCTGTGCTTGCTGCTTTTTGTTCATTTTTCAACACATCCAGTGGAATCTGATGTGTGTTTACTGCCATCAATGTGATGTTTGTCGTTTGCGCCGCCTGTTTTGCTGCTCTGTCAGCAAAGTTGTTGCCTGTAGTTATGAAAGAGCCATCAGTTTTGTGTGCTGCACATTTACACAATGCGAGTTGTTGTGGTAAATGTATTACAGTCAGTAGGCGTTGTAGCAGGCTGGCATGCTGAACCGGTTTTCCGGTTGGACTAATCATTCCTCTGTTTTGCCAAATTTTTTGCAAAATGATGCACAGCAGAGAAAACATACTGGCTGTCTGTATAAATGTTTATTTGTTTATCTTTGTGTATTTCACATGCGCGAATCACAGCTATCAGCTCAGCGCTCTGTGCAGAATATGAAGAAGAAAGTGGTTTTGCTTCTATTATTTTACTATCTGTGGTTACTGCGTAACCTACACAATTTCGGCCTGTGCTGTAAGGTCAAATAAGTTCTTAAGTGGCTGCCCCAAAACTGTTTTGCATTATTTCTCTGTGGCCTCCTCCTACAATCTCGTGTGAAGTGACCTTCCTGTCCACGGTTCTAGCAGGCGTTGTCTCTATGTTATCTGCTGTTTCTGCGTGGCTGTCTGCAGCCTTGGTGTTTGTGACTTTGCTCGCCTCTCTGTTCCTGATAGCCACCTGCGAATTAGTGTTTTAGTCTATTGTCAACACGTCAGCCTTATTTTTAAGTTACAGAATGCTTCTTCTTTTTTTGTCTTGGTTTGGGAGAATAGATGCAACACTACATTTTCACTTAAGGCAGTTTTAAATAATTTCTAGTTTTTCAAACAAGTCATGGATCTCACACATTTCAAACTTTCAAGTTAGGGTTGTTTCCCATTTATACATATATATATTTAACTTTGCATTGCTCACAGCTCATAGCTCACAGCTCTAAACCTAGGCATTTTCCAATCATATGCCTAATCACTATGTGTCACTGTGATTCTCAAGTATTGTCACAAGTTCGTTTAAATTTGTTTCCAAAACCAACAAAATAATCAAACAAAAACAAAAACATAAACGTGTCAGGACACAAAAGAAAAAAGAAAAATGCTGCCACCCGAACAAGGCAGAAGTCTGCATATGTTGGCTTGTAATAGCATGCAGCTTGTAACATGGTAGACTAATGTGCCTGTGTTAATTCAGCTCCATATTATTGTGTCAAGTTGCACTGGGTTGTGAGTGGTTTTGTGTGTGTCACATTTTTGGTGAGCCAATGGCTGGAATGGCGTTGGACTAATTAGAGGCAAGTGTACTTGATTGCACTGATACACTGGTCTACTTATAGCCCACACTACAAACACTGCTGTGTCGTTTTGTCTCTCTGTGCAGGTATGTAATGTGATGAAATCAGATATGTTTGGGATGGATGGGTTTTGCGCTATGAATTTTATATTAAGTGTGTCGTTTTGTCTTTCTGTGCAGTCCAGGGCCTATTATATGCCACAGCCTAAAGGCAGCAGAGTTGCAGAGGCTTGAGTGACCACTGACTATATGCTTGCAGGGTGGTGGGTCTCCAAGGACAACTTCTAACCCTGTTAAAGGCAACATGTGGAGTGTAACTTGGCCGTGTGGCATAGCTGGCTCTGGCCTTGGGACTGTGTGTTTTTATACAATTCATAAGTGGGACACTGGACTGTTTTATCTTTTATCTCTTGATATATTTTTCGTCAATAAATTATCTTTTAGAATTTTATTGACTGTCATCTTTTTGCCCACGACTGAGACGATTGGTCAGACCTAGAGTCTTTCTTTGGGTGTGTTACAGCAGCTTCTGCTCTAAAAGAAACAAAAAAGAAAAAGAAAATGTGGAACATGCTCATCAGCTTAGCAGTGTCTACATATTTAATTCAGCTTCTCAATCCTGTAGTTTTAGCTGTTGTCTACAGGGTTTTGCTTATTGGTTGTTATTATAGGTGTGCTCTATATCTCAGCAATGTGTCATTCTAGGATGATAGGTTTCAAGCTGGTCAAGTGCCTCTATGCACTTCATTAGTTTAGTTATTCTCTGTATTGTCTTCATCTCACATGTCATTACACTGAGTTTCAGCAAACCTTAAGCTTGATGCAGACTACTGCTTAACAGTTATCCACCTCACATCATAACCGATTTAGGTGCCTCTTCATATTAATATTATGTCATTGTTAATATTATCCTCTTTGTCTTATATAACAGCAATAGCATATTATAATATTTTATCAGTGTGTACCACTATACTACTACTGAGCCAATTTGTTAGTTAGGATCATCTTATTCAGCAAACAGATAATTTAGAATTCATCCAATCTGCGGTCACATTTGTTCTCTCTGTTGCATGGCGGACCAGGCAGTTCTATTATAATATATTATTTATATTTTATTTTGTATCCATCAAGGGCTTCAGATGACCTGCAGTATCATCCTTTTCCCAGGATGGAGACAGTTACCTTTTCACACACTGTCCTTGGCTGAACAGTGACACAGCCTTAATATACTTTATTTATGTCATTAAAATATTTTCGTATGAATTATTTGCTTTATATTCATTTTATACATTGTGGGCATGGTCATCATGCCAACTGTGTTTCATTGATAATATCACTTTACAGGTTGTTATCCTTGCTATTATTAATTTCAAATACTCTAAAGATAATTTCTACTGTAATTTTCCCTTTGTTTATCTTTATTTCGTACTTTTTATATTTATATCTACTCAGTGGGGTCTGTTTTCAACCCTTTTAAACTACTTCAAACTACTTTGATCTCTAGTTTTCACTTAATAAGGGATTATTATGTTATTATGTTCTTCCTGATATGGGTGTTGCTGCAGATGCGGCTGCAGGAATGAGTGTTGGTTTACTAAAAGGATTGTGGGCACTGCACAGTGTCTCGTCTTCTGGTTTTACTAAACTGGCAGTTGGATTCTGTTCTTCTGACTGTTTATATTTTGTTCTCTCAAAACAGACATTGTTTTGTCCGGCGTCTGGACTTTTCTTTTCTCACCACTGCTCGTCAGCAGGAGTGAGTTTCAATTTCACTTGCTTGATTACCCATCTTATTTATGTATTTACTTATTTTTGTTTAAGTAATATATACACGATACAGCTGCTATCACCTTCGCTGGTATTAGAGACGAGAGTGGTTGCTCACACGCCCTTCGACTTTCGGACTAGTTCCGAAAGCGGTGTGAACTTTACGAGATGGAACTCGACCGTTCTCTCAACTCACCAGCACGTCAGTGAATAGCAGTCCCAAAATATTTAGTATACACATCCAGAAATGCATACACTATTATATATTGTACATATATTTATTAGTTTCAGGTTGGCCATTCTTGTATTTTGCTCGTTTGTGTTGTTGTGTTTGCACATCTCTGTTGCTTGTGGGGCTCGCACACAAGAATTTCACTCGCATGTGCTGTGCCAGTGTGCCTGCACATGTGATGTGACAATAAAAGTGATTTGATTTTGATTTGATTTGAAAACAATATGTCTTCGCTGGGAAAGTCTAAAAGGATAATTCTAAACTAATCTAACCATAGACAAAGGGCAGAGAAAAGGCATCTTTGTACATTTAAAAGAAGGTAAAGAAACATAGAATCATTTTCCACTAACAGAGGATATTTTGTGTTTTATATTTATACAGTTTCTAAATTATGACTTCAAAAGTTACCCATACCTACTTAGGCCTATATGGCTATGAATTAAAAGCAAGCATCCACATTTTCTGGAAAAACTGAGTTTGAAAAAAAGATCTCAGAGAGCAGCACAGCTTTGGGACTCCACTGAAGCACGGTGAGAGGCATTATCCACACATGGAAAAACCTGAAACAGTGCTGAACCTTCCCAGCCCATCAATATTACTCCAAGAGCACATCGACGACCCATCCAATGCATGTTGTATAGAGCGCTTTGAGTACTCCGGGAGAGTAGAAAAGCGCTATATAAGAAATAGTCCATTTACCATTTACCGTCCAGGAGTTCCCAGAGCAACATCTGCAGCCAGACACGGCTAATGACATCACACTTAAAGACCGGATTATTGAATCATGACCTCTGACCTCACTTGACTCAGTTAAGGTCAGAGATCATGATTCAATAATCCAGTCTTTAAGTCTGACGTCATTAGCCGTGTCTGGGGCCCAAACTCCGCTGCAGGTCCATAAGCCAAACGATCACTGCGGCATCACTGAGAGTTAAAAACTGTCGAAATTCTTTCATCTGTAATAAAATGATCAGTGTGGCTGCTCTACCAGGTTTAACAATTAAGTTAAACATCTAGGCATCCATGAAAACGGAATTTATTCAACTTAACTGAGTTAGAAGTTAGCAGGGAATTAGCTTGCTAGTTTCCATCTAAATATAGGTCGTGTCCAAATTCATGGGCTGCAACCTCCTGAGGACCTGGCCTTCGCAGTCTATTTGGGCTGGGTCCTCAGAAGGTCGGGTATGACGGAAGTAAACGGCTATGAAATTGGACAGTCTAGCCTTCAGATTTGCATCACCGCTGTCTCGGTGGAGTTTAATAAACTCAGCTGTCTGCTCCTTGCTGTCTAAAATATAACAGGACACTGGTGTAAATTCTCGACCATCTCACACTTCTGTTTAATCAGTTTTCTGTTTGACGTTTATTCAGCTGTGTGAAAACCACCTGGGGGATTAATAAAGTTTTATTTTATCTAGTGACCCTCGAGCTCCTGGTTAGCTATCGAGCTGGTGGATCACAGACGTCTCTGAAAACGTCAGAGCACTTTTGCAAATATGTGATATCTTGATAAACCGAGCAGATATTTGAAGTTTACACAGCTACATTCTCACCTGAAAATATGTTAAAAGTTTATTTTGTGACCCAGAAAGAGTAATAAGTAATATTAAAAACTTAGCAGCGGTCGCCATTGTTGAAAACTGGAATTGGGCTGGGCCGCACTATGAATTCTGGGATATGGTGGGCCACGAAGGACACACCCGACCCATCCTACAAATTCGGGGAAAAGGAGGACGCATTTGTTGGCTGCATTCGGAGGAGTCTACGAATTTGGACAGCCTTCGTTGTGTCGCTGTGACGTAATCGGCCTACAAATGTGGCCTCAGGAGGATGCATCCCATGAATTTGGACACGCCCATAGTATAGCCTGTCCTGACTGAGGGATTTCTGAAACAAATTAAGACATACAGCTCTGCTATCACGTCTGACATAAATGAATACAGGAAAGCAAACAGCAGTGACATTTGTAAGGTTACTTTAGTTTCACTAGCTGGACCCACGTTCCCCCACTCACTGTCAGTTAATGCAAATGATGGTTTGCAGTACGCAGGATCGTATAACAGCCAGTTATTAGTTTTAGTTGGTATTTACTTTTTTTTTTTTTTTTTTTTGCCTGTCCCATTTGGTTCTTTAGCCATCAGAATTGTTGTCTGAAGACCAACAAGGATACCCAATGGATTTACTTTGCCAAATGGATCATCGTGGCATTGCCGTATTGGTCCATTTGGTCGATCTTTGTTTTTATTATTTATTATATTTTATTTTCAGATGTTACAGACGGGACAGACATGAGTGAGGGATAGGAAAGGGAGAAAGAAAGAGGAAGGAAAGGAAAAACAGAAGGGGAGAGGGACAGTGAGAAAGGGGGGGAGAAAAAAAATAAAAATCTCCTGGATCACCTGTTGAGAGAAGAATAGAAAACAAGCAGAAAAAAAAAAACAAAGCAACATACTAAAAACAACACCATCGCATTAATCTAGCTAAGTGTAAACAGCAGTAAATACTAAATATTCAATGTTGTTGTGCAGCACGCAGGACAGATGTGCTTCGAAGTAGCAGCCGAGAAAGGTGTAATTTGGGTCTACGAGCAGTGAACACCCGTGTGCATACCTGTGTGGATCCGCGCGCTTGCATTCCAAAGGTTTCTCCATGTAATGATCTGCTAGGGAGTGTGTGGGGGGGCCACAGCCCCGTCCTCCGGGGTGTGAAGCGGGTATGGAGGAGATCAAAACTCCAGACATCCAGAGGCCCCCAGAACACAAGAGACCATGGAAGACCAACAGAGGGGCAGCCGCGCCACTGTCCCAGTAAGAGCTGAGGAGAGTCCCAGATGAGGGCTCACTCAGCAGCCGCGGAGCAGAAGCCAGGGGGAGTTGCAGTGACGCGCCCATGAGCTCCGCCGGCCCCCAGCTGTGCCTGAGTGACCGAGCCCCAGGCCGAGAGGCCGGGGGCACCCAACCTCCGAAGGGGCCCAAGCGAGCCCCAGGCTCCAGGCCCCGATAAGCGGCCGCCAAGGAGTGAGCCGGTGTGTACCTGGACGCCCACCCCCAGACACAAAGAACCACCAACGCACCGACACCTGAGGGAGTCCGCCACTGGCAGGGGAAGTGGTGGTGGGCGGAGATAGGCCTCCAAACCTTGGAGGGCCTGAGGTGTCCCCAGAGAGGTGGCGTCTGATACCCAACCTGACATATAGACACAGACATACAGGCACACACAGACACAAACATCCATTCCCACCCTCATGCTCTCATATGCACTCACTCCACACTCAACCAACGTGGAGACAGACATAAAGAGACGCTGTACACACGATCACACTCCCCAAGCGTACTCTACAAACCGGGTCTAGGTACCCTTGCCCCTGGAGGGGGGAACTGCACCCAGACCCAGGTGGTGTTACCCTTTTCCCTGCGGTGGGGAGAGGCAGACCGCCCCGACTCCGTAGCAGCAGGGAGGCCCCACACCCCAGACCGCAGTCGGACGGCCAACTCCTCCTAGCCCTCCCGCTCCAGCAGGCCGCAGAGAACGGGGGTGGGAGAAGACTCCAAACCTCACTCCACCCGCTCATTGTAGTGTTGATGCATGTGTGTTCTAAGGTGCAATTAAAACCCAGGAGGGCATGGAGCTACCTGCCAGAGAGCAGCAGGTAGTCCCTCCTGCTAGCCCTCAATGTCTAAGTGTATTTAAAATTGAGAGGTGGGCAACGACGCCAGGGGTGAGGTGTACACCCTGATGGTAATTTGGACTCCGTGATTGTGCCCACCCCCAAGATCCTATATGTATGTGTAATGAGAGTGTGAATAATGTGAATGTCTAAGTTGTGGGATAAAATTGAGGCAGAGGCAGCCAGAAGGGGACAGAGGGGGGGGGGGGGGGGGGGGTAGCCTCCTCTGCACCCTGGTGACATACCCCTACTCCAAGGCCCTGCATGTGTGGGTGGTTGTGGTGGAGCGGGAAGAGGGAGGCAGCTGGAGATGGGGACCCCAGTAGGCACTCCCATACTCCGCGACCCGCCAGGGAAAGGGGGCCCAGTGCAGCAGCGCCCCCCGGCCCCACAGAGCCCGGGACAGTCCACCCAACCCCACCACAGAGAAAACTGCACCCACCCCACCATCCACTCATCTTCCAGACTACATAAGAGAGTAAACGCCCAGGCTGAGATCTTCCTCCACCTCTCCTGTATCTCCCCCTCCTGCAGAGAGAGTTCCTGAAGGGAGGAAAGCTCCTGCAAGATGTGACCATCTCCCCCACCAGTTGAAGAGCCCCCCAGGCGGCTCGACGCACCGGCGGCACCCTGCTCCAGGGCTGGGCCCCCATGCACCCACCCGCCCACAACCCCGGCAACACACCAACCAGGACCCAAGCCCCCAAGGCCCGGCCCGGGCCCCAGCCCAGAGACGGAGCACCCCCAGAACCCCACGCCCATCAAGTTGGTATTTACTTTTTCACACAAAAATGGTAAAATGGTCTGTATTTGTATAGCACTTTACTTGGTCCTAAGAACCCCAAAGCGCTTTACACTATACACAATCATCCAGCCATTCACACACACATTCACACACTAGTGATGGCAAGCTACATTGTAGCCACAGCCACCCTGGGGCGCACTGACAGAGGCGAGGCTGCCGGACCCTGGCGCCACCGGGCCCTCTGACCACCACCAGTAGGCAACGGGTGAAGTGTCTTGCCCAAGGACACAACGACCGAGACTGTCGGAGCCAGGGCTTGAACCAGCAACCTTGCGATTACAAGATGAACGCCCAACTCTTGAGCCACGATCGCCCCCACAAATCTGACACAAAGTCAGGTTTATAACTTTGTTCCCTTAATAAATGGAACTGTCATTTAAAACCTGCATTTTGTATCTACTCTGGTTTTCTGCGTCAACTACAAGTATGCCAAAAGCTAAGAAATCAGGAAGAGAACAACTTGTGCAACCATGTTGTCACAGTAATATCTACATCTGTCACCCACCACCTCATTTCAGGAACTGCGGTGTGTTTGTGTTATTATTAGTACAGCAGTGGTCATCATTTTCAACCAGCACATCTCTGCTCGTCCTTTCACATCAATCGTCTCTCAGATTGAGGTCAGACTCAGCGGGGGACTCCCCCCTCCATTCAAGAACTGGCTGCCTCATTTTTCTCATTTGTGTCAGGTCTCAGCACACAGTCGTCACCACTACCATCATCAGCTTTTAGCTGAAATGTAGGAAACGACACATCTTTAAGAAAAAAACATCAAGGACATAAACGATGATGAATGAAATCAAGTTCATAGTCTACCAACATCTTTACTGCAGAAATACATTTTCACCGTGTCCTACTTTTACAGGATGTACACATTTTCGTCTTTTGATTCGCCGCTTTTATACATCTTAATCTGTAAAACCGAGAGGTTTAAAATCATGCAGTGATCTCTAAACATCCTTTTCTACTTCAGTGTCTGTGCTTTGGGGAAATCTTTGGGATGATTTATTTGCACGAGACCTTTTCAGCAGTCACACAGAGAGCAACCAATCAGCAGAGCACCTCTCAGGAGACAGTACTTGACCTCTTGGTTATCTATCGACAAATACTGGAGTCTACTTCTATGGCAGGAGGCTTCAGGCAAGACCTGGGATGTGTATTTGCTCTGCTGGATCTTAATTTTATCTTTATCCAAACTGTCCAATTCTCCTTCTCAAACAGATCTTCTTTGCTTCTTCAGATCAAGGCCATGTGATGCCCTTTTCCAGCTCTGGTTTAGCTTTTTATCAAACTGGAGGTTTTACTCGTCAGTTTCTGGAGGGCCTGTTCAAAGTGAAATATCACTGCTGTCTAATAATGAGTGTGTGAGGGTAATGTTTTCTATCACAGACCTAAAATCTTTAATGTCAAAAGACCACCAGGATCATTTCTGGTCATGTTTGATGTTTTGCTTAATATTGATCCTACATAACAATCAAATACGTGTAACAAATAGGGGTGGGTTTTTATTATCGATTTATCGATTAAGATCGATTCTGGCTTGGATAGCGTGATATCAATTCATCAAAATCCTGAATCGATTTTTTAATATCGATTCAATTTATTTTGCAATTAAAATTTATTTTGCCCGAAATGCCAGAATCTAAGGTTAAACCTCACAAAATTTCAACAACCACCAAACAGCTAAAACAGTAAATGAGAGCAGGTAAACGGATCAAAATCAGTGAGATGTCGCTGTTCTCACCTGACGGCACGGACACGGTTGGGGCTGAAAGACGATGCGCTTTGTGTTTACGCCCTTTTTGCGCTAGATTCTGAAGTTGTAGGTTTTTATCTCTCTCCAAACAATATTGACTGAACCAGCAGCAAAAGAAGATCCAAACTACGCTTCACATAAACATCGTCATGAATTCCATCTGACTTTTCCTGTTTTGCTTCCACCATGATAAAAAGTCTACCGTTGTTTACAGCGCTGTCAGCCACTGTTTTTTTCCTTTTACTTACTTCCGAAAAGAAAGCCTAATTTCTGCTTTTCAATACTGAACAAATTTAAACTTTTTAAAATTATGCATAATTGCAAAAGGCTTAGCTCTGTCTCTAATAAAACTGCTGTAACTTTGATCTGCTTCACTTCAGCAGCATCAAGTAATGTTCATATGTTGATTAATGGTTTTCTTTTGTTTTTGATCTACTGCAGAATATTTTTTTATAAAATTCCAGGCCAGGAAAGTCGCCTTCATGTTTTTCTGTGTTTTATCCTCAGTTACTTTGACACAAGGGCATCTGCTCTGATGCTTACACCTTTGATAAAGTCTCGAAAGTCTCAGTTTTCTTTTTATAGAAATAAAAATATGGAAATGTACTGATACGTGATCAGAATTATAACATTTCTGACTGTCTGAGGCAAAATTTACCCGATTCAAATCGAATTGAATAGGATTGAATCGAATTGTGGATCGAATCGATTCGGGACCTTGTGAATCGAAATCGAATCGATTCTAGAAATCAGTGACGATACCCAGCCCTAGTAACTAACCCATTTACTATCCTGTCAAGAGATGTATTCTAAAGACACTTCTTCAGCTGAGAGTCAGAGAGTGGAGACACACAGTTTTACTTGCTTGCAAGGGCAGTCACTGTTCAAAGCCTCTCCCAGTCAGGGTAAATATTGCTTTTACATTTTGCGACTCATTTTATTTCTCTATCTGATAAGAAAACTATTCAATCAGATAGTTATTTGTGGTGAATGAAATACAGTTACACTTTCAAGCACTTTTAAGCACCACATCTGAAATTCAAGCACTTTTCAAACCTTGAAAAGACAACATTAATATTCAAGGATTTTCAAGGATTTCAAGCACCCATACGAACCCTGTAATTTGCATATCAGCTTATAATGCGCTAAGTTGACAGGTCAACAGAAATGCACGTTCAAAATATTATCACAAAAAAGAATTTCCTTCATACAGTAAATTACTTGTGTTGCATCAATCAAGCAGAAAGCATCTCACAATTTATTGTATTACCAACTAAATGTATTTTCTGATTACTGCTTGGTCATACCAGACTCTCTCTTTGTCTTTAATTTATTCTTCTCTGTTTTCACAAACGTTTCACCTATTGTCCTTCAAGCTGGAGAGTTAAATGTCAGCAGTGGATAAATTCAGCATTTGATAACAAAACTCTGTTAAGTTTTCCCTGCTTTAACACCAATGAGAGATACAGGCACATGTATAGTGTGTGCTATAGTGTAAGCTGCCTTTCTCTTGCATATGTTAAGAAAGGCAAATGTGCCTGTAGCAGTTGTGAGATTATTATGCTGTTATATATTACATTAAACCTGTAATCAAAATGAGTACTGATACTGCTGTAGGCCACATCATACTTCTTGTGTAATCAGTATGTAGTTTTAGTTTGCATCATACTTCTGAGTTAAAAGAATGTGAAAATCATTAGATTCATTACATAGGTTTGTATTATCCTATACTGCTGATTTACTGTGAGTGAGTTACACTGTTTCATGACATTTCATACATACATTCCATACTTCATAAGTTATGAAGAGAATATTGTGTGCAGAGAGTCAGGGCCCTGCTTTTCTGATAGTAGAGATAACAGAGCACATTCCACGGGAGCTTCACCCCCACCTTTGTTGGAAGCAGAAAAACAGGGAGCCAAGGTCATAACTCAGGCTCACTGAGAGTTATTATTATTATTATTTTAAATTCTCCTTTCTCAAAAACAGAAAATCGAATTGTAGTTGTTCTTGGCTGAGAAGCACAAAACCCCTTTCTTTTCTTTTCTTTCTTTTTTTTTTTTTTTTAAATACAAGAAACTAAGTTTTAACTTTTCTGCCTTATCACCTAAAACAAAGCAGACAACCCAGCTCTCAGCTCGTTCTGAACTTATCATCATCAAGGTCGCATGGTGAGAGCCACTTCAGAAGTCACAGTACTTCTCACTCAAGCAACATTTCAAAAAACAAAAAGCAAAAACTCAGCACACTACACAGAGAACAACAGCCGAGACACAACTGAAAATGCTGTTCGTCTTTGTTCTCCTTGAACTTTAGAATAAACTTCATCTGCATTAGTAAATCATTTGCTTAATCATTATGTGTCACTGTGATCCACAAGTGTGATCACAAATTTACTTATTTTTCAACCCAACAAAACAAAAAACAAATTGCTGATGGCATGAACGGTTTACACACGTATCAGGATGCAAAAAAGGCTGCTGCCAAAAACAAATCAAGAAATCACAGACAGCTGCATGTTTGAGCTTTAATAGCATGCAGCTCCTGCTCTAAAAAATGTGTAAGTTGCTCATCACCTTAGCAGTGACCACATATTTAATTCAGCTTCTCAATTTTGTAACTTTAGCTGTTGTATACAGGGTTTAGCCTATTAGTTGTTAGTATAGGTGTGCTCTATATCTCAATAATGTCTCATCTAGGATGGCAGGTTTTCAAGCAGGTCAAGTGCCTCTATGCACTCAATTAGTTTAGATATTTTCTTTATTTTCTTCATCTCATATGTCATATGTCATTGTACTAAATTTGAGCAAACCTTAAGCTTGATGCAGACTACTTTTAACAATTATCCCCCTCACATCATAACTGACTAAGGTGCCTCTTCATATTAATATTATTTCTTTATTAATGCTATTATCTCTTTATATAACGTCAATAGTATATTACAATATTTTATTTATATTTTATTTTGTATCCACCAAGGGCTGCGGGTGATCTGCAGTTTCACCCTTTCCCAAGCTGGAGACATTTTCCTTTTCACACACTTTCCTTGGCACTTGGTGAGAGATTATGTTCTTCTAGGTTTGAACTGCTCTCTTCATCTGAGCTGCTATCCTGTTCTGAGTCACTGTCTTCTTTGTTTGTTAGTGCTATTACTTTTTTCTGTCTCTCCCTTTCATCTGTCTGGGTGGTGGCAACCACAGTGGTTGCAGCTAATCATTTTGTGTCAGGTGTTCTCTGTGTCTTACAGTCACGTACAAAGTGTCCCTTTTTTCCACACTTCCAGCATGTAGTACTAAAACCACTGCTTGGTGTGTGTCTACGTCTGTGTCTACCTCTTGCTCCTGCCCTATGCATTCCTCTCCCTTTCTTTTGGCCTCTGAAACCTCCCCTGTGGCCTCCACTGAAAGCTGTGAGAACAGTGTCAGCGTCGAGGGCAAAAACTGAGACCTTCTCTTTCTTTTTCACCACTGTCTGTGCATGGTTAGCATATTGAAGCGCCTCATCTGCTGTGCCCGTATGTTGCGTTACCCAATGCTTTTGTACATGAGACCTAATGGGTGGTAGTAATCCTTTAATGGAATTGTTTTTTTTCTTTTCCCTCTTTAATTTTTCTTGTTTTCAGTTCTCCTTTCAGCTTCGGTTTCCCATGCTTGGAAAAGTTTATACTCTTCTTCACGTTTTAATTTTTTCTTTGGGTCTTTTGTTAATGTAATTTCTTTTTGCAGGGCAGCTCTCAGCTGGGTAATAGCTGAGGGATTGAATTTCCCTTCCCAGCTGCGGTTTTTAGCTTTTTGTGGATTTCTCCACCTATTTGCAATTATTCTACCTGCTCCAGCTTGTTGTTTTTCTAACCATTCCTCATCAGATGTTGCTTGTTTATTCCCCATTTTCAAAGATTTTGCTGGGCCATCACTGTCAACAGTCTGAATCATAAAGGGGTCATCATGCAGTATTCTATCATATGCAAACTTATATTATTAAAAGATTATACTGACTACTAAGTACAATTTTCTATTGACATATCCATTCACTGTGGTACATGAATCTTTTAGGAATAGTGGGGCTATTTTCTTTCAAATGTTTGTTCTCTGTCTGAATTTTACTGATCAGTGACAATCACCTTTTCTAAATTTATCTTCAGTCATAAATAATGACCAGCAGACAAACATGAAGCCTTCCTCTCTACCAGGGACCCCAAAATATTAACTGCTGTCAGTTTTGCAGGAACTGTCAAGGAACGGCTGTCTGGCAGATAGGATGCAGACTCAAAATAATTGCTTGGCAGAAACAGGGAATCCAAACATCAGGAATCTAAGGAAACACTGGGCAGGGAGACACTTGACGGACAACGTAACAAAGGATAAGGAGAAACTCAGATGTTATAAGGATATGCCATATAACAGGTGGGAGGACAGCTGAAACTAATGACTGAAATCAAGAGAATGCAAATGAAGTCTAGTACGAACGAGAGAGTAGCCATTACTAAAATAGACCAGGATGAGGTAGACACATGCAGCATCTTTACCCCGAGGGAACACCAGGAAAGACTGCAAAACTCAAAAACTAAAAGCATGAAGACCTTTAACCGAAAAGCTCTAAATAACCACAGCAGCTCGAATAATAAATAAAGCCACTAAAGTATGAACCCAGGGACCATGAGGGCATGAATGGCTTAAGGAAATATGACTGCATATCATTTTTCTTTTATGATTCTGAGACCTGCAGTTAAAGAAAGAAGCAGATGAAGAATACAGATTGTTAGGGTCTGCTTATGTTTTAAACTAGAGATGGCACGATACCACTTTTTTATGTCCGATACCGATACCGATATCATAAATTTGGATATCTGCCGATACCGATATGAATCCGATATAGTGTTTTTTAATCAACAAAACTGTTTTTTAAATATCTTGCTGCATTTTGTATAAGTTCATACTCAAGTTTAAAACAACAACTACACTAAAGCTATTCTGTTATACCTGTATGCAAAAAAAAATATTTCATAGTTCAGCAATACTGATCAATCTAATAAACTTAAACCTACACCATCCTCCCTATTCTGGTATTTTAAAGAGTACTTAGCATAAATATTAAGCAACCTAACTAATAGGGTTCCAACTCCCAGCAACAACAAAAATAAATAAATAAAAAATAGGGAACCACCCCTCACGCTCCACCTCATGATGCTTAATCGACATAATCAACCTTAATTTGATGCAGTGTGAAAAAAAATGCACAGAAATCAATTATTTTTCAAGAAATATTAAATAGATTCAACATCTTTCTTCAACAAAATTGCAGACTGCACAGATGGTACCTTCCCAAAGGAAAAAGTACTATAGCTTACTAGGGTATATATATTAGACTTAATAGTTACTATATACAGTAATTGACTTCTATTCATTTTACATCAAATTAAAACTTTGGGTGTCAGATAATTATTTATTAAAAGCTAGACATTTTAAATGAGAATAAGAAAGAAAAGTATGTCTTTGTGCCCCCTTTTCCCTGTTAATGCCCTATTGGCCCCCCTGGCTAAACTTTGCTAGATGCGCCCCTGCACAGTTACCAGCGTCAGCTACGTAGAAAAAGATCCTCGAGTAGAAAGTAATATTAAATACATTCTAACAATAGCTGATCAAGCTTAAACGTGCTGCTGTTGTTCAGCCGCTGGTTTCCTCTTTCTGGTGCAAAGTGGGCCAAAAGCAAACTAGAGACACGGACTCGCGACAGAAAAGCCGATCAGCTGATCGTTAAGCAGTTTCATGATTGAAGTAGCAGCAAGAAGAGGCAGTCGCTTGTTAAGCTTAACGCAGGAATGCTTTACAAACATTCAGAGATGGACTTACACACTTGCTTTACTTCTCTCGGGATAACTTTGTCGGAGATGAAATGCCGGGTTGCTAGCGAAGCTCCAAATGCTATCCAGACCACTGACAGGTCCCGCATGCCACAGCCGCTCTATCACGTGATGCATACTGCTCCGACGTGCTAACGTTCTGAGGTGAGTTACGGCGTGTTGCAAGTTTTGTGAGGTGCTTTCGTGATATTTAATGGATCGGATTACATTTTTTTATTTTTCTCCGATATCCGATCCAGTAATTTAGGTCAGTATCGGACCGATACCGATACGTAATATCGGATCGGTCTATCTCTATTTTAAACACAGAAATTACTTCTAAGGAGAAATCTTAAATAACTGACAAACCAACTCTTTCACAAAGACTCTTTCACAAGGATCTTTAAAGACAATACAATGAACATCTGTATTTACTTTATATCCAGAATGTTCAAATCTTCAATCTTCAAAATCTGAAGTTGAACTAGGGCCAGGCAGCTTGTTGTGTAATACTATTTCAATGCAGCCAGTCACTGTAGTCTTTAATTAAGAACATTTTATTATTTAAAGGTACAAGGAGAAATTAAAAAAATACCTTTAATGTTTCTGCTTATTAATGAGAGCCTCACTCAGTTTAATTCTGCAGTCTGAGGGAACAGCGAAGCTGAGGGCTAAAACCTTCTTGGTGTTTTGGCCGTGGGCCACCTCTGTCACTTGCGATCAAATAAAGTGGTGTTGAATGCAAGTAATGGCTCATCACTTGTTTACTGCAGAATGTGCAGTTTACATGACATCATATTATCTTTAAATCAAAGCCAAAGCACATGGCAGCTGTTTCCACTCATTAGAGATTATGAGTTACAAACTTCAAAGAGGCATGTATTGTAGGGTTTTTTATGAGAGAGACACAAATACACTCCAAATGGTAAATGGCCTGCATTTGTATAGTGCTTTACTTAGTCCCTAAGGACCCAAAAGCGTGTGTGAATGTGTGTGTGTGTGAATGGGTGAATGACGGAATGTAGTGTAAACTACATTCCGTCATTCACCCATTCACACACACATTCACACACTGATGATGAACAATCTAATTATAATATAATGGGAAAATTATAAGTTTTCCCAATTTATTATCAAAACGGATAGATTTCAAATTTTACACGGCGCCACGGGCCTCCCCTCTGTGGCTCAGATCGTCCTCAGTCGTCCTGATTGGTCTCCTTATTTGGAGATGCCACTTCACCCATCACCATGGCAACCACCTCTTATCCTCTGTCAGGCCTGCATAAAGAGAGGAAGGGAAAGCCCAGAAATGTTCAACTTTGTTTTTCTCTAACAGAGTCAGTCTCACAAATGTATACCTTCTGAGGCCTCGACTGCAATTGACACCCCTTTCTCAACGAGAAGTTTGGGCTTGGGTGAGCCTGAGTGCTGAAGACATCTACCTATTCGGAACCATGGTAACAGGGTTCTGGCTGATCGGAGCTGGCTTGGCCCTGACTTATCGAAGAATTAAGAAAGCGGAACTGGCTGTTCCCCACAAGGCTGCCCGCTGGGATTGAAACGATGGGAAGAGGCGTGAGTTTCTCAAAATGGGCTCATTGAGTGCAGCATGGTTAAGATCTTGGAGAAGCTTACGGCTGCCATGAATACTCAGAATAAGATCTCTGAGTGCAGACTGGATTACATCTCGGAAGGGCTTGCTCGGAATAACATCTCTGAGCGCAAATTGGATGACATCTCGGGGAGCCTCACTGTGGTCGTGAGTTCTCAGAATCGGCTCTTTGAGCACAAGAATGACAACATCACAGAGCGCAAGTATAGCGAAGCTCGCGGCTCTCCAACGAGAGACTGAGAGACCAGTGTTGGACTGTAGAACTGCTTTGAAATTCATATGAGCTGTTTGCGTCGGTTTACTCCTCGCCCCCCACCCGACCCTGTGGCTTGTCACGTGTTCCATACTGTTGTGCTGTGGACATTTATGTGCTTTTTTTGTGCAGAGGAGTTTTTTTGTTTCCTGTTCTCATGCTGTCCTCCCATAGGAGCCCAGCATGAGTAGAGGTCTCTTTTTTTCCTCTTGTACTTTCCCATTGTAGTGTATATTTCAGTGTTTTCTTTTTCTGTAACGCTACCGATCTCCGACCTGTATCCCCATGTGATGTCTGTGTTGTGTGCGTAAGGTCAGGGGAAGGGGGAAGGGGGGGGGGGGGGTCCTATTTCACTGCAGGGCAACCTGCACGTGGCGAATAAAGCCTTAGGCAGCTCAGCATCTCATCCAGGAAGTGTTCAGTTTCATGCTTACATGAAAATACTGCAAATGTGCAAAAAGGTTTTTAAAGTCCAATCTAGTGCTGTTGGAAATCGAATGTAATTTAATACTGATGGATGTATGGCCTCTCTCACTACACAGCAAATTCAAAAGTGTTAAATGTTTTGGTGTTAATAGTCTTCTTGCAAAAGTAGAGTTAATTTTACTCTAAGCAGAGTCACATTCTTTTAATGTAACTCTGAGGTGTAAAATGATAGTAGTTAAAATCGAGTGTTAAAAATGAGTGTTTCTCTGTCAAATCTGGAGGTGTTACAATGGAAACATTAACTCTTGACCTCTTAACTCTGAACTCCTAGAGGGGCTATGACACCAATAGAGTGAATTCACAGACTCCGCCCCCAGCACGGCTCCAATCGAAGCTGAAGTGAAGCCGTTTCAGAACATTTTGCTCTACATATTTGAGTTGTTTGCCATGCTTGGTAAGTCATTTTTTCAAAGATTGTTTCAATTATTATTATGAGCTTTTACTTCTGTGGCTCTTTGGAGTTGAGACAAAGCTGTGTGAAAGGCATTAGCCATGTTGCTCGGTGATAGCATAATATTCTGTTTTAGCTAGCTGAAAGGTATTGTTTGCGGCAAATACCACAGCCTTGAAAAAAGCTTGCATGTGAATTTTCAGTCAAACCTTTGGTCAAATACACCTAAAACAATGTGTAGAATGTGAAATGTTGGTATAATGGTGCTACTTGAAGCCTGAAACCGATCGCCCATAAAAAACAAAAAAAACAAAAAAAAAAAACACGAGCAAACAGCAGTAGCTGACGTCCTGACTGGATTCTACGTTAGCATAGATCCCTCCAGAGTTTTGTGCACACGGTTTAGGTAAAAATTAAAAAGGTTGAGGTTTTACATTTAGTTCAGTATTACCTGTTGCCTGCGTCTTTGTCTTTTGGGAAAATACTTTACACAAGTAATGGCTCAAAGAGGATTCCTTTTTTTTTTACTGTGCTGCAATTGTTTACTGGATTATTTGTGCCATTAATTAGTGTCAACTAATTTTTATTCGATCTCCGCACAGGATATGCTTGTGAAGATGGAATATGGGGGAGAGCAGAAGTGCGTTGAAGTTCCACAAAGGGATGAATGAAGGACATGCATATTGTATTGAAGAAATAAGTGATGAGAATGCTGTTATTTGCATTTACCATGTCAGACCTTTTGATAAACAAAATTCTAATGAAAGTGAGAACATGTATACTGTTACATCTTTCAGAAAATGTTTTGAAATTGTGGTGCACAGTTCAGAATAAATGTTTTTCAAAAACCATTGCATCTTTTTAGTAAATGTTTATTTCCAAAAGAAATTTCTAGAAGTTCAGAACAGTAAAATTCCTGCTTTTTAGAATGAATTAGAAGATAACTCTTACGTAGTTAAACTAAAATACTCTTTGAGAGTTAATATATAAACTCTTAACACCAAGTGTTAAATTATCAACTCCAGAGAGATTTGGTGTTTAACACTAAATCAGAGTTAACGTACCAACTCTCCAAAAAGAGTTAAATTAACACTCTCTGGTGTGGACCCATATAGACACTTTAATAGTGTTGAAATCAAATCCGACAGTGTTAATTTGGACATGCTGGATTTGCTGTGTAGTAGTGCCATAAATTATGGACTCATCAGGAGAAAAACAGGCGGTAAAACATACATGTTTCAAAGTGGTGCTACCTTGTGATTGAAAAATGCAGTGTAGCTCCGCCCATTCACCAAACCAACCATTCCAAACCAACTTCATTCTAAGCCAAAGACTAGAAAATATGGTGAAGCATATCTTCCCTTTGGCTTCACCTACACAAGTGCCAAGGTAGGTCTCCCCTGCAGAATTGGAGAGGAACAATATGAGGGAGGTCTGGAATGGTGTGAAAACCATCACAGGCCACAACACCAAGAAAAGCACAGTGGGGGGGACTGTGGAGAAGGCAAACGAACTCAACAACTTCTTCAACAGGTTTGACCAGCCCACAACCCCACCACCCTCACCCTCACCTTTACTACAGAGTCCTCTCCCTACTCTCCTACCTCCCTCGCTTCCCCCCCTCCCTGACACTATGACATCCCCCCCCCCTCCTCCTTCTCCAACCCCTCTCTAAACAGCACGACAGCCTCTCTCCCCCCCTTCCAATCATCTCCCAGTGTCACAGTGGATCAGGTCAGGAGACAACTGAGGAAGCTTCGCCCCAGAAAGGCAGCAGGCCCAGACAAGGTGTGTCCTAGGATGCTAAAGGCGTGTGCTGCTGAACTTGGGGAGCCGTTACAACGAGTCTTCAACCTCAGTCTGCGACTGGGGAGAGTGCTCGCCCTATGGAAGACATCCTGCATCGTCCCGGTCCCCAAAAAGAACCGGCCCAATGAGCTGAATGACTTCCGACTGGTGGCACTGACTTCACATCTTATGAAGACTCTAGAGCGGCTCTTCCTTAACCTCCTCCGACCACAGGTACAACATGCCCAGGACCCACTACAGTTCGCCTACAAGGCAGATGTCGGTGTGGAGGATGCCATCCTGTACATCCTACACAGAGCCCACTCACACCTGGACAAGGGAAAAGGCACGGTCAGGATCCTGTTTCTTGACTTTTCCAGTGCCTTTAATACAATCCGGCCTTGTCTGCTCCAGGAGAAACTAAACAGGATGGAGGTGGACCCCTGCTTGGTCGCTTACATCTCCGACTACCTCACCGACAGACCACAGTACGTCAGGCTGAAGGACATCACGTTGGACACTGTGGTCAGCAGCACAGGAGCACCACAGGGAACTGTGCTGTCCCCACTTCTCTTCACCCTGTACACCTCTGACTTCTGCTATAACTCTGAATTATGCCACATTCAGAAGTTTGCAGACGACACAGCCATCATGGGGTGTATCTGGGATGATCAGGAAGAGGAGTACAGAAGTCTGGTGAGGAACTTTGTTGCATGGAGTCACACAAACCACCTGCAACTCAACACTTCAAAGACCAAGGAACTGGTTGTGGATTTCGGGAGGTCCAGACCAGGTCCACTGTCAGTTCAGATAGAGGGAGAGGAGGTGGAGGTGGTCAACACATACAAGTACCTCGGGCTGTGGGTGGACAACAAACTGGACTGGTCATGCAACACGCAGAACCTGTATAAAAAAAGGCCAAAGCCGACTGTACTTCCTCAGGAGGCTGAGGTCTTTCAACATCTGCAGGAAGCTCCTGAGGATGTTTTACCAGTCAGTGGTCGCAGGAGTACTTTTCTATGCTGTGGTGTGCTGGGGGAGCAGCACAGCAAAGAGGGACTCATCCAGACTGGAGAAATTAATCAGGAAGGCTGGCTCTGTGGTCGGCATGAAGCTGGACACTCTGGTGACAGTGGCAGAGAAGAGGACCTTAAAGAAACTGATGGACATTATGAACAATGCCGGGCATCCTCTGCACACGGTCGTAAACAATCAGAGAACAATCAGTTTCATCTAATCTAATCTAATCTAATTGGTTTTCCCTTCGTCGGGAGCACACGCTGGGCTCTCCAAATCACGAACAAACAGTATGCCACATTCTTGATTTTTAGTTCACAAACACTTCTTGTAATGACCAGAGAATGGCAGTAACGCGTTACTTGTGACACGTTACTGTAATCTGATTACTTTTTTCAAGTAACGAGTAAAGTAAGGGATTACTATTGCAAAAATGGTAATTAGATTTCCGTTACTTTCCCGTAGGAACGCTGCGTTACTGCGTTACTAAAACCGTGATTTTTTTGCGAGAATGTCTCATGACAGTGACGTAAGCGAGTGCGACGTTCGTGACAACAGCTGTCTGCAGATCAACAATGGATCATATAACGAGTGCGGGAGAGAGTATGAGCATGCAGCTTTTAAAGCTTGGAAGTACTGACCTTACTTTGAGTTTGATTCCATAAAAAGTGACAAAAACATTAGCGTCCCTTGTGCGTGTGAAGAAAACTTCTTTTTACACCGAAAAAAACCCTAAACAAGCTCCGAGTACCGAGTGCGCAACGACGTAATGGGAAATTCACAGAGAAACTCTCGGATTCTTCCACTGACCGCTGCGCCACACCTGCACCAGAGCACACCTCCGCCTACCCCACTCCTGCTTTACAGGTGAAAATAGAGCAACAGGACCACTAGTCTTTGATTTTATTTACTTTCTGCTGTGTTTTACTTGCATCTATTTGAAAGACTGAGTGTAAACACAAAAGATATTTTATTTTATGTGCTGGAATGTGTAGAAAATAGGTTTAAATGTTAAACTAATTTCTTCAAGTCAGAGAATGGTGCATATAATTAAATTTTTGCTTGATGCATAAAGTTAAAAGATTAAAACTGATAAAACAAGTTTAAAAAAAAGAGACTTTTCCATTTGATTACATTTTGTATGATGGATTATGCAGAAAAAAGTAGAATTGGGTTGACAGATCTATCGCTTTATCACCTATTCAGGTTGTAAATCGTGTTTTTAAAAAGTAACCAAGTAACTAAGTAATTAATTACTTTTGAAAATAAGTAATCAGTAAAGTAACAGGATTACTTTTTGGGGGAAGTAATCAGTAATTAGTTGATTACTTTTTTCAAGTAACTTGACCAACACTGGTAATGACTAACTACTACTCCTGACATTTTTGGAGATGTTAGCTCTTTATACAGTAAAGTTACAGTGGGATACAAATAATATCAGGCTGATGCTGCCACGATTTGTTCCCCCTGTCTAAAACACGGACAAACAGTATCCTACAGTTTTTTATGTTTTTAAACCAATTTCCACAGAGAGGCATTTTTTGAAAAATGTATTGATAGCAATTTTGAATATTATTACCAGTGTTGGGACTAGGGCTGGGCCATATTATACCATTCACGGTAATACCGGTATAATGTTAGGCAACGATAGGAAAATGAAATATCGCGATAGAATATGAGTAAAACGCGCATGCGCAGTGCCTTTGTTTTCATACGCACATGGCCGATTGTTGAGTGAAACAGATGAACCAGAATTGGTTTGTAAAAATGGTGCAACTTCAGTGATGTGGAACTGGTTTGGTGTTTGTCCATCAGATACACGACAAAGCACATTTTTTTGCAGAACATGCAAGCGGCCGTCGTTATTGTCGTATTTGTCTGACTAAGATGCTCTTAAATCTGGGAGTAATCTGGGTCCTAAACTCCGTATACTTCAGGTCAAACAAACACTGCAGCATCACTGAGAGTTAAAAACTGTCTAAATTCTTTCATCTTTAATAAAACGATCAGCATTGCTGTTTTACCAGGTGTAACTATGAAGTTTAACTTCCAGGCATCCATGAAAACAAAATTTATTACATTTAATGGAGTTAGAAGTTAGCAGGAAGTTAGCGGAAGTTAGGTCTGTGAAGGTTCTCAGTCATCCAGGTCATCGTAGTCAAAGGAGCTTGCAAAAAAAGCGTCTGGACTTCTTTAAGTTGCTTGAAGACGTTGCATCTCTCATCCGAGAAACTTCTTCAGTTCTAAGGTCAAATGGTGGAGAGTCCCAGATATAAACCTAGTGGGAGTATCCCCCCACAGAGGGACAAAAGGACCCCCTGATGATCCTCTAATCGCCTGAGCCAAGGTGTGAAACTGGGTGTGGGTCCCAATCAGCCAGAGTTTCGGGTGTGTTCATTGTGAAACCTGGCCCCACCTTATCATGCGAATTCCTGAGGTCAGATGGCCCAGGATGTGAGTGGGCGTTAAGGCGTCTGGGAAGGGATCTCAAAACTGGGTCAAAATCAAGACACAAGAAGTGGAATCCTTCACTGCGCACATTAACGCTGTGGATAAAAACATCAAGTTCACCAGGGAAGACACAAAGGACAACTGTTTGCCTTTCCTGGACTGCGCTGTGCACATTGAAGAGAACGGCTGTTCAAAGATGGTCGCTCACAGTGGACATAGATGGCTTCTTTCACTCCTCTTTCAAACCATCTGTCCTCTCTGTCCAAAATGTGAACATTGGCATCCTCGAAAGAGTGTCCTTTATCCTTAAGATGCAGATGGACTGCTGAGTCTTGTCCTGTGGAGATGGCTCTTCTGTGTTGTGCCATGCGCTTGTGAAGTGGCTGTTGGGTCTCTCCAATGTAGAGGTCTGAGCATTCCTCGCTGCACTGTACAGCATACACCACATTGTTAAGTTTGTGTTTTGGCGTTTTGTCTTTCGGGTGAACCAGTTTCTGTCTGAGCGTGTTGCTGGGTCTGAAATACACCGGGATGTCATGCTTGGAGAAAACTCTCCTGAGTTTCTCTGATACACTGATTAGTCTTAGTCATAGTCTTTGCCTGTTATTTTCCACCACAGTTATAGTTATAGTTTTTGGTCTTAGTACCTTTAGTGTTTTGTTTCTTAGTGTTTTGCCAGTTTGTTTTGGTTTCCTGGTTTTCCCTTGCCGTTATCATTAAAGGATCACTTTTCTGTTCAAACTTACTACTCCTCGTCCTCATCTGCTTTTGGGTCCTGTTTCCATTACACACCGGCGCACCCCGCCGTGACAGAAACTTCTTCAAGCAACTTAAAGAAGTCCAGATGCTTTTCTTTGCAAGCTCCTTTGACTAGCGGAAGTTAGCTCGCTAGTTTCACAGGCAGTTAGTTACCTAAGCATGATATTGCATGTTCTGACTGAGAGATTTCTGAAAAAATTCAAACGTACAGCTCTGCTATCACTTCCAACATAAATGAAGACAGGAAACTAAACAGCAGTGACATTTGTAGGGTTACTGAAGTTGGGCAAGCTGGTATATAATGATGTGCTACGTGATTGCTAGCGACACAGCTATGTTAGCATAACATAAACGGTGAAGCTGGAGGACGAACACTAACACTTTTACACTTATAAAAGTTAACGTTAAGGTTCCTGATAGTTAGAGACAAATGCAATCGCATGGCAGGATGCTGTAAACGGACCGAACTTCAGTCAGGAGAACAACTGAGATAATCCATCCACAATAGAAGGTTAGTCATTAATATACTGAAACAACATGGGAATAGAGCAGCTGCCAGAGAATTCAACATTAATGAATCATTGGTACAAAAGTGGGGGAAGCAAGAAGAATGAGTTTAATAAAGTTTGATTTATCTGACTGCTTTGTTTCGCTTAATGCGCCTTATAATCCCGTGCACCTTATGGTCCGAAAAATACGTACTGCACACTGCAATTTAATGTTGCAAAGCACCTCTTTTTAACTTCAGTGGATATTATACATGGTTATCAGGATATGTCAGCCCATTTCTACTGGAAATGCCTTTTGGTTAAACTTTCAGCAAGGAATTTGCATTTGCACTGTTACATTTTTATAAAGCTTTAATGTACATAAAAACCAGCTTCTTGTTTAAGTGAAAATAAATGGAAGGTTGTCTGTTTGCGCTAGTAATGTTGTGGAGTTGTATTTTGTCTCGCATCAATTATATCGTCAGTTATATCGTTATCGCAAATTTTCAAATATATATCATGATAAATATTTTTGGCCATATCACCCTGCTCTAGTTGGGACTAACGCGTTATTAAGTAACACGTTACAGTAACTACGTTATTATTGTGGTAACAAGCACGGTATAGTTATTATGCCAAAACCAGGAATGCGTTACTTGTTACTGGGATTTAGATCGTTATTCATTACTTCGTGTGGTGGCTATCACGGAGCTTCCACAGATTAAGTAACATTAGCAAGTGGTGGAGGCCTGCAGGTGGATGAGGGAAAGGGGAGGCAAGAGGAAAGACCCAAAGCGGCCGCCGGTCCGAGTGTCAGGAGAACTGAACTTCTGGTAAGAAGTTATGACCTGCAGTCTATCTGGGTCAGATATAGACCAAGTTTAGGTGGAGTTTATTTTTGTTATGCTGACTTTTTCGTACTGCGTACTAGCTAGCATGATGGAGTTTCTATACAGCTGGGTGGGTGCTATGATGTTACTGATGTTGAACTTTATTTGGTTCATAAGGTTAATCATTAGAGTTGCCGACCGTCCCCTAAAAAATGGAATCGTCCCGTATTCAGAGAAAATTTTACGCGTTTCGTATTGAGGTGAAAAGGAACGCGATTTGTCCCGTACTTCAGCTACGAGCTCAGTACGAGAAGTGCGGAAGTGAGAGGTTTGTGAAATGGGACGGTCTAGCCTTCATTGCGCTGTTCAGGTTGCCTAGCAACCATGATAATAACCGCGAGAAACCTTACATACAGCATTGTGTGACATGAATAAAGGAGAAAAAATGTTTTGTTGGTCATTCATTTTTTTATGACATAACTTTGATTAGTTGAGTATCTGAGGCTGAGACCACGGGACTGTAAAACATGATTGTTGGGCTTCATTTCTGTACTGAACAGTCATTTCAAGATTAGTTAGTAAATAACAATTAGCTAATGTTGTTCATGAGACTAAAATTATCTCACTGTGGAAATGTAAATATAATATGGCCAATATTATATGTATTGTCAGATTATTATGATATATATATATAAACAACCAACACCCAGCACGCCCCTGCGGGCGGTTTATCCTTCAAGCTCGGGTCCTCTACCAGAGGCCTGGGAGCTTGAGGGTCCTGCGCAGTATCTGTTCCCAGGACTGCGCTCTTCTGGACAGAGATCTCCGATGTTATTCCCGGGATCTGCTGGAGCCACTCGCCTAGCTTGGGAGTCACCGCACCTAGTGCTCCGATTACCACTGGGACCGCTGTTACCTTCACCCTCCACATCCTCTCGAGCTCTTCTCTGAGCCCTTGGTATTTCTCCAGCTTCTCGTGTTCCTTCTTCCTGATATTGCTGTCATTCGGAACCGCTACATCGATCACTACGGCCGTCTTCTTCGGTTTGTCTACCACCACTATGTCCGGTTGGTTAGCCACCACCATTTTGTCCGTCTGTATCTGGAAGTCCCACAGGATCTTAGCTCGGTCATTCTCCACCACCCTTGGGGGCATCTCCCATTTTGACCTCAGGACTTCCAGGTTATACTCGGCATAGATGTTCCTATACACTATGCCGGCTACTTGGTTATGGCGTTCCATGTATGCCTTGCCTGCTAGCATCTTGCACCCTGCTGTTATGTGCTGGATTGTCTCTGGGGCATCTTTACACAGCCTGCACCTGGGGTCTTGCCTGGTGTGATAGACCCCAGCCTCTATGGATCTTGTGCTCAGCGCTTGTTCTTGTGCTGCCATGATTAGTGCCTCTGTGCTGTCTTTCAGTCCAGCTTTGTCCAGCCACTGGTAGGATTTCTGGATATCAGCCACCTCCTCTATCTGCCGGTGGTACATACCGTGCAGGGGCCTGTCCTTCCATGATGGTTCCTCGTCTCCCTCCTCTTTCTTGGGTTTCTGCTGCCTGAGGTATTCACTGAGCACTCGGTCAGTTGGGGCCATCTTCCCAATGTATTCTTGGATGTTCATTGTCTCATCCTGGACTGTGGTGCTGACACTCACCAGACCCCGGCCCCCTTCCTTCCACTTAGCGTACAGCCTCAGGGTGCTGGACTTGGGGTGAAACCCTCCATGCATGGTAAGGAGCTTTCTTGTCTTTAAGTCAGTAGCTTCTATCTCCTACTTTGGCCAGCCTATTACCCCAGCAGGGTACCTGATCACGGGCAGGGTGTAGGTGTTGATGGCCCGGATCGTGTTCTTACCGTTCAGCTGACTCCTCAGGACTTGCCTGACCCTCTGCAGGTACTTCGTGGTGTGAATGGCTACAGATACCGGCTACGGATACCGACTACGGAACGGAGCAGTTGTCAGCCACCTCCTGTACATGGATGACATCAAGTTGTATGCCAAGAGTGAACGAGACATTGATTCACTGATCCACACTACCAGGCTATACAGCAATGACATTGGAATGTCGATTGGACTGGAGAAGTGTAGTCTGATGGTAACAAAGAGAGGGAAGGTAGTCAGAACTGAGGGGATTGAAATACCAGAAGGCAACATTGCAGACATAGAGGACAGTTACAAGTACCTGGGGATCCCGCAGGCGAATGGGAACCATGAAGAGGCCACTAGAAAAGCTGCAACCACCAGGAACTCAATGGGGATATATATATATATATATATATATATATATATATATATATATATATATATACACTGAACAAAAATATAAACGCAACACTTTTGTTTTTGCTCCCATTCCCCATGGGATGGACGTAGAGACCTAAAATTCATTCCAGATACACAATATAACCATCCCTCCCAAACAGTGGTCACAAATCAGTCCAAATGTGTGGTAGTGGGCACATCTGCTATATTGAGATAATCCATCCCACCTCACAGGTGTGCCACATCAGGATGCTCTTCTGACATCATGAGTAGTGCACAGGTGTACCTCAGACTGCCCACAACAAAAGGCCACCTGACTCCAGCTCGGCGCCGTAACAGACTTGTGTGGGCAAATGCCCACATTCGATGGCATCTGGCACGTTGGAGAGGTGTGCGCTTCACGGATGAATCATGGTTCACATTGTTCAGGGCAGATGGCAGCTGAGAATGTCCCAGTTCTTGCATGGCCAGCATACTCACCGGACATGTCACCCATTGAGCATGTTCGGGATGTGCTTGACCGGCGTATACGACAGCGTGTACCAGTTCCCACGAATATCCAACAACCTCGCACAGCCATTGAAGTGGAGTGGACCAACATTCCACAGGCCACAATTGACAATCTGATAGACTCCATGCGACGATGTGTTGCACTGCATGAGGCAAATGGTGGTCACACCAGATACTGACCGGTTCTGGGTCCCCAGACCCCCAATAGCGCAAAAAACTGCACATTCCAGGGTGGCCTTTTGTTGTGGGCAGTCTGAGGTACACCTGTGCACTACTCATGATGTCAGATCAGAAGAGCATCCTGATGTGGCACACCTGTGAGGTGGGATGGATTATCTCAATATAGCAGATGTGTCCACTACCACACATTTGGACTGATTTGTGACCACTGTTTGGGAGGGATGGTTATATTGTGTATCTGGAATGAATTTTAGGTCTCTACGTCCATCCCATGGGGAATGGGAGCAAAAACAAAAGTGTTGCGTTTATATTTTTGTTCAGTGTATATATATATATATATATATATATATATATATATATATATATATATATGTATGTATATGTATATGTGTGTATATATATATATATGTATATATATCCATCCATCCATCCATCTTCATCCGCTTTGTCCGGGGCCGGGTCGCGGGGGCAGCAGCCTAAGCAAAGAGGCCCAGACCTCCCTCTCCCCAGCCACCTCCTCCAGCTTTTCCGGGGGAATACCAAGGCGTTCCCAGGCCAGCCGAGAGATATAATCTCTCCAGCGTGTCCTGGGTCTGCCCCGGGGCCTCCTCCCGGTGGGACATGCCTGGAACACCTCACCCAGGAGGCGCCCAGGGGGCATCCTTGTCAGATGCCTGAACCACCTCAGCTGGCTCCTTTCGATGTGGAGCAGCAGCTGCTCTACTCTGAGCCCCTCCCGGATGGCCGAACTTCTCACCCTATCTCTAAGGGAGAGGCCAGCCACCCTTCGGAGGAAGCTCATTTCTGCCGCTTGTATCCGCGATCTCGTTCTTTCGGTCACTACCCACAGCTCGTGGCCATAGGTGAGGGTAGGGATGTAGATCAAATTCAAATTCAAATTTTATTTGTCACGTACACAGTCATACACAGTACGATATGTAGTGAAATGCTTGGACAACTACTCATGACCTAAAGAAAACAAAAAAAGGAAAGGCTATGAATAAGATAGGAAATAAATATGCAAAATTAAAAAGGGTAAATTTAACTAGGAAGGAATAAAATATAAATTAAGGTTAAAAATGAAATAACTGTACAACACAAATTAGAATGAAGGGTAAATTTAACTGGGAAGAATAAGATAAAATATATAAATTAAAGTTGAAAATAAAATAACTGTACAA
Source organism: Rhamphochromis sp. 'chilingali' (assembly GCF_963969265.1). Lineage (NCBI taxonomy): Eukaryota > Metazoa > Chordata > Actinopteri > Cichliformes > Cichlidae > Rhamphochromis > Rhamphochromis sp. 'chilingali'. Next base: position 26,653,695 of record NC_137932.1, read on the forward strand.
CAAAATACACAATACACAATATAGAACTATATAAGAATGTATGAAGAAATCTAAATATAAATAAATATATACACAATAACAGCAGCTGTACAAGTATTAACTGGAAATGAAGAATATAGTGACCAGTGTTGTGCAAAACCAAAGTCCAGAAAGTCCAGTGTGTGTGTAAGAACCATATGTGTGGGTCAGTACTGTGTGGTGGTGTGATTGAGAGACCGTATCGCCTGCGGGAAGAAGCTCCGACCGGTAAATTGAGAGCTTCGCTTTTACACTCAGCTCCCTCTTCACCACGACGGACCGGTGCAGCGTCCGCATTACTGCAGCTGCAGCCCCAATCCGTCTGTCGATCTCCGGCTCCCTTCTCCCATCACTCGCGAACAAGACCCCGAGATACTTGAACTCCTCCACTTGGGGCAGGAACTCATCCCCGACCCGGAGTGAGCACTCCACCCTTTTCCGGCTGAGAACCATGGCCTCAGATTTGGAGGTGCTGATCCTCATTCCCGCTGCTTCACACTCGGCTGCGAACCGTTCCAGTGCGAGCTGGAGGCCCTCACCCGATGAAGCCAACAGAACCACATCATCTGCAAAAATCAGAGATGAGATTCTGAGGCCACCAAAGCGAAAGCCCTCCGCCACTTGGCTGCGCCTAGAAATCCTGTCCATAAAAATTATGAACAGAACCGGAGACAAAGGGCAGCCCTGGCGGAGCCCATCACCCACCGGGAACGAGTCTGACTTATTGCCGGCAATGCGAACCAAGCTCTTGCAACGGTTGTATAGGGATCGAATGGCCCGTAGCAATGGGCCAGACACCCCATATTCCCGCAACACCTCCCACAGGACACCCCGAGGGACACGGTGCCTGTGAATGCCTTCTCCAAGTCCACAAAACACATGTAGACTGGTTGGGCAAACTCCCATGCACCCTCAAGTATCCTGGAGAGGATAAAGAGCTGGTCCAGTGTTCTGCGACCAGGACGAAAACCGCATTGTTCCTCCTGTATCCGAGGTTCGACTAACGGACGAACTCTCCTTTCCAGCACCCTGGCATAGACTTTCCCAGGGAGGCTGAGGAGTGTGATCCCCCTGTAGTTGGAACACACCCTCCGGTCCCCTTTCTTAAAGATGGGGACCACCACCCCGGTCTGCCAGTCCACAGGTACTGCCCCTGATCTCCACGCAACATTGCAGAGGCGTGTCAACCAGGACAGCCCTACAACGTCCAGAGCCTTCAGGAACTCGGGGCGGACCTCATCAACACCAGGGGCTCTGCCACCAAGGAGTTGTTTAACTGCCTCAGTGACCTCGCCCCCGGAAATTGGCGGGTCATTCCCCTCATCCCCAGACTCTGCTTCCTCCTCGGAAGACGTGTCAGTGGGATTAAGGAGGTCCTCGAAGTATTCCTTCCACCGCCTGACAATTTTCTCAGTCGACGTCAGCAGCGCTCCGCCAGCACTATACACAGTGCAGGTAGAGCACCGCTTTCCCCTCCTGAGACGTCTGAAGGTTTGCCAGAATCTCTTCGAGGCAGTCCGAAAGTCTTTTTCCATGGCCTCTCCGAACTCCTCCCACACCCGAGTTTTTGCTTCAGCCACTGCCCGAGCCGCATTCCGCTTGGCCTGTCGATACCTGTCGGCTGCCTCCGGAGTCCCACAGGCTAACCAAGCCCGATAGGACTCCTTCTTCAGCCTGGTGGCTCCCTTCACCTCTGGTGTCCACCATTTGGTTCGGGGATTACCACCACGGCAGGCACCAACCACCTTGCGGCCGCAGCTCAATGCAGCAGCTTCGGCAATGGAGACGCTGAACATGGTCCATTCGGACTCAATGTCCCCAGTCTCCCTCGGAATGCTGTTGAAGCTCTGCCGGAGGTGTGCGTTGAAGATCTCACGGACTGGGGCCTCTGCTAGACGTTCCCAGCACACCCTCACTACGCGTTTAGGTGCACCAGGTCTGTCCAGCGTCTTCCCCCGCCACCTGATCCAACTCACCACCAGGTGGTGATCAGTTGACAGCTCAGCCCCTCTCTTTACCCGAGTGTCCAGAACATATGGTCGCAGGTCTGCTGATACGATTACAAAATCGATCATCGACCTACGGCCTAGAGCGTCCTGGTGCCACGTGCACTTATGGACACTCTTATGTTCGAACAGGGTGTTCGTTATGGCCAAACTGTGATTAGCACAGAAGTCCAATAACAGAGCACCGCTCGGGTTCAGATCAGGGAGGCCGTTCCTCCCAATCACGCCCCTCCAGGTCTCGCTGTCGTTACCCACGTGAGCATTGAAGTCTCCCAGCAGGACAACAGAGTCTCCAGGTGGAGCACCCTCCAGCACCCCCCCCCCCCCCCCCCCCCAGGGACTCTAAGAAGGCTGGGTACTCTGAACTGCCACTCGGCGCATAAGCGCAGATGACAGTCAGGACCCGTTCCCCGACCCTAAGGCGCAGGGAACAAATCCTCTCGTCCACCGGGAAAAACCCCAACGTACCGGCAGCAAGCCGAGGGGATATTAGGATACCCACCCCAGCCCGCCGCCTCTCACCAAGGGCAACTCCAGACTGAGACAGAGTCCAGCCCCTCTCCAGGAGACTGGTTCCAGAGCCCAAGCCATGTGTAGTGAGCCCGACTATATCTAGCCGGTACCTCTCAACCTCACGCACTAACTCAGGCTCCTTCCCCACCAGAGAGGTGACATTCCATGTCCCTATTGCCAGTCTTGGCAGCCGGGGGTCAGTCCGCCAGGGCCTCCGCTCCTGGCCGCCACCCGGCACACAATGCACCCGACCCCTATGGCGCGTCCTGCGGGTGGTGGGCCTGCGGGAGGATGGGCCCATGTCTCCTCTTCGGGCTGTGCCCGGCCGGGCCCCATGGACTAAGGCCCGGCCACCAGACGCTCGCCCTCGGGCACCCTCCCCGGGCAGGGTAAACTGTTCCCTCGGTGTCCTTTTCATAAGGGTCTTATGAATCGCTCTTTGTCTGGTCCCTCACCCAGGGCCAATTTGCCATGGGAGACCCTACCAGGGGGCAAAAGCCCCCAGACAACATAGCCCCTGGGATCCCTGTGACACACAAACCCCTCCACCACGATAAGGTAGCGATCCAAGGATGCATCAATGTATGTATATATATATATGTATATGTGTATATATATCTATATCTATATATATATCTATATATATATATATAGATATATATATATGTATCTATCTATTAGGGGTGCAACGATATTCGTATCGATATTGAACCGTTCGATACAGTGCTTTCGGTTCGGTACGCATATGTATCGAACAATACAACATTTGTAGTTTATTTTATCAACTTTCCTTCTGATGATGCTGTCTGTGTTGAGCGCTCAGTGAATCTGCGTTCGACTACTCCGCCTAGGCTGCACTGTCCAGCGCAGATCCACTGAGCGCTCAACACAGACAGCATAGTCAGAAGGAAGAGCGCAGGGCAAGCTAGCAAGACAGAAGTTAAGCTCTCCTTGCAACATGAACCTCCCCCACTCTCATTCAGATCTGGTGTTTGGAATTATTTTGGTTTTCATGCGACGTATGACCCTGAAGGTAAGCGAGTCATGGACTAAAGTAAAACAGTATGTTGGATGTGCCATGCAATGCTCAATTACATGGGTGGGAGCTAGTGTGTTAGCGCAGTTAGCTCGTTAACGTGTTGGCCGTCTAGTGTGATGGCATCAGCCACACAGGGGTAAATTAGTCCATTTTTCACTTTATTATTTTGCTTTGCAGTTTTCTTCATTAATCATTTCTTTAAACCTAACACTGGTATTATGAGGCGCGCACATAGTAACATTGTGTGGTTTTTCTAAAATGTTTTGTTATATTAATTATGTTTCTCTTTCTTTGAGTTACCTGGGTTTGGACGGTGGCTGTTTCTTGTCTGGGCAAAAGGCGTGGCTGAGGACTCTGGGGACAAAATGCCTGCTCAGCAGGACCAACCATGGGCTTACCAGGAGCAGGGGTATTTTAGGTTTAGTTAGGTTATTCTGTGCTTAGTTAATATTAGTGTGTTTTTGTTTTCCCCCTATTGTGTTCAAATGGTTTGGCCAAATCATTATAAAAGCTACCCTCATGTGTCTTTGTAATTAGGTCAGTTTGTGAGTTAAGTTGTGTCTCACTTTGTTGTTTAAGTTTTGGAAATTACTTTTTGTAGCGTTATATTTAGTTGACCTGTTTTATGGGCCTGCTAAGTATGGTTTTGAATTTTGTTAATTTAGGACTTTTTGAGGGTTAAAATAAAGAAAACCCTTTTTGAAGATATTTTTGCTTGTGTCCTCTTTGCTTTGGCTGCTTGGTCCCTCACACTAGCCCCATGCACAGGGCGATCGGCGGTAGCTCGTTAACGGAGATTTGCCGTGTTGTGGCATTAAGGTCATTTCAACGAGATTAACCTGAAATCACTAGTGGGAACACAACGAATATGACTGCACATTTACGCCGACATCATCCTAGTGCAAAGACAAGTGGAAGCAGACAAAAACAAGCAAGCATGCTACTAACTTTAGCCGAGTCATTTAGACAGCTGTTAGCACATGATTCTCCTTATATAATATAGCCCAGAAGAAGCGCATAGTATAGCTTTTATTTTGGAAAGAGCAATTTCTCTGTAATAAACTCTCTTTTCCAAAGATGAGTGATTCCTTAATCAGATACAGGGCTTGCAATATCGCTAGCCCGACGTCCCGGGGCTAGCGATTTTTTTCAGTCGTACTACCAAAATCTATCTCTTCCCTGCCCGTCGGGCTATTGTAGGAAGGAAAAATATATGTCAATGCTTTTGCATTCTTTCAGAAATGTAGCTGGGTAATTATGTCATTGGCATCGGTGAGCCACTGTCAATATGTGACATATTGAAATCTCGTTTGAATTTGCGCTTGTTTTTTTGCTTTCACTTTGCAATCGTGCGAACTGTGTATAGACAGCGACAGCACTGATCTGTGAGTGATGATAATTTGTGCACCAATTCCTCTGACATTGTCTTATTAATCGTTAGCTTACTATGCAAACATGACAAGTGAAATCTCCCGCAGCTTAAACATGTGAGAGGTTGATCGCGCAGAGAATCGCTGAGCGTTATGTGAGTGCGTGTGTAAAAGCAGCAGGATATATATTTTAGTTCTGCTGAGCCAAATAAGACAGGTCAGGGTGAAGAAGTGACAGCCAAAGAAAAGCTTACCACAAAACGGAGAAGTTATGACAAATCAGACTATAAGGCAAAAAGAAACTGCAGCTTTATGGTTTCATGGACAAAAGAATTTCTGTGGCTGCAATATGACGAGCTAAATAACCAGGGCTGCACATAAGTGGTCCGCAGGTGCGCATTCGCTGTCAAAATAAAAAACGCGCACAAGGGTTAGGGTTAAATTTAAAAACTGTACTTTTGAGTTAAAATATATATTTATAATTTTAATAAATGACAATTTAAAAAGGCATGAACATTTTTTTTTGTATCGAAAAAATATCGAACCGTGACACCAAAGTATCGAACCGAACCGAACCGTGAATTTTGTGTATCGTTGCACCCCTACTATCTATCTATCTATCTATCTATCTATGTATATATATATATATATATATATATATATATATATATATATATATATATATATATATATATATATATATATATATATATGATTAACAAGACTGGCTACGGATACCGACTACGGAACGGAGCAGTTGTCAGCCACCTCCTGTACATGGATGACATCAAGCTGTATGCCAAGAGTGAACGAGACATCGATTCACTGATCCATACTACCAGGCTATACAGCAATGACATTGGAATGTCGTTCGGACTGGAGAAGTGTAGTCGGATGGTAACAAAGAGAGGGAAGGTAGTCAGAACTGAGGGGATTGAACTACCAGAAGGCAACATTGCAGACATAGAGGACAGTTACAAGTACTTGGGGATCCCGCAGGCGAATGGGAACCATGAAGAGGCCGCTAGAAAAGCTGCAACCACCAAGTACCTGCAGAGGGTCAGGCAAGTCCTGAGGAGTCAGCTGAATGGTAAGAACAAGATCCGGGCCATCAACACGTACGCCCTGCCCGTGATCAGGTACCCTGCTGGGGTAATAGGCTGGCCAAAGGAGGAGATAGAAGCCACTGACATAAAGACAAGAAAGCTCCTTACCATGCATGGAGGGTTTCACCCCAAGTCCAGCACCCTGAGGCTGTACGCTAAGCGGAAGGAAGGGGGCCGGGGACTGGTGAGTGTCAGCACCACAGTCCAGGATGAGACAACGAACATCCAAGAATACATTGGGAAAATGGCCCCAACTGACCGAGTGCTCAGTGAATACCTCAGGCAGCAGAAACCCAAGAAAGAGGAGGGAGACGAGGAACCATCATGGAAGGACAGGCCCCTGCACGGTATGTACCACCGGCAGATAGAGGAGGTGGCTGATATCCAGAAATCCTACCAGTGGCTGGACAAAGCTGGACTGAAAGACAGCACAGAGGCACTAATCATGGCAGCACAAGAACAAGCTCTGAGCACAAGATCCATAGAGGCTGGGGTCTATCACACCAGGCAAGACCCCAGGTGCAGGCTGTGTAAAGATGCCCCAGAGACAATCCAGCACATAACAGCAGGGTGCAAGATGCTAGCAGGCAAGGCATATATGGAACGCCATAACCAAGTGGCCGGCATAGTGTACAGGAACATCTGTGCCGAGTATAACCTGGAAGTCCCGAGGTCAAAATGGGAGATGCCCCCAAGGGTGGTGGAGAATGACCGAGCTAAGATCCTGTGGGACTTCCAGTTAGCCACCACAAAATGGTGGTGGCTAACCAACCGGACATAGTGGTGGTAGACAAACCGAAGAAGACGGCCGTAGTGATCGATGTAGCGGTTCCGAATGACAGCAATATCAGGAAGAAGGAACACGAGAAGCTGGAGAAATACCAAGGGCTCAGAGAAGAGCTCGAGAGGATGTGGAGGGTGAAGGTAACGGTGGTCCCCGTGGTAATCGGAGCACTAGGTGCGGTGACTCCCAAGCTAGGCGAGTGGCTCCAGCAGATCCCGGGAACAACATCGGAGATCTCTGTCCAGAAGAGCGCAGTCCTGGGAACAGCTAAGATACTGCGCAGGACCCTCAAGCTCCCAGGCCTCTGGTAGAGGACCCGAGCTTGAAGGATAAACCGCCCGCAGGGGCGTGCTAGGTGTTTTAATATATATATATATATATATATATATATATATATATATATATATATATATATAATGTTTTAATGTTCTTCATTATTAAACATTCGCACATAAATAAGTGACATCATATTCAGTACTTACTTTTTGACAGTTCACTCTTTGGCTGCTCCCTTCTGCCGTCTGCCGTCTGCCGTATTTTGCGGCAAAATTATCCACACCCACCGCCGCGCTATGAATTGTGAGATATATGGGACCACGAAGCGTGCCCCGGACCACGCTTGATATTTGGGGAAATCGACGGCGCATTTGGAGTACGCATTTGGAGTACACTTTGAATTGGGACAGCTGTCGTCGCGTGGCGAACATTTTTCTTGTAAAACAAAGAGGGGCCTAGCAAAAAAAGTTTGGGAACCACTGCCGTAAACCAAGATGAAGATGGTGAAACTGAACTTGAGTACAGTGGATGCATCAGACCCTTATATATGTATGACACCACACTTTGATGTGGAGTTAATTTGCAGACACGTTAACGGTTTATTAGACTCATGTTTCTTATGTCTGACACAGAGAGTCAAAGCATATTTTCTCTGTAGCAGTTTACACTCCAGCAGAGCAGATAGACGACTGATGGTACAACAACACAGCTAATGGGCGATGATCCTTCTGAGATGAATGCTGTCATGCTGTCGATCTACGATGCAAATGAATGTGTCAAACCAAAGTTCTATTCAGGGAAAAGATTCATGCTTGTTAGCGACTGAATGCCGACCAGAGTGGTGGGATCAGAGCTACTGCACTGCAAGTGGTTCAACAGGCCATCTTCAGTACATTCATATCACTAATTAAAATGCTTTTAAACCTGCACCCTAATTATTATGTACTCCAAAAAAACCTTTCCAATTTTGAACTTTTGCTTAAAAATGACAGAAGAAAACCTTTTGATGGCAGCATGTCACTCCAACACGCACTAAACCCAAGTGTCGTCTGGAGTCCAGCTGAAGTGAGAAATGCATCACTTTGTGTGGCTGTTCAGTGACTGTGACCAGCCGCACCAACTCCCTTACGTCCGTCAGGCTGAGTGTGTGTGTGTGTTTCTGTCAGGACAGACATGTCAGTACGATTAAATCTGTTGGCAGGAAAGCCACAATCTTCACGGCAATATCCATAAATAGCCTGCAGGAAAGCCACTCTGGCCTTTGCTCACAGATGACATAATTTCCATGTCAAAATGCGCTTTTATAAATAACTGTTTACACTGGGTTTCTGCTCATTTTCAGCTCCATATTTCTTTTTAATTCTTGGACTGCACCAGTGCAGCTTTACATGACTTATGAAGATAATTGCTCCAAATAATCCTTATTTATCTTATACTGGCTCTGAAACAAGCTGTTCGAGCTGCTCTCTTTAAGGCCAGTTTCCTCTGATTGGCTGCTCCTGTAAACACATCTCCATTCAGTGATGCAATAAAGATCCAAGATCAGGAAAAATTATCAACAGTCTGAGTTTCTGGCTTACAGAGATGATTTATAGAGTGTTTTCACACCAGCGGCGTTTAGTCTGTTTGGATCGAGGTTGTGTCACCCCTTGGTGAGGTTTGTTCGTGCCGGTGCAAACACAGTAATTGCGTGCGGACCAAAAACACTGTGGTTTTGGTACAGTTACAAACAAACACAAGAGCAGTTTTTTGATGTGACCGTGATCCGACCCCAAACCAAACCAACTACCAGGTGAACGTTACAGGTTTGATGCTTTGTATTCTCAAGGCAGGAAGGTAATATAGACTTGCAAAGGTCTGTACAACTGTGAAATGAATGCAAACTCTTTTCTCACGCAGCACCCTCTTCCTGTAGTTACTTTTGTTCCTCGCACCCAAACACATCTGGCCAATGAGCAGACTGAACATTCTTAAAGTGTTTGTAGTGGCACATTTTGGAGTTTACATTGATTTTTCTCTGCATGAAAACCAAATCCTAGCAGGAAAGCTACAAGTTAGCAAGCTCATCAACAGAGTAAACCAACTATAGGTGTGAAAACACCACTACATAAACGGACCTCATTATTTGAAACTTTGGTGATGTTTAATCTGAGAATCTACGCTGGGACAGGGTTTATGTGACAGATAATAAAGAAAACTGTGGAGCTGATTCTTAACAGTCACAGCAGGTAACACCAGTCTGTGTCCCTCAAAATAACTCTGAATCTTCTGATATTTTTCTTCCTCTTCACAAATGAAAGGATTGTGTGCTCGAGCTCATCCAAAAGGTATATTTACAGTTTCCTCCCCTCAAGATTCAGCCACATAAATTTCTGCTTGCTGTGTTTGAATGCCCCACAGTTTATTTGAGATGTGACCCTCACTGCGTGTAATAGTCTCAGTCGTAAGCCGATTTTAATCTTTCCGGAAGATTCTCCTGAAACCTGGAAACTCCTCTGATGCCAAGATTATTGAGTTTCTTCTCCCCAATAACAGCATTAGATGCCATATTATGTATTTCAGTCACAAACACAAGCACATGCTCATAGTGTGGATCTCTTTATTACTCTGAGACTCCCTGTCTTTGCAGCATACATCACAGAGAGTGTTTGTGTATATCTGCGACCGTGATGGAATTTATTCAGCGCAGTGACACCAAATATAGTGAGAAGGGACGTCAGATAATAGTCTGGGAGCCTCAAACAGTAGGAACAGATATACAGATACACTCCAGAGTAGTTTTTGAGCCTCAAGTGGAAAAATGCCAGAAGACATGCAAAAATATCATTATTAATGTTATTAAAACACTTACTAACGGTTAATATACTTAAAAACAGACCATTTGAGCATTTGACCATCAGTGCACAACTAGACAATGATTTTGTTGCTAATTCAATAACAAAGTCTTTGTGTGGTGGCTTTTATGATCATTTCTCATTCATTCATACACACAGGATCAAGAAAAATGTTTTAAGAGCTGTGCGGAAATGCGTGTGAGGACAAAATTACAGATTTTAAAAGCGACAAACACATTTCCTGCTGCTGTGTCAGGTTTTTGTGTATTCATCTGTTTCACTTTTACTAAATTTTAGAGGTCAGAGCAAACTGCGAGCTGCTCTTTGTGAAGTCAGCTCACAGGCAGAAACAGCAATATGTGGAATATGTGATCTAGTGACAGCATAATTTCTCTTTCCCCGTGTATTGTGAACACTGAGCTTTTCCCTGCAGCGGTGCTTTGACAGGATACTCTTTCAGTGAAGCAGTCCTTACTGATGGACCTCATAGCCAAACTCTCAGTATCCCCACTCTGCTCTCACACACTCTTCTCAAACGCCCCTGTAAGACCCGCAACTCACAACGTAGAGTCATCACAGCACCTAGAAGGACTAATACTAATAATGACTTGGAAGTGTGTCAGCCACTCACTGAAGGACGATGCTTCTGTTATATCTACAGGACTTTAAAGGACTTTTATAAAGAAAAGAAAATGCATCATAAAGTCCGGATTCATTTTGTTTTAAAAGGCTGTGAGCTGATCCCCACCGGAGAATCAATTTGCGTCAGTTGCGTCAATTTCATTGAAAGCTGTAACAAAACAACAAAAGAAAAAGGGAGTATTTTAATATTACTCACGTCTTTGACTAATTTCACACATCATCGTCTCCGCTTGAAAGAGAAGCTTCTGCGTGTACACATTTTGCATTTAATCCTTCGAGGTCAGATGTTCAAAGTGTGTAATGATGCTTTTAACACTACCTTTTAACAGGTGATTGAAACCGAACAGTGAATAACAGTTCCATTAAAAATATCTGCCAAATTGGAGTAAAGATAAGCGGCCGATGAAAAGCTACATATTGGAGCTGTGGTGTGTTTAATATTTAAAAATGAAACCTTCGAAAGGGTCAGAGGGTCCTGGCTTTTTTTTCCCAGGACACCGGCACCTATGGGAAAAGCACTGAGGGAGCAGCGCAGCCAGAGCTCTGAATAAATGTCAGGCGTCCACACTCGTTTCTTATTAATGATCCTGTCAGAGGCCCGACCCTGTCCCTCCTCACCGTCTCACCCCCGGATAGCCTTGTTTTTACAGACTAACCAGAAATCTTGTCTTTAACAAACAGAATCCACTGAGTGACTTTGCATTTTTAGCATTCATTATGTTAAGTGACTGGTATAAATAAGCAGTGATGCTGTTTCCTCTCACCATTAGTGAGAAGCTTCATGAACTTGTTGTGTCTGCAGTCATCTAAAAACAAAAGTAGACCCTGTTTCATGTTTTATGTATCAAGGCATAAAAAATCCATCTGGTTCTTAACAGGTTCTAACATTTAGATTAAATATTAATGAAAATTAATGTCAGTTGTTATTTATTTAACACAGATTAAACATTGTGCAGAAGCAGTACACCCCATGAAGTGTGGTGTGTAGAGCCATCTTTATCAGCAGTGATCGTTTCATGACTCACATCAGTGAGCAGGAAGTGTGGTCCACTCTTCTTCACAGCCATGCTTCTCTTCATTTATGCACAGCTCTCTGAAAGTCCCAGCACAGTTTTCAGCTGGATTATGGTCTCCAGACCTCACTCCTTTTCATTTTCAGCCATTCTGTTGGAGGTTTGCTGCGGTGCTTGGGATTGCTGTCCTGCTGCGTTTGGTGCACTCAGTTACCGCAAGGGCAACAAATCACATCATTCCTTCACCGCTGTGCTCACAGCTGGTTTGAGGTCCATCCATCCATTCACTTCCACTTATCCTTTTCAGGGTCGAGGGCGAGAGGTGGGGTACACCCTGGACAGGTCGCCAGTCTGTCTCTGGGCTAACACACAGAGACAGACAATCATTCGCGCTCACATTCCTATGGGATTAATCAATTAACCTATCCCCACAAACTGCATGTCTTTGGACGGTGGAAGGAAGCCGGAGTACCCGGAGAGAACCCATGCAAACACAGGGAGAACATGCAAACTCCACACAGTAAGACCCCGGCCTGATGGTGGAATTGAATCTATTCCAGAAGTCTTTGTTCAAATGTGCCCCGCCGTGCTGCTATGTTGTTTTCAGGGAGAGGAGGCTTTCTCTTGCAGCCATGCTTGTTCAGTCTTTCTCTCCTTGTAGTCATGAACTTTAACCTGCTAACTGAGGCCTGCAGAGTCTGAACTGGAGCTGTTGGGTTTTTTGCCGTTTCTCTGAACTTGATCTATTTTTTTTTACACAATTTGAAGCTTTATGCGCATCGTTCAATCAGTAAATTAAAAATCACTCACTGATGTTTTTTCAGTGCAAAAAACCTATCACCTTCCTTACAAGAACACTCACTGAGCCCTTGTTTTAAAAGTTTATGAGGATAATCCTTTCAAGTAACGATCCGGGTGGGTTTTGTAATTACAGAGCTTTAGCTAAAGCCGTTTTCTTATTGTATTTGTGTCTCAAAGCTACGTACTAATACCTGTTTTGCATTTGCCTCTTCATTATAAACTCTGGTAGTAGTGAAGCTTTCCCTCAGCTGCTCAGATGCACTAAAGAGGCTCACAGCCTGAGGGTGGGATAGAGGCAGGGTGTGAAGTGAAATCAGTGCTGTGTGTTAAGTATGTAATAAACTCTTATAAGAAACTGCTTTGGCCCAATATTGACGTTTCCTTTGCACGTTTGATCTAGAACTCTTTGCTGAGTGAAGCTTGGCTTGGACCAATATTGACAGTTTGTCAAGCTTCTTCAAACCAGCCTCGGTCAATTAGTCACTTATTTACTAGGTCTGGTTTGAGTCATTATTCACCAGTTTTTCAGCTTTCCTGAGTTAACAGATGAGTTAGAGGCCAAATAGATGTAAAGGCAACTTTCTCTCTTACCCTTTATGAAATCACTGCCAGAGACAGAAAACACAAAGAAATATTTCAAATGTCAGCAGAGGACATTAAAAGAAATCACTGATTCATATTTCATCAGCTTGATAAAATAGAAAACAAAACAACATCAGACCGAGAGGAGTCCTGCTGTGTCCACCCTGACCAAACCGACCCTCAAACTCAGACTCTATTGAAGCAGACATGCCAGTGTCTGTACTCCTGTGGCCTCATTAGACTACAGCCACAGCCCACATGGCTTTAGAACGGACTCTGTGAAGGCTTTATTTTCTAGGAATAAAGGTCTTTATTAGACATGAAACTGGTTTGCTGTATGCAGGGTCTTAATTTTGTGGTTCAGTTTGATCTGATATTCTGTGGCAGTGTTTGACGGTGGTTTTCTGTTTGTTGCTCCACAAACACTCCCTCTCACGCATCGTTTCCTTTCTCACTCTTTTGGACATTTGCTCTTCAGCAAGTCGCTAATCTTACAGTTGTGCTTCAGTTGCATATTCCTTACATTCACCTTATCACCCTCATTTGTCCACCAACACGTTTTCATCCCAACACGTAAATCACTTTGGAAAACACTATGTGATGGCTACTACATGAAGCTATTTTATTGTTAAATTATTAGTGATACTACTAACTCATGTGTTTGTGCTGGAATGGATGGTTGGAGCTGGTTTGTATTGGAGTCAATGGAGAACCCAGAGCGTTTAATAAGGACGTGGGAGGGTACCCTTTGCTTCACTATCAAATGCTTAGGGGCATGACAAATTGTCGGTATGTGATGCATTGGGAATGATAATGCTCTGGTTCCACTGTGCTTTTCCTTTCAGCCTTGGTGTGGAGTATCTTGTATCCTCGCCCAACGATGCCTCTTTAAACTGTAATGTTTAATCCCTGATTTTACAATAGCTTTCCTTTGAGTTTGGTTTATTCCAACACTAGCTTTCATTTTCTTTAGTGCAATGTTTATTGCTTTACAGCAGTGATTAAATCCAACTTTGGTTTAGTCTAATATCATGCACAATTGCTGCTGTTGTGTGTAATATGTTGCTTGCCCTGGTTTGAATTTTCCCATTTTGATTGTGTTCTACTGCCCGCAGTGACATTTTTGCAGTGATCCCTGAGACACACGGTGCACCACATCTGGAAGTCTTCATTACTAATTCTACAGCAGCACGACAGTGACTACATGTCACTCATGTTCACACTTGCATGCTGGTGTTCTGCTTCCACACATGATCTCCCTCACATATGTAACCCACTCCTGGGTAAGTACTCGCATTGTCCTTAATTATTTGAATTGTTCCTTTAAAAGGAATTTGGTTAAGTTGCAACTTTATCTTTCAGTTTGTTTTGAAATAGCTTTATAGAGTCGAGGGTCAGTCAAGTCAAAGCACAGATCAGGTGAGGGAATGATCTGTAATGATCTGTCAGTCAGCAACTCACAAGTTGCAAGAAGTTTCACGCCTGGTGTATTTATAGTCTGGAGTGCACTCTTTTTGTCTGTCCACTGTTGCCCATCAGGATGACTGGTGGAATCCTACCAGAAACCAGATAAACCACTGGCCATCTGATTGGTTGGGCAGATCTGGATCACCCTGGGATGCTCGCTATCAATTGGAATCACAGGTTTTTCCTCATAGAGCTCATAGCTCAATTAAAGACCTGACCTGTATTTAGAAACAGGTTTTTAGTCTCTGATCTATCACTTCATTTTCATATAATAAAATTCTACTGTACGTTCTCTTTTATCATAAATTTAACAATTAAACAATAACTGCAATTTGCAATTATTTACATCCTGAAAATGTGTGGTACTCTTCAGTTAGCAAATTAAATGTAACTGTTGTTGGAACCTCTGTCTAACCAACATAGTTGTGATTCACACACAAAATACAAATTATTAGACAAATTAAAATATAAATGTTAAAGCTTAAATTTTCCTTAGAACATACATCACAACTAAATTCTGCATAAAAAGTTATGAAATTGCGTTTGTTTCATCATAACAAAAGCACTCCTTATTGATATGACACGTACAGCAGAAAATAGCATTTTATGCTTCAACTACTGTGATTAGCATCATCAGAAGTAACATCTGCAACACACGAAGAAAATAACACAAGTGCAATATGTAATTGCTCTCGTTGTGATCGTTGAACACAGAGGGTGAAACACTTTTTAACAACTCTTACGAAGCTTTTCTTCAGTAACCAAGGCAGTTTCTGCTGCTAATCAAGACAGCGTCTGCTTTTGTCTTTTTTCCTTCAAGTTGCTGGTAAAAACACTCCATGTTAACGCACAACTTCCGGTAGATCTTCAAAATAAAAGTTCCCACTAGGCACAGCGTGGAACTAAAACACAGTTTTTTTCACATCATCACTTCTTGTAACAATAAAATAAAACAAATAAAAGAATGATTCTTTAGCTAAACAATCACATAAAAGACAAGAAACAGCTGCAGTTTCTGTAGTACATACACACACTAAAGTCTAGCTGGCGTTTTTATTGACCTCGCTTCATGCATTTTATTTTATATTCCACTCAGACCCAATATGGAGCTTGCACACATGCATAGCAACTGTGACTGATGCAAACTTTCTCTGGTTTTTAAAACCCATTTGACACTGTCTAACAAAGCAACTTTCTAAAATTTCTAATTTTCTAACTGTAAATGCATCAGAGGAAAATATGAATATGGAGATCACCCATAAAGAAGGAATCACAGGACAGCGTACTGACTGATGTCTGTCTGCTTTAGTAGTCTTAATATTTGATGGAGCTCCAGGTATTTGGGCCGAAACATCTTAATGCATTCACTGGTCACCAATTGCGAAATGCGATTAAATTAAATTGTAATAAAGGCTAAATCATCAGCCGATAATACCCAGTGGCTTTGGGAGTGAACTTGAGTAAATGCATTCCCTCTTTGTTGCGACCAAAAACTAGCTCAAATGTAACCAGCTCAAAGAATTTGGACGGAAAACAAAATGTATACAGGGACAAATTTCTACATACATACATCTAGAGCTGTTATTTGCGCAGATTAATGTTGATGATCCCATATTTTATCAGATTTTCAGCTTCTTTTATAACTAAAGTCTCCAAGCTGGTGGTTGGTCCTTCCAAGTGTTGTGATATAAGTAACAAAAACGTCTTTGTTTCCTTTCACTGTCATCATGTCTAAGAGTTCTGAGGACAATGAAACTAGGTGAGATGAGGTTAATTTTTTTCTTTTTGGGATCAGTAACAACTTAAAATATCTTAAATATGACTCCCATCATGCTCTGCCTTACAGCGCAGACTGAAGGGTTTGGAGATAAAGTCAGAAAGGCAAAACCGAGGTGGTTAGTGGACAGAGGAGGGATAATGAACATACTGGACAAGATGGAGCTGCCAGGCACGAGGAGAAGAGAAAGCGTACTTTTATTACCAATCAATTTTCCTAATGATACCCAAGTAAACCGTCCAGTGCAGGGTTTACTTGGGCGTGCGTGAATACTTCTCCCCTGTCGTCTTTAATTCCTGAAAATGCAGATAAGCTTTTATTCGGCTTTGTTCTCCTCAGCGTGAAAGCAAAATGTTTCAACACCCTGACAGCTCAGAGGAGGTATCACTGGGCATCAAAGTCAACACGAAACACAGCAGTGTCTGCAGAAAGAAGTCACTCACCCTGAACAACTCTGGCCTAAAAATGGGATGCACACAAACAAACACACACACACACACACGTACAGGCCATTTCTGAGGCTATTCTCTTGAACAATCACCAGACACCATCTTTCCTAATCCTCCCTTTCCCTTTCCCTCTTCAATCCATCATCATCCGCATGAGAGACAAGAGGCAGAAAACACTGAGTGTGAACCGGAGGCCGAACAAATAAAGATGCTGGAAAGTCCATTTGAAGTGTGTTCACTGAGCTGGACTTGTTTCTTACATGGTTATATTGCTTTTCAGATCCTCTAAACTGAAAGGAAAGTAACAGTAAGCTTTAAAGGAAATGGCAGACACCTGAAAACACTAAAAAAGCCTTCTGTGAATGCCCAAATTGACATTTCAGAAGAAAAAACCCAAACCCAAGTCCCAACATTGTCTATCTGAGTCTTCCCTGCCGGAGCTACAGCATTTCACATTACCTGCATTAAGGTTTTTACACATCCAGCCAACTGTAATTACCTCAAAGTGAAAGATGAAAAAAGTAAAGATTGGATTCGGAGCCTGACCATGACTCATTGGCAGTACAGGTGAGTGAAGCATTGATGGAGGCAGAAATCAATTAAGATGAGAAAATAAAGATTTCTTTGCCAGATCATGCACAGACCGAGAAGCTGTGCATGAGCTGCTTCTTACGTGGTCTCAGCTTTAGCTCACGTGTATTTTCTGAACCTCCTACATAATACATGCACGTTTCTGTATGACTGAATTCTCTGTAGACGTGTGCAGAGGAAAATGATGAATGAACTGTTTGTTTGAAACAAGCTGTAATGCTGCATGACTTCAGGCTCTTATGCAATGTTCCAAATAAGAGTGTGGAAAGGGAGGCACAGACTTCAGCTACATGGTGTATGTTGTGTTTATATAGTTTGTGAAGAATGGTTGAAATATGAGGAAGGATCTCAGCTTGCAAATTTTTCTGCCTCACTCCTCACTGTGATATAGCAAAATTAGGACATGATAGGTGACAATCTACAGTACTAGACAATGAGACCAGCTCAAATGTCTCAGCATCCTTTACAGCACAAATAAATGTTTACAAGCTGCTACAGACAACCGCTTTGGTTTCTATGGATCATTCTTAACTACCACATGATGGTTTAATGCTGTCAATACAACAACTTTGATTGGCAGCTGTCCTGACACAGGCAGGCAGATTCTCCTCAGCTCACGAGAGTCATTAAATGGGACCGCTCCACTGTGTTTTGCTTTTGGAGAACTTTATTGGATCACATGGTTGTGAAAATGTAGCTGTACTTTTCCTGATATTAGGGTTTCATTTTTGTGTTACATATTTGTCACACGTCCACGTTTCAGACCACCAACCAAAGTTTAATATTAGATAGATAATGTCACGGTACTGGGTCTGGGACCCAGTATGTGTAATTCTGTGATTTATTGGTTTTTAAAGGTTTAGGTTTATGTATTTCTAGCTGCTTTAGTTATTCTTGGGAGTTTGGGTCATTTCTATCCTTTAGGTTTTGTTACTGTGTCTCTCTTGTGTCCTTTGTGTTACATCTAGTCATCCTTGCCTCTGTGTTAGTGTATTTCCTGTTTTACTTTGACAGTCCCCTGTCCTGTGTTAGAGTACTCTGTTTTCCTTCCTTTCCTGTCTCGTGTGTGTAGTGGGGACCTGTGGGGACCTGTGTTCGCCTCCTGGTCCTCACTCCCTCGTTATCCTTTTGTGTGTTTAGTTTTCTGTCTTGTTCTGTCATCTGTTTCTCTCCCCCCTTGTTTCAGGGTTCATGTGGTATTTTGAGTTAGCTTTTCCAGTTTAGGTTTTGCTAGTTCCCTTCCTGCCTTTTGTTTTGTTTGGCTTGCTGTTTGGCTTGTTTGGCTTGCTCTAATATCCTAACTCCGTCTCCATTGTCTGCATTTGAGTCCACATTCTCTCCTCTCCACCCCGTCTGCTTCACCAGACGTGACAGTTAACCTGAGTAAATACACAATGCAATTTTTACCTCTCAGCTATAAACACGGATGTGCTTTTGTCATCACCGGGCGTGCAATGTGGACACCCAAGTCTGTGAGTGCACTAACTTGAGAACACAGCAACTTTCAAATTAATACCATAGACGTGTCTACTAAAGGTCTTGGACAAGGTCGAATTTCAGTGACCTTGACCTTTTAAGGGGAAAAAGAAACCAAAGAGAAAAACCACTGCGAAGCTCAGGAGCACTCGGGTTATGCAGCAGGACTATGATGTGAAACTTGGCAGCAAGTCCACCTCTAATTGGCTCAAACAAACCAAATGAAGGTTCTGGAGCAGCCAAGTCAAAGTCTGGAATTGAATCAGATTGAGATGCTTTAGCGTGACCGTAAACATTCACACTGTTCATGCTGGAAAACCCACTAGTGTGTCTGAATTCAAACTATTCTGCAAAGACAAGAGTGCCAATTTCCTCCAGTGATGTGAAACACTCACTGTCAGCTATCACAAATGTTTTTTGTAGTTCTTGCTGCTAAAAATAGCACAAGCAGTTATTTATTTCAGTTCTGGGTGAAGCAGATTGTTTAACCAAGCTTGCAAGCTAAGCTGATGATTTAGCGCTCCTTGTCCAAATACGGTCACTTCAGCACGGCAGCTGCCAAAACACAACTACTGAGGTTTCAAAATGCTGAATCCTGAAACTTTGCGGTGACATGTTCATCTTTTATATTTTGCTCCTAGTTATTGAATTCCTTCATAGCTCTGTGTTTACTGCTCGTGTTGCTCTCGGAGAGACCAAAACCCCGGAGCAGAGAGGATGCTTCATTTTAAACAGTGTCAGACTGACAGCAACAGTTACACCAAGCAGCTCTCAACCGTGACATCTGCTCATCATCAATACATGCAACAGTAAAAAGTCAGGTGATGAATTGAGGAACAGTGACTTCAGCCCATCTTCTTTTCTTCGACTTTTGTAATATCTGACTTGGGGGACTACATTTGCAGCCATGGATACACATACACATACATTAATGCATTCAGGCATACATACATGAATGCATTCATACATACATATATACATATGTCTGCCTGCTGTTTTTTTACCCACTCTCTGCTGTCCCGTGGGATTTGACACTGCACTGAGACCTTTAGCATGTACCACTTCTCCCGTCTCCAGACAGCAGCGGCGACCTTACAAGATGTCAGAGTCGATTTGTATTAACGCTCGAGCTGCTGCCGTTAATCCCACTGACATCAGCAAACACACAGAGCTCCACTTTTTCCATCAGTGCCAGAGCGGGGCCGGGAGGACACACTCGCTCGGTCACCAGAAAGTTGGCACCAACTTTCACCTGTTTCCTGATGTCTCTCAAACTCATACAAACACATTTATATTTAGTCAATTCACACTAAGCGTTAACATAATTAACGGCTGAGAATCAAAAGCTCCAGATTGGAAAAGAGTAGTGCGAGGCATCATCCAGTCAGTGACAACAGGTGACTGACAGGTGCATACTAGGGGTGCAACGATACTCGTATCGATATTGAACCGTTCGATACAGTGCTTTTGGTTCGAACAATACAAAATTTTTAATTTATTTTATCAACTTTCCTTCTGACGATGCTGTCTGTGTTGAGCGCTCAGTGGATCTGCGCTCGACAGTGCAGCCTAGGCGGAGTAGTCGAATGCAGATTCACTGAGCGCAGGGCAAGCTAGCGAGACAGAAGTTAAGCTCTCCTTGCAACATGGCAAATTCAGATGTGGCGTTTGGAACTATTTTGGTTTTCATGTGAAGTATGACCCTGAAGGTAAGCGCGTCATGGACTAAAGTAAAACAGTATGTTGGATGTGCCATGCAATGCTCAATTACATTGGTGGGAACTAGTGTGTTAGCGCAGTTAGCTCGTTAACATGTTGGCCGTCCAGCCCCATGCACAGGGCGATCCGCGGTAGCTCGTTAACGGAGATTTGCCATGTTGTGGCGTTAAGGTCATTTCAACGAGTTTAACGCTGACAGCACTAGTGGGAACACAATGAATATGAATGCACATTTACTCCGACATCATCCTAGTGCAAAGACAAGTGGAAGCAGACAAAAACAACAAGCACGCATGCTACAAACTTTACCCGAGTCATTTAGACAGCCGTTAGCACGTGATTCTCCTTATGGGGACCTGATATGTTTAATATGCTGCTGAGAATATAGCCCAGAAGAAGCGTATAGTATAGCTTTTATTTTGGAAAGAGCCATTTCTCTGTAATAAACTCTTTTCCAAAGATGAGTGATTCCTCAATCAGATATATTTATTTATTTTTATTACTTTGTTGTTTCAGCAATATTAAATTTAAAAACTGTACTTTTGAGTTAAAATATATATATATAATTTTAATAAATGACAAATTAAAAAGGCATGAACATTTTTTTGTATCGAAAAAATATCGAACCGTGACACCAAAGTATCGAACCGAACCGAACCGTGAATTTTGTGTATCGTTGCACCCCTAGTGCATACCTCCTGCAGCTTCCTAATTAATTAAACAGTAAATACATGATCAGTGACAGTAAGAAGACACCAGCATGAGGAAAAAAAAATTGTGTTTATTTAAGAAAAAAACCTTAAATCACATCTCAAATGACTAACTCTTGTATTAAATTCACACAGTGTTAGTTTTCCACATGTAGACATGCAGGCAGTGCAATATTATATGCATTATGTTTCTTAAGCTGGGCAGACACTGTGCGATTTTTTTCAGTCGCACGATTCAGCTCCTGCTCAAACTGTACGATTGACTCGCAGGGGTTAGAAGTTCGTAGGTCACGATGCAGGGTCTCACACTATACAGCCCGATGCTCTGATGCGACCTGAGTGCTCAAACTGTGCGTCCATAAAATGAAAGTTATAACAGAAAATCTATGCAATATATGGGATATATGGATCTTGGCAGTATGGGGTGTAAATGTTGGTGGTCCTCTGCAGTTTCCTAAATTAATCTCTTTTATACTTGATCTTTAATGCTGTGTGAATTGTACATTTGAGTTTGCAACTTTGAACCATGCACAATAGTGTAACCGAGTTGATGTTGAGCAACCCTTGGAAATAGAGAAGCTTATTATTATTATTATTATTATTATTATTATTATTATTATTATATATTTTTATTTTATTTTTTTGGGGGGGGGGTTTGTGTTTTCCTTTTCCTTTGTTTGACTAAGTTATTATTTACAGGTCATATAGTTTGTACTTCCACTTAACTGTTGCTCTCTAACATCTTATAAGTGTCTGATTTGCAAGGGAGGGCGACTGTTATACAATAATTTAGCTGCCCTGGATGTTTCCTTTGCTGTGGAAGTACTCCAATTTCTGTATGTAATTTTGAAACGCAATAAAGATATTGTTGGAAGAAAAAAAAGAAAATCTGTCGCTCTCCCTCTCTGTCTTTCACTCACACAAACACGCACACCACCACCATCAACTTCATTGCTAAATTGCTAATGAAAAACATTGATCAAGCAGCTGTGATTGAGCAGCAGTGTAAATCCAACTATTTTCACGATTGTTGTGGTCGTGATAATTTTGTGAGGCCACATCGAAAAGGCTCGGATGAGCTTTCCAAAGTTCTACAAGTTCTGCCTCCATCGCTTGTGTCCAGATCACACGCTGCACTGCTGTGCTACTCCGTCTTTTTCACCGACGTTTATGTGTTTGCGCGTGCGCAGTGTGAGCGGCTGCGGCGACACCCTCACGACCAAGCGATTGATGATCGGGAGCTGGTCGTGAGGTGTTAATCGCTTCTCGTTACCCGATGTATACTACACGATGCACGACGCACGATGAAGGCCAAACTCGGGCCGATCACCAAAACGGTCGCATGACTCAAAAATCGGCTCAAAATGGGCCAAAAATCGCACATTGTCTGCCCAGCTTTACTGAGGAGTATATTTATATGCACATCACATATGGCTCCTCTAGCAGAAGCTGGGAAGTAGCTGCGAAGCGTCTAAGACGTCTCAAATAATTTTCGAGAAACATTTCCTGGAAATAAGCTGTAAAATAAAGTTCGGCCTTGCTTTTGTTTTGTTTGTATTTATCCTGTTTCTGTAATTTAATGTTATACTTCTTGTGCGCTTCATCTCTGAGGAAATATACGAATTGATTGTTTGTCGACTGAATCGCTGAAGTGATTACGCCGCAGCAGCAGGTCTTTTTTTGGCTCCTCCGCCTGTGACTGGAGCTGACGACCATCACAGAGACGTGCTTGAGTCATAAAGACCGCCTCTTTGATTAACTGACCCTCTCATTGTCGGCAGAATTCCATTTTTTCTTAAAAGTAGGATCAGTTCTTCCTGCTGCCTCTTGCTCGTGTTACAGTTTGTTTGCCTGCGTCGGCGGTTGAACGATTACTTTTTCAATCCAATCCTCTTTTTACTGGACAGCCTCATCAAACACTCGATATATGTGTTGTACGGTTTGCCTCGCGGGCCATCTCTCTTTTCAGCTTTGTCGTCTTTGTCGTCATTGGTGTTTCTAGGGATTTTAGTGTTCAGTGTATTCTTTGTATAAGAAAGTGTTCATCAAGCCTACAGCACTGACTGCAGCGCTGCGCTGTAACAAA
Organism: Rhamphochromis sp. 'chilingali'; assembly: GCF_963969265.1. Classification (NCBI taxonomy): domain Eukaryota; kingdom Metazoa; phylum Chordata; class Actinopteri; order Cichliformes; family Cichlidae; genus Rhamphochromis; species Rhamphochromis sp. 'chilingali'. The sequence goes on from NC_137932.1 coordinate 26,676,954, forward strand.
GCTGATGATTCATCACTTGTCTGGGAGGATGCTAATATCATGAAAACACCTTTGGTGATGAAATGACATCAGACTTGATGTCGTCGGTTTGCTCCTGCCAGGAAATATAAATAAATAAAATAAGAGTTTCCATCCTTTTGCCCTTTTCAATCAGATAGCCATTTTATCTGATGCTCGGGTTTTTTTACTGCCCCTGCTGCATGTGATTAATCGCTTGTTTTTTTCTAACAACATCTCTTTATACATTCACTTAAGCTCCGTCCAAAGTTGTTCACTGTTTTTCCTTTGACACCCTTTGTACTCGAGTAGAACAGTTTTGAGTAAGTCGGACTTGCTTTTGGTACTCTTTTGAGTTCAAATATTCTATATTTATTATCTGCGGTCCCACAGAGAACATTTATTAGCCCAAAGTGAGTTTTTCACCTGAATCTTACCAGTAATTGTTTTTCGAATTCCTCTCGTCTCATTAACAGAGCTTGCCTCCTCACCTGCACGTCTCCAGACTTTGACTGCAAAAATGCAAAAACGAGGTGGAGCCTGCTGAAGTTCTTTTTGTGATCCAGCTCAGTGCAGGTGGGCTGTCAGTCTTATCAGATCTTTGAGCTTTGCAAGTGCCTTCTAGTGTTTAGAAGAACAAACATTTGATATAATCATAAAAAGAAATGGTGTTCATGTATGGTTTTTGATGAGTTTTAAATATGGTTCAGGTTTTGTTGGGGGGTTAGTTATGGAGTAAAACTTCAATTTGTCCAAGTAAAAGGTTCAGTGTGACTTAAATGAGTCATTTCCTGTTTACTTTGGGTCAAAATTACTGTCATTACCACCACTCCAGCCACCTGATGGAGGTCATCTATTTATCTCCAATGCCGTGGGCATATAAAATCTTGTTAACATAAAAAAACTGACTGTTGGGGCCTTGAAGGCTAGTTTAAAACACTACTGTTGCCTTATTTGTGCCCTTGCCGTCCTCTTTTCTAGTTCCATCAGCTCTAAGAGAATAACGTGCGATTTTCAGAAGTCCCTTTCTCTCGTGTTTTACGTGCAAGACACCGAGTGCTTGGATTAATCAGGCAAGTCACACTGAATATATTCTGCTTCTCTGAATCATTTTTACCCTGCATGCTAAGGATCTTTAACTGGAACTATTTCTGGATGAATTACATTCTGTCTTATCAGGTTTAAGTGTGCAGCTCATTCGGCCTGGTGGAAATATGTCTATCAGACCAGACCTACACTGCAGATATCAGGTACATGCACTGCAGCACGAAAATTACATGACAGGTTGTATGTGTTGCATATCTTTGTCTGCAAAGGCCCTAGAAGGCCCTTAGAGAGAGGCACATGGCTCAGGATAGAAATGCTGCTCCTTGTGTAAAAAAATGGTAAATAAATGGTAAATGGCCTGCATTTGTATAGCGTTTTTCTAGTCCCTAAGGACCCCAAAGCGCTTCACACTACATTCAGTCATTCACCCATTCACACACTGGCAATGGCAAGCTACATTGAAAAGAACACTTGAGGGTATGATGCCTCCTGAGTGACGACCTGTGGATTTATTCTGAACACGCCTGAGCAGAGGAGACACAGCGCTGAATGACAGTACATGACGGGGATTATTTAACCCACCTGGCCTGGGAGTCTCCTGCAGGGGAGGCTGGAGGACATGACTGGAGAAAAACATTCGGACTCTGTCTTAACCTGCTGTCACTGCAGCAGAGATATGACACTAATAAAGAACTGGACAATTTTTTTTTTAAAAAAGTCCTCAAAACACTTGGACCAATTTCCCAAACCTGCTGTCATAACTGTGATATGACCTGAATAAACTCCTGGGCAGAATAATAATGAAAGTATCTCCTAATAATCATAAAAATGATTTAAAAATGCCTCCGCTGTTCACACACACACACACACACATACACACACACACACTGGATATAATTGCAAAGGTTTGTACTGTAAAGGTCCACAACTGTCAGGCAAAAACTGTTTCCATGTTTGTTCTATTGAACAACTACTCACGCTACCTTGGACATCTGAGAAAGTTCCAGCAAAACAACTTCCTGGAAAAAAATATGTTGCAGATGACTGAATGAAGCATCCATCTATAAACAGGCCACTTTCAGCCAGAGCTGAAGCTTAGAGAGACACACCCCTCACTGTGTCTGTTTGTCATTATCATGTGAGGGTAATAGGCAAGTGTCATCTTTGGATTTTCATACACAGCTAAAATCCACAAACCCATCGAGATATGAGTGCCACTAGATCTCTGAAGGTGCGCTGTGGTATCTGCACCACGATCTAAACTACAGAGCCTCCTTCCTGTAAGCTGTGAGGTGGGCCTCTATAGGGTTAGGTTCCAGCACGTCCCACAGATGCTCGACTAGATTGAGATCCAGGAATCCTGGAGGACAAGTCATTGATTTGCTCCTCAAACTGTTTGTGAATCATTTCTGCTTCATGCGTGGCCGATTTCCAAGGTTTCCCAGCAGAACATCTCAAATCCTCACAAATTTTTTGTTTTTTCCTGATTCTAACATCAAATTTGAGGTCAAATGTTTCCCTAATCCCTGCTACATCCCACCCACGAACATATGTGATAAAGAGTTTTAGTATCTAAATCTCAGCATAATAACATGAATAAGCTGTCAGCTGAACGTGTGCATCATCATCAAGTATTGACTGCAAGTGTCACCAGACTACTCTTCCTCTCCCAGCATCCCTCCATCCTGTTGTTATCCGTCTTCATCAATCATCAGTCCACCACCCAGCAGTCTTTGGCTGTTGGGAGCTGTTGGATAACAGTGTTATTCACTTCACCTGTCAGTGGTCATAATGTTATATCTGCCCGGTGTATAAAAGATGCCACAGCAGTAGCAGCTATGAGTGGATTCATTCCTGATCATAATCTCAAACGATACAACAAACACGCTGATTAGCAGGGGATTTATGTTGCATTACAACAATAGAAACAATAAACTCCAAAGTAAAAGACAAGTTCATACTGTCCCGAGTGGCACCACTGTAGTCACATTAATCGTCAATGTTACAAAAAAAAAGAACGAGATTTCTTATGTATACATTTACTGTCATTTAATGTGCTGTGACGAGCAGCCTATCCTCCAGGGGTCACTAACGGGGTTCTCGGGCTCTTCGGGCTCTTCGGGCCGTTGTGTTTTCGGCTGAATTTAGGATAGATAAAGACAAGAGATGAGTCATGCTGGTGTTTTGGCTCGAGGGCCCCAAAGTCATCGGCACAGACAGCCACATCCACTTCCAAACACATCCATCTTGTCTAATGACCTTACCCACTGTGACTTGTTTTCAACAGGCAAGATGCTCACAGCACAAAAGAAAGTGTGAAGGACAAAAACCAATAAATGGAATGATAATGTTAAAAAAAAAGAAAGAAAGAGGATGGAGTGAGATCACAGAGGAGGTGCAGAGGAAAACATGACAGACAGAAAAAAAGGAGGTGGCGGTGTGAAGGCAGGACATGTGGGGGGATAAACAAGATGAAAGCGGAGTAAAAATTAGGAAGGCTGGGTTGATGGCGTACATTATGGGACAGATAAAAGGAAAGGGACAATAAGAAGAGTCAAAGTCGATCTGCTCTCTTCATTTTGACCACATTTTTCTTTTTAGGAGCTTTGAAAGTCCCGGCAGACAGAAAAGCACAAATCTTTAGAGAAGCAGTGTGGCACTCCAGTTGCCAATCTCCTCCACAAATTATTCTTTAACACATCCTCATTAGTTTGGTGTCATTATCTCTCTTGTTCAACATCTCAGTGTAAAGAGCCTGGATTCCCTCCACAGACTCGGATCTGAAAAGTGAAACCTGTGTCTTAAACCTGAATTTTGTCTGAAGTCCAGCAGGAGGTGACATCGTTGATTCCCTGATTAAATCAAGCTCTGTGAGAAAATAATCAGTATTTGAAGTAGTTGAATCTTACTGAAGACTCGTTTAATAAATGGCCCTGTGCAGATTTCAATAATAACTTTAAATATTTTGGAACCAAACAAAGTTCAGGAAAGTGAAACTTAATTAGACTAAAGACTTGGCTAACTGAAGTTAATGGGCTAATTCAAATAAAAATAAGGACTGAAAGGATTTTTTGAGGTTGGAAAAATAAAATAAAATAAGAAAGGAAAGGAAATTCAATCCTTGACCTGTCATTGCCTCATCAGTTCACCCAGGATCTTTGTCCTTTCCCTTGAACCTTGTTTGTGGACTGTGGAGGGGCGGGTGCAGCTGATTAGCTGAGCAGGTGACCCATACTGGAAGTGATTCGGTTTGAGCCTACCTGTGCTCAAACCCAGGGGCACAGGTAGGCTCCAAAATAAAGGCAAACCTGTCCAAAACTAAATCTTAAAAATGGGGGGGGGAAAAAGATAAAGTGTTCATGTTCATGGTTTAAACATTTCCATGGTCACAGTGACCGCCACGAATCAGTCTAATTTAGGATTTGGGGTAGAGGAACTCTTTTCTGCCACATCTAAAACTCTTTTTGCTAAAATAACGTTGCTTCCACGCAGACTTGTCATTTCACAGTCGTAGCTTGCTGTACTTCTACTTTGGATGGGCTCATAATCAGAATTATTGGGCTTTTTACTTCTGGAACATCTGTCACGCTCTATGGTTGCCTAAAAAAAAAGCCTGAGACAATCATGTTACCCAAAATGATGGCATAAGAGCAGGTGTGTGTGTTTGCATATGCACGTTTGTGCATGAGTGTTAACACGTTATCCAACAGCTCCTGACAGCCAAAGACTGCTGGGTGGTGGATGGATGATGGATTAAGACAGATAACAACGGGATGGAGGGATGCTGGGAGAGGAAGAGGGGTCTGGTGACACTTGCAGTCAACACTTGATGATGATGTACAAGTTCAGCTGACAGCTTATTCATGTGATTATGCTGAGATTTAGATGTAAGCATACACCAAAGATATCATTTCCATAAAGACTCACTTCCAGCACGGCTTTGTTCTGTGCATTAAAGATCCTTGAAGCCGTAAATGTTTAATTTTATGTTTTACTTCATTATTATGCATCCACATGACTTGTGTATTGCATCACACAGTCCAATCACCAAAGGTAAAAAAGATGCAGTGAAATCCAGGAGCTGTGTCCAAATTCAGTTCAGTTCAATTCAGTTTTATTTACACAACGCCAAATCACAGCAACAGTCGCCTGAAGGTGCTAAATGACCCTACTCCATGTCCTACAGGAGGAGCAGGACTTCGTGCACACGTGCAGAGAGACTGTGATCACATCGATAACTCCACCCTGCACTTTAAAATACAATTAATCTCTGGCTCTCTTCCACAGCATGTCTTTTATCCTTGTCATGATCAGGCTGTGTGCAGGCAGGAGAGGACCCAAACGCAAACTCACGGGAAAACAAGACTGAACTCAAAATACAGCTTTATTGCTGACAGAGGATAAAGGCGATACAAAACAACATGAAACTAAACTGGGAAGTACTAAGGAACTGACTCACGAGGAAACACACGGAGGGGCACACAGTCATGAGGGAGAACGCGACACTGAACTGAGGGAGACGCAGACATAATGTCATGAATCGCTGTGTGGCAGGCAGGCAAGCTGGAGTGGTGGATCCAAAATGCAGGACTCAGACACAGAAGTATAACTTAAAGCGCAGCTTTATTGCTGGGAAAAACCTCTTACTAAGCTAAACTCACCAAAAGACAAACAAAAACGCTGGTGGACTAAAACACTGTAGCAGAAATACTGAACTGGAGCTGGAGACGAAACACGGAGGCAAAACACACAGCTTGTTGAGGGTGAACAGACGTTACAGTTTTTTTCAGTCGCTAACAAGCGTTTGTCCAAACAGTTGTCACATTTGCAAAACTCTAAACACAATTAGCACAGCATCGGTCTGTTGTGGCCATACCATTCACACATTTCATGTCGTGTTCACCCAATATGCAGTCAGTGAACACATTTCCACAATGCTTACATTTTCTTAACAGACAAGCTATACCTCCCAACAAAATTATGGACTGTTTTTGTAGTATCTACGAATGTTAACACACAACATCCCACAATAGCAAAAACAATATTCCAAACCTTAGATACAGTATAAAAGCCTCTGCTTCTGCAATGATATCAGTACAAAAACAATATCAATATCAAAAATATATCTCAGCTGATAATAAACAAACAACTGAATAATTGAGACACAGCTTATTTATGTTGGGTAAATTGGGCCAACCACAGCTTCTTCCATTCTGGCTTTATAAGGCAAGACCTTGAGGAGTTATGTTTTTGGAAACAAAAAAAAGACAAACACTGTAATGTCTGGTCGAGGAAGAGTAAGAGCAAGGGGCCCAGGGAGAAGAGCAGGCCCAAGGAGAGGGCAAGGTAGAGGTGTAAGAATGCGTGGTGGTGGCATTCCAAGGGCTGCAAGAACAGTAGTCAGTGATGAAATTCGTGCCACTATCATTGACCATGTAATCAACCATGGTCTTTCACTAAGAGAGGCTGGTGAAAGAGTGCAGCCCAATTTGAGGCGGTCAACGGTTGCCTCCATTATACGCATCTTTCAACAAACCAACAGGTAAGTATTGCATTTTACATGGATTGTTTCTATTCTCACTTGACATGTCAATATGGTCATACAGTAATGCATATGTTGAATTTTTTGTCTTTCTAAAGAATGCAACGTCTTCCACCCTCTGGGGGAAGAGGAAAGCTCCTCAGTAATGATCAGGAGCTTGCCATTGTAGAAATGGTTACTGCAAATAATGCAATAAAACTGCGTGAAATTCAAACTAGAATTGTGGCGGACCATGAGATATTTGACAATATCGATAGAATCAGATCACAACCATTACGCGGACATTGTCCAAACACAGAGTGCGGATGAAGCAGCTCTACACTGTTCCCTTTGAGAGGAACAGTGAGAGGGTCAAGGAGCTACGACGACAATATGTCCAGGTATAGTGTATATTCAATCCAATGTCCAGTTCTATAAGCTTTGCACTTTGCAAGTAGGTAACCTACACAATACTAGGTTACAGTACAGTATGGTATACAGTAATAACATGACTTACATAAACTTTGTTTCAGAGAGTTATGGAATTGGAGGCCAACCAGGCCCCTCATGAATTCATATACATCGATGAGGCAGGATTCAATCTGGCCAAAAGGCGTCGACGTGGACGAAATGTAATTGGAAAAAGGGCCACAGTTGATGTGCCAGGACAGAGAGGGGCAAACATTACCATGTGTGCAGCAATTGCAAATGCAGGATTACTCCTTCACAGATGTCAGGTTGGACCCTATAATACAGAGCGCTTGCTTGCCTTTCTCAATGATCTCCACCAGCGCCTGGTTCCAGAGCAGGGTCAGGAGGGTGAAAACATGAGGACCTTTGTAATTACCTGGGACAATGTGGCTTTCCATCACTTGCAAGCAATAACAACATGGTTTGAAGTCCACCCAAGACTGGTAAGTCTCTTCCTTCCACCCTATTCACCTTTCCTCAACCCCATAGAGGAGTTCTTTTCTGCATGGAGGTGGAAGGTTTATGACCATCAGCCACATGACCAGATGTCCCTCCTTGAAGCCATGGATGCCGGCTCCAGGGACATCACAGTTGACGATTGCCAAGGGTGGATCCGACATACCAGGCGGTTTTATCCCAGGTGTATCGACTTGGATAACATCAGATGTGATGTTGATGAAAACATGTGGCCTAACCCTGAAGATCGCAGAGATTAGATGCAAATTTTTTGCCTTTTTTTTTAGCCCCCCTCCCCCCTTTTTTTATCTTGGCTTTTTGCTGTTGTTTTTTTGTTCAGAATGCTCTTGTGTGTTTCATGGATATTTTGTTCACTGTAAGCAATACTGTAAAACTTTCTCTGTCCTATCATACTGTGTTTCTACTGTACCTCCTGTGGTAAACAGTAAAGAAACAAAAACTTGTTTGCTTTTTACTGGAATGCTTTTGAATGTGAACATTACTGTACATGTGGACATACAGTTACCAACCAAGACATTTCTGGTGTCAAAATGGTGGATTGCATGTTTCGCATGCAAATACCTGTAAAACTGAAACATAAAAGTCTATGCAGTTTTTGTAATGTCAATAATAGCCAGTATTTTGAAACCTGGTGTACTTTGATTGACTGCATGTACCTTGTGGAGTGAAAACAAGTGTTATTCTTTGACAGACTAATTTCATTTTGAGTCAGATTTATAGTGTTTTTGTACAGTTAGTGTGTGCAGAGAAAGATGTGTTCTATTTTGAAATGAAGAGTTAGTATATATTTAACAAAATGTATTTTTGAGAAGGAAATTATCCATTTGGCCAATTGTGTTTTTGTAGGTGTGAGTCTGTGTTAAGAGTTTAGAAAAAGTATCTGAAGTATGGGTAGGCGCTTGTTAGCGATTGAAAAAAACTGTAACGACGCGACACTGACACAAAGACACACTGGGCACACTGGGAGTCATCAAGGAATTAGAGACAGAAGGGGAACACAGCTGGGAGAAATAAGACCTAACGAGACAGGGAGAGCAAAGCCGGAACACTGACATCAGACAGGAACAAGAACCTTCAAAGTAAAACAGGAAACAAAACACACTTTACTAAGACACGGACTAGACAGAGAGAGACAGACTTGACACTGACGAAAGCCTACTAAATAATAATCATAATCAAAACAGTATCACTGATTAATCAAATCATAAATCTTAATCTAGAAAAACACCAAAGCATGAAAAACAGAAAGCTGGGTCAACATGACCCAGAACCGTGACACATAAATACACAGAGGGTTAACGAGGGAAGTGGGAGCACACGGGGAACACAGGTGACACTGATAATCATAACAAGACACGGCAGGAGTGAACGCAACACTGACGGGAGACGGGCAAAGTAAAACAGGAAGTACAGAGGTTCGGACAGGAGGAGCGAGTGCACGACATGACGGGCTGGGGAAAGCATGAAATAAAACACAAAGAGGGAAAAAACGAGGATCTAGAGCATAGGTGTCAAACTCTGGCCCGTGGGCCAAATTTGGCCCGCAGCCTAATTACATTTGGCCTGCGAAGCCATACCAAATTACTATTAGAGCTGGCCTACTGGTATTATACAGCTAATATATATATTGTTTAGTATTAAACTTTGCTTGTTCCATATTCAGTTTTTCAGCAAAACTTGTTTGAGTCCATAAGAAAAGATTCATTCTTATATCTGGAGGAATAAATATATTTCAATAAATATTAACATTAGCCCGCAACTTTGTTCCAGTTTTGAATTTTGGCCCACTGTGTGTTTGAGTTTGACACCCCTGATCTAGAGATACACAGAGGCGCACACAGGGGGTTATCAAATAAGGGACATCTTAACAGAGCAACCTAGAAACCAAGGCATAAATAAAGAACAAAACACAAAACACACGAAAACTAAGAATGCTGGGCCAACATGGCCCAGGATCATGACAATCCTGTCTTCCTCCTCTCACCGACAAACGGTCCCAGCAGATCCCCCCCCGGTTCTGTCTGAGGTTTCTTCCTGTTAGAAGGGTGTTTTTCCCTCCCACTGTCGCCAAAGTGCTTGTTCATAGTGGGTCGTATGATTGTTGGGTTTTTCACTGTATGTATTATTGTAGGGTCCACCTTACAATATAAAGCGCCTTGAAGCGACTGTTGTTGTGATTTGGCGTTGTATAAATAAAACAGAATTGAATTGAATGTAACACCCCCTCATTAGGGCATCGACACCTCCGGGTGCCGTCTGGCACTGGACGGTCAAGTTGAGGCTCCATGGATCGTGTTCATTCCAGTCGAATGGGATGTTTTCCATGGGAGAAAATCTTTTCCATGTTCCTCTAGCTGTTTGAAATTCTGTGATTTGACCTGGAAATGACCATTGACCATTTTTTTGAATCTAATAATCAGTAACAGTCATGTCAGATACGTCTCTGCTCTGCTTACGTGTAACATTACCTGCGATTGCATCGTTTTTTATGAATAAAACTGATTTAATGTGGTCGTTTATGTCCAGACTGAACTCAAAAACACATACAGCAGCACGGTAAGGATCGATAGGTCCGTAGAATAAAGATTAAAACAAAAAAAAAAAGTAATAACAGCTGTACTTCAATCAACAGCAATCTACAAGCACACAGCTGCTCCCTGCCTGCAGATGTGTAATGTGTAGCTGCGGGGGATATTGCTTTGACGACACAGGTTTTAAATCCTGTCACGTCAGTAAACGGAGGGTGAAAGCAAGTGTGTGAGGAGGCAGGTAGATCGATGGGTGTGTGGTTTTATTCTCCGGGACAGGGGCACTTACACTTGTCAAAATGTGAAGATTTAGATGAATTAGATGTTGCACACCTCCCCTCCCGCTCTCTCTCACAAACTCGTGGTCATGATTGATGGGGCCCAGGTGAGTGCAAAGATGATACCTTTTATTTTCTGACACTCAATTTCTTTCCATCAGAAAGCTACACTTCACTATTTTGTCACTGGAAATATTTCAAGCTGTCATTTGCTAATAAAAGCTTCTCTCGATGCCCCGTCACACCAACGTATCAGCAGCAGCACTTAAAAACAGAGATCGGCCCAAGAAAACGGATAGAATTTAATAACTGTAATGGATCTACAGCGATTGGCAGTCCGGTTTGTGTCAAGTTCAGAGTGGGCAAACTTGAATGAGTGAATCTGTGCCATAAATCAAACAAATAGTGCTGACTGTACTGACCTTTAATGTCCACAGTGTAGGAGGCTAATGTAGCCTGCTAGCTGTGAAGCATCCAGTGTTATTGGGCTCACATAGGATTGTAAATGGCAGATATTGGACAGGAAAAACTTTTTCTTTGTCTTTTTCTTTCAGAGCCACTATGCATTGGATGATAGATCAAACGTGGAGACTAAAAACTCAAAAATCTCTAACACTGCCCATTCTAACCTCATTATTGGACATGGCAATAAACCAGTACTTGAAGAAGGGCTTAATATCCGCTTTTATAGTAACCTCAGAGACAGCTCTCAAACATCCTCAGAAAACAAAAGACTTTCATGGTGTCAAGACTTAAAATTTAGAATACCCACAGAGGCAGAGAGCCTGCCTGAAATCCCAAACACAATCTATTAACACCCACCCAAGCTAATCCAATATAAATGGCCAATGAGAAGATATGTCACTCTAATATTGTTAAACAAATTTGATCCTAATATTCCGGACATATGTGTTAAATCCAGGGACAAAGGCACACTGATGCATTGCCTATGGGAATGTTCCCCACTGAAAGCCCACTGAGAAGTTCACCAACCCCCCCCCCCCCCCCCCCCCACACACACACACACACACACACACACACACACACATATTTAATTTGTACGGGAGATGTGCTTTTGTTGTTTTTGAAGAAAGCCTTGGGAGCCTGCATGTGCGGGACTGTTCAGTGGAAGGGTAGGAGATGGAGATGTGGATGTCGGACTGCCTGAAGCAGAGGAGGACACAGCTCACTGTGACAGCCGTTTTGTTGGATGCTTTTCTAACTGACTTGGAATCTTTGGACTAAACTCCTGCAGCCCTGGTGTAACAAACTTAAAGCCTATTGTCTAACTGCGTTGTAGCTGTTCATTCAGCATTCAGTTCCCAATTTTGTTTTTTTTAATACAAGGGTGTATTCAGATGGGTGTGCGTATATATCAGTATGTGTGTATATGCACTCCTGCTATACATGGAGAGCATGTATTATTATTATTAGTAGTAGTAGTAGTAGAAGTAGTAGTATTATAGTATTATTATTTATTTTTTTACTTTTTTCTTTCTACTTTGTTTAACACATTTGGAAAATCAATAAATACATTTTTGAAAAATAAAACAAAACAAACAAACAAACAAACATGGAGGCTCCAAACTGTGTCACCGTCCTGGGTCTGTGACCTGGTGTTTATCTATTTGGACATGTAGATTCTGTCGTATTTAAAAGTTTAGTTTATGTTCCTGTTTTTGGTTCTTATGCTTGTGTGCTTTGTGTAGTATTTCTATTTTCTGGTGTTAGTTTTCCACGTTCAGTCACTCTTGTCTTTGTGTTTGTCTCTGTCTTGTCCCCGTGGTTTATGTTCCCTTCTGTCTCCCCGGTCTGTTGTGTCTCCTTGTCGGGTTACTCCCAGTCCTAGTGTTAAGTTCATGTGTCGTGGGACTATGTTCCAATTTAGGGGCTGCATCCTTCGGAGGACCTGGTCTTTGCGGTCTACGTGGGCCGGAAGACCAAGAACGCCGGAAGTGCAAGGCTGTGAAATTAGACAGCCTGGCCTTCAGATTTGGGTCACCAGCTATCTCAGTGGAGTTTAATAAACTCAGCCATCTGCTCCTTGCTATCAAAAATATAACAGGACATTGGAGTAAATTCTCTACCATCTCACACTTCTGTTTAATCAGTTTTCTGTTTGACGTTTATTCAGCTGTGTGAAAACTACAACTTTAACCTCAGCCAAACCAATTTAGTCAGGAACAAATAAAACACTGAAAAAAGCCAGACAGTAACATTTTTAAGTGACTTATATATCGTGTTTAAACTGAGTAGTGTCTGAAAGCGATGTGCTGGGAGTCTGGTGTTCTCGCCTGCTCTAGTTAGCCTTCAGCATCTGGTCAGCTATTGAGCTGGTGAGTAACAGATATCTCCGAAAACATTGGAGCACTTTTGCAAATATGGGATGTCTTGATAAACCGAACAGATATTTATTGAAAAGAGTTATAAAAGTAAAATTACAACCAAGTAGCTGCCGCCATTGCTGGAAACTGGAATTGGCTGGGCCACGCTATGAATTCTGTGATATGTTGGGCCACGAAGGATACACTCGACCCATCCTTCAAATTCGGAATTGGGACATAGAATTAGTCTGTGTCTCGGTGTTAGTTTCTGTTTTACTTTGATAGTTTCCATCTTCCCCTGTCTCATCAATCTGATTAGTGTCAGCTGTGTTCCCTCGTTATCCTCTGTGTGTATATTGTCTGTGTTCCCCTGTGTTCACCTTCACTGTAGGTAGTGGTTCTGTCCGTTTGTTTGCCTTCCTGTCAGTGAATCTGTTTATTTTGTGTTTGTGACCTTTTTAGTTGGGTCTTTTGCCCTTTGTTGCCTGTTTTTCCAGCATTAAAGCTGTGATTTTGAGTCCTTTGTTTTGGGATCTACAGCTCTCCCTGGCACACACCTACAGTCATAGCTGGACTGGCCATCGGGCATTTGCCCGGTGGGCCGCTGGCAATTTTTTGTTTTTATGGGCCGATGTTTTTTTTTTTCTTTTAGGAAGGGTATATATAATGAAAGGTGTTGGATTGGCCAATTGGTCATGATCGACTCTGGGCTGGACCAATTACAGCCGAGGAGGCTGAATGCACCCGACCCCTTGTTTAGCAATCACGTGATTTTCGCGCATTGCATGCCGGGAACTCGTGGCAAAACAATCCAAGTACCGCATCAAATGCAAGCGTTTGCAGCACCGCAAAACGTTCATTCTCCGGTTCCAATAAATTCTTGTTTTTTCTTTGCCGCACAAAAAAGGTATGTACAAAACAAAAGGAGAACAATGCCGGTCCGTACAAAGACAGACTCGACGAAAAGACAAAGAAAAGATACAAGGAAAAAAAATCAAAGGTGTGAAAGGGTCAGACCCTTACGAGCACACAGAGGGACAAAATACGTTAGCGTGCTGCCCAACTTTCACCACGCTCATATTTATAATTACACGGTTCTTGGAGTGAGTGCATACACTCATGAAGTTTAGTAACTTCAGGTCACTGCAACAAGCCCAGGTACAGTTTACCGACGGATGGGTACAGGACCTTGAATCAGAATCAGAATCAGAATGGGGTTTATTGCCAAATGTTGAGCAGGTTTACAACATTAGGAAATTGCTGCGGTGCTTCAGTGCAAACATGCTGTCATAAATAGCACTTAAATAGACATGGAAAAAAATAAAAGTAGGGATAAGAATTAAAAGTGCTACGTGGAAAGATATGTGCATGAGATATACATGAGATATATACATGAGAATAAGAATTAAGAGTGCTACGTTGAAAGATATATACATGAGTGCAGGTGGTGATCAGTGCCAAACATAGAATGATGCAGTGACACAGCGTAGGGTCATGTGTTAGTGGCGGGTACAGTCATATGGTTATTGTTCATGTGTCCAACAGCAGAGGGGAAGAAACTGTTCTTATGGCGAGAGGTTCTGGTGCGAATGGACCGGAGCCTCCTGCCTGAGGGGAGCAGGTCAAACAGACTGTGTCCAGGGTGAGAAGGGTCAGCTGAGATCCGAGCTGCACGCCGCAATGTCCTGGAGGTGTACAGGTCCTGCAAAGATGGGAGTCTGCAGCCAATCACCTTCTCAGCAGAGCGCACAACACGCTGCAGTCTCTGTTTGTCCCTGATAGTGGCTCCAGCGTACCACACGGTGATGGAGGAGGTGAGGATGGACTCGATGATTGCGGTGTAGAATTGCATCATTGTCCGTGTTGGCAGGTTGAATTTCTTCAGCTGCCTCAGGAAGTACATCCTCTGCTGGGCTTTCTTGATGACGGAGGTGATGGTGGGCTCCCACTTCAGGTCCTGGGTGATGGTGGTACCCAGGAAGCGGAATGAGTCCACAGAGGTGATGGGGGTGTCAGTCAGGATGATGGGGGGGAGTGGGGCTGTGTGCTTCCTGAAGTCCACAATAATCTCCACTGTCTTCTGGGCATTCAGCACCAGGTTGTTGTGGCTGCACCAGGACACCAGACGTTCAACCTCCCTCCTGTAGGCAGACTCGTCCCCGTCCGAGATGAGTCCAATAACGGTGGTGTCATCTGCAAACTTGATTAGCTTGACAGACTGGTGGGTGGAGGTGCAGCAGTTGGTGTACAGGGAGAAGAGCAGAGGAGAAAGAACACAGCCCTGAGGGGAGCCGGTGCTGATGGTCCGGGAGTCCGAGACATTCTTTCCCAGCCTCACATGCTGCTTCCTGTCCGTCAGGAAGTCAGTGATCCACCGGCAGATGGGATCAGGCACATTCATCTGGGAAAGCTTGTCTCGGAGATGGTCTGGAAGGATGGTGTTGAAGGCAGAGCTGAAGTCCACAAACAGGATCCAGGCGTAGGTTCCTGGGGAGTCCAGATGCTGCAGGATGAAGTGTAGGGCCATGTTGATGGCGTCGTCTACAGACCTGTTGGCTCTATATTAGTGATGGGATTTCCGGCTCTTTTTAGAGATCCGGCTCTTTCGGTTCGGCTCACTAAAAAGAGCCGGCTCTTTCGGCTCCGAACCGGCTCTTCAGGTTGTTTTGTTGCTTTAATTAATTTATTATTAACAATAATATAAAATTATGCACAAAAGGAATTACTAACATAAAAACAAGTGGTTTTATTTATATATGTTTATATATAAATATATGCGGTGGCCCCTAGAGACAAAACACGTACAAACTCCAAAACACATTTCTAGCATGAACTGAACTTCCAAAGCAGAGCTACTAGATCACTTAAATTACACAATTGAAAGCATGTGTGTATTGTTTGTGTATTTATACACAGGCACTCATATATATATTCAAATAATTTAAAAAAAATTTCATTTACCTGTTATTACCACACACCAAATCCGGTCGTTGGTACTTGCTGGCTTGTGTAGCCACAAGATAACAAAGGCTCAACACTGCGCCCAGCATCCTGGAGCACTTCTGTTGTCTTTTGTACGTGTTTTGAGTTTTTATATGCTTCTGAGTTTTTATATGCTTCTGAGTTTTTATGTCACGGCTGGCGGAGTGAGCCGTGTGGAGTGAAGGAAAAGGAGGACCCAAAATGCAGCAAACTGATGATACGAGTGAAGTTTATTTACACGGTGGCAGTGGCAAAAACAGGCAATGAAGCATGAGTAATGACAAACCTAAACTGGGAGAAACTAAAGAGCAAACCTGAAATCTTACAAAACGGAGAGCGGAGCAGAGAGACGCAGACCAAGGACCAGGATACCAAGAAACACAGACGAGCCGACAACGAACACAGACCGACACCCACTATATATACACACACACACACACACAAGGTAATCGGGTAATCGCACACAGGAGGGAAGAACAGCTGATCTGAATACACATGATGACTGGAGGACACAAGCTGAACACAATGACAACAGACACAGACTTTCAGAACAAAACAGGAAATCTAGAACCCGAACCGGACACAAGGGGGGAGGACACAGAATAACTAGAACAGAGGGAAATAATCACAAAACACAAAACGCTGGGTCAACGACCCAGGACCATGACATTTTATGTGCTTCGGAGTTTGTACGTGTTTTTACGTGTTTTGGAGTTTTTACGTGTTTTGGAGTTTGTACGTGTTTTTACGTGTTTTGGAGTTTGTACATGCTTCAGAGTTCGTACGTGATTTGAAGTTTGTATGTGCTTTGTCTCTAGGGGCCACCGTAAATATACTTTTATTTATTCACTCCACATAAAATGTAATAAATAAGTCATATAATACAAAAATCAACTATTCACATTTCAAGTTTTAACTATTTAAATTTTCAGCTTTTTCCTTTCACAAATTTAAAGTGAAAAGAACACAAAACACTGCAAACCACAACACAATTAAATATAAATTATAATATGAAAACTAAAAGAACATGCATATTCTCTGTCATATGGACCTGCATGAATAAACTTTCTCAATCCTTTATCATCTGCAACTGAAAATAGTTGTGGATGATTACTATACCTTTCTAATGTTGTTGTCCCTGCCTCTCTTTCTCTCTCTCTGGCTCTGTTCCTGTGCTACTGAGTGTAACTACCGCCCCTCCCCCCTCTGCCCAGCGTAAAGCACAAGGCTCGCGTGCAGAGTGAAGCGGAAAAAAAGTGCGAGAGAGAGGCTGAGAGAAAGAAAAAAAAAAAAAACCCACGTGACGGCTCGCGATAAGGAGCCGGCTCGCGTCGTTCACGTCAAAGAGCCGGCTCTAAGAGCCATTTCGTTCGCGAACGACCCATCACTACTCTATATGCAAACTGCAGGGGGTCCAGGAGGGGGGCCGTGAGGGTCCTGAGATGGGAGAGAACTAGGCGCTCAAAAGACTTCACCATGAAACTCACCATGTAGAACGAAAGACCATCGTACGAACAAAGGTAAGTTTACCAGTCTCACAAATCGTCGTCATAGATACACATTCGTTAACAGTTTATTAATATAACCTTTGAGCTCAACGGTAATTAATTAGTAGTGGAAATAATTTCTGGTTCATCACAGAAATGTAGCAGTGACAATAATATTGGATGCTGTAATCGTACTGGACAATTAGTGATACAAAAAAACTGTTTTATCCTGTGAATAAAAGTATATGTTTTTGTCAATGTACCATGGTAATAACAGGAGTGAAACGCAATATTGTGTCAGGACAATTCACTATTTATGCACAATAAATAAAGGAGCATAGCGCGACAATTTCTGTTCAGCGCCAGACTTGCTTGTAACCTATATCACCAATTATGTTAAGAAAAATGACGTATTAACGACTAAAAAACTCTGACCTTTGTGGGAATGCTTGGAGCAGACTAACATGTGAGCTGGAGTGTTCTGGGACGTTATATTTGGTATATCCAGACCATCCGTCGGCTCTTACTTCGGAAACATGGCTTAAAAAATTTCTCTTCAACGACGTAATCCGATAAAAAAAAAAACGATCGGCTTCCCGTGGCTGTCATGCGACCGGCTGTTGCAGTTAATAATACAACAGCTTCTTGCCATTTTTTGTGTTTCTTTTTATCGCTGTGTAACTGAGTTCAATTGAAAGCCTGTGTGCGCTAGTACCTCTTGCCACAAGTTCCCAGAATCCTTTGCGGTTTTACCCCTGAATGACGTCACATTTTCAATCTTTATCCTGGTGGGCCGGTCTCTAGTCAAAATGCCCGGGCCGATTTTTTTGTCCCAGTCCAGCCTTGCCTACAGTTATGACATACAGTTATGCACAAGAAATTCACCAAAAAAACCTATTATTAAATTTGAGTTATAGGTGCCTTTTAGGGCACTCAAGGACACATAACAAGCAATTAAATACCAAAATCAGAGTATGCACAATATAACAATCAATCAAGCTTTATTTGTCACAAGCAGGTTGCAGTGAAAATGGGACCCCCCCCCCCCCCCCCCGACCTTACACACATAACACAGACATCACATGGGGTTACAAGTTGGAGATAGGGAAACACCGTAGAATTTACAAGTCAGGAGTAGAAAATTAAAGAGAAAAGCCAAGTTATAAAGAACTTGTGTTTCTTTTAGTCACTAAGGTAACAAAATCCCAAGGTCAGAAAAGAGCCTTTAAAAGATTTTCAGAATTAGTTAAAAAAAAAATAACAACAACTATTTGGTGATCTGATTGACACAGACTGAGACGCGCTTCAATCTCGTACCCACGTTTTAAAAGGCCTCTAACCACCACAGGCTCCGGTTCTATTTCACACAAGTGCTCGCTAACATTTCAGACTTGAGAAACCGCCACAGGAATCACCTCAGGCTACCAGCATGCATCTACCAAGGCTTTTATGGCAGTTGTTACTGAGCTGCAGGTGATTCCACTGATTAGTACTCAGAGCGAGGACACACTGATGAACTCATGAGTGAAATCACCTACTGAAGTCTTTGCTGTTCATCTATTGCATATCAACACGGGACAGATATTGATACATCAGTGTGCGCTTCACGTTTTTAAGACTTTTTGAATATTTATTCAACTTGGATTCACCAGTTGAATAAATAGTTGTGTCAGTGAACAACTTGAACAGCAGACTGCCAGAAAGGAGAAGAATGAAATAAAATAGTGTCAGTCCTAAACAGTAATGGGAATAATGGCGTTACTTTTTTCAGTAACAAGTAATCTAACTAATTACTATTCCTATTGTTACAATGCTGTTACCGTTACTAACAAGAAAATGCGGTGCGGTCGCGTTACTATTTTTCAACAAACAGACGGTTGAAGCTGTGTTCAGCTTACCGCACCTTATATTAGTGCGGTAAGTAGCTGTAAGTAATCTGGGCGCTACAGCTGTAAGCAGTTGCGCGCTCCCGCGGATGGCTATCACTTTCTAGAACAACACCTGGAGCTCAGGGGCAAAACAATCGCATTAGCGCTGGTGTTTGACTGAGGAGGAATAAGAGTTCAAGATGACAAAGCAACAAGGTGATATATACCAGTTTTCAAATTGTGTTGATAGGCCACGTAAAACCAGAGAAAACTATATGGCAACATGACATTTGGTTGTTTAGAAAGAGGGGGAAGTTTTAGGAGTGATGGCGAGAGAGAGAGAGAGAGAGAGAGAGAGAGAGAGAGAGAGAGAGAAGAAAGATGGCAGAAAAAGAGAGAGAGCGAGTTTTGAGATGTGAGAGATTTATGATGTTTAGCGTGTTTGGGGTGTGTAGTTAATGTGTTGTCTTGTGTAGTTAGTGTGTAGTGTTGTGTAGTTAGTGTGTAGTGTTGTGGATAGTTTTGTGTTGTGTATCAGAACAATGAGGCGACTGCTGTCTCCAGGTATCAGGCTGTGATGTTCTCCTTTATAGTGGACAGAAATTATTTTTTTTGGAGTGACACAAATAATTTGTGTGGCATCTTATTGAATGTAGAACAGCTGTTATGTAAATAGTTTAAAATGGTTATTTAACCTCCTAAGACCCGAACTCTTCCACGGCATGCATTTTTAATTTCTCTTTGATATTTGGTCACATTGGGGCCCGATCAATGTAAAAACAAAGAATTACCAGATTTTTTTTTTACCTGATTTTTGTTTATAAGAAAAATGAGAGCCACATATGAGAATATTCATTTAAAATTTTGATAGAACAGTAGCAGTATAATGTCCTCGTAAGTGGATATCAGGCCCTTGTAGAGTAAAATTGAGTATTTTGGTCTAAATAACCAAAAATGTGATGTCCACATATGTCAGTGGGTCCCAAACTTTTTTTGCTAGGCCCCCTTTTGTTTTACAAGAAAAATGTTCCCATTCCCCCCCCCCCCCCCCCCCCCCCCCCACGCGTGCACACGCTCGCACAAACACATCCTCCAACCACACACACCCAGATTTTGCTCCATTGCAGTTTATTTCACACCTCAAACATTTAGTAAACAAACGGACTGCAACTTCAGAAAACACTTGCAAAAGAAAAATGCTGCAAAAAGAAAAACACTTGCAAAAGAAAAACGCTGCAAAAAGAAAAATGCTGCAAAAGGATAAACTCTGCAAAAGCACACACAACACAACGGTAATGTTTCTGGGGAGACAATAAGCGGACGGACCAGTTGCACGAACCAAAACATGTATGTATGGCTGTATCCCAATTCAGGGGCTGTGTCCCAATTCAGGGTCTGCAGCATTAAAGTACGCAGCCTTAACGGTCCTCAATGGACGCATACCCAAAGACCGCTGAGGCCGGAAGTGCGAGGCTTGTAGGCTTGTGAAATGGGACGGTCTAGCCTCTGTCTGTCACGATCCTGGGTCTTAGGACCCAGTGTTTTGAGTTCTAGTTCATATTAATGTGTATAGTATGTTAAGCTCATTAGGCCTCCTATGTTCATTTGCTTATTAGTTCCCCCTTGTGTTTCCAACCCATGTTAAGTCTCCCCTGCTCTTCATGTGTTTCATGTCTGTGTCTTACGTTGTCAAGTTCCGGTTATCATGTCTGCGTCTCATTATGTTTCCTGTTTCATTTTGGAGAGATCTCGTGTTTTTATATTATGGATTATGTTTTGAGTCCTTTGTGGTACTGTTTCGTGTTTCCCTAGATCTCAGTTATGGTTATCTTAGGTTTTGCTCTTTGGCTTTGTCATATGGCTTCCCTGTGTTCCATGTTATGTCTCCCCTGTTGCTGTTAAGTTTGCATGTTTAGAATTCAGTCAGTGTGTTTCCTGTTTTACTTTGTAGGTCCATGCCTCATGTGAGTGTTTCTAGTTTTGCGTCTCTGTCTTGTTCAGCCTGATTACTCCCAGCTGTGCTCCCCTTCTGTGTCTCATTCCCTCGTTATCCCTCTGTGTATTTAAGCTCTGTGTTTCTCTTTGTCAGTGTCGTAGTCTCCCTCATGCTGTGTGTGATTCTCCCCGTGGTTCCTGGTATACTTTATGTTTAGCTTTCCCAGTTTAGTTTAGTACTGTTTTTGTGTTTCACTTTTTGCCAGCATTAAAGCTGTGTTTTTGAGTTTACGTTTTGTCTCCGTGAGTTTGCGTTTGGGTCCTCTCCTGCCTGCCACACAGCCGAATCATGACACTGTCGCGCTGCCCAGGTTGCCTAGCAACCATGATACTAACAGCTGGAAACGTTTCATACAGCTTTGTTTGACAGAAATGAAAGAGAACATATTTTGTACATTTGTTTCTACATGAGCTTTGTGTGATTTAATAAGTATCTGAGGCTGAGACCACAGGACTGTAAAACATGATTTTTGGGCTTCATTTCTGTACTGAACAGTCATTTAAGATTAGTTAATAAATAACAATTAGCTAATGTTGTTCATGAGACTAAAGTCATCTCACTTTGGTAATGTAAATATAATATGGCCAATATTATATTAATCATTATTAGTTATTACAGCAGTGAACATGAACTCTGTGCCAAACACTGAGCTTCAGTAAAGATTCAAGTTGCATTTATTTATATTTCCTATCACCTTAAATCTTCACTTAAACACAAGTATCTGTGACAGTGTATCTATAGATGTATTATATATAAGAGACAAATATTGTTCTTTTAATATGTTGGCATTACTAAATTTGGCTCAATGCTTACATATATGTGTAAAAAGGAAAATGTAAAAGCTGTGATAACTTTTTCTGATAAAATGAAGAGTACACTAATATATTAAATATTCCTTTATTGGGTGAGAAAATCATACCATGTCATAACTGCTTTAAGTCATACAGAATAGATACTACATAATATAATACAAACACATATGATCCTTATAAAATATGATGTAACACTATAGATCAATTTACCTCAGAATATATAAAGCATATAAACAATTACAGCAATATGATGCAACAAACACAGCAGTACTACTAATCCAAAATACTCAAAGCGTCAAAGAAATGAAACAAACATTTATTTTTAGCTCCATTCTGCTGCTGATACATACTTTAGGTTTCTGAACATTAAACTTGTTGCTGCCTTTCATAGTGTGTAACTTGAAAGCCCTGAGTACTTTCTCCCACACTGAAAACACTAGAATGATAATATTATTTGAAAATTACAGTACCTAACAAGACTTTCCTAGCAGTCCTTCACAAACAGGGAACAGTCTGTCTATTCTCTCCATCTGTCAGCTGCTGCTGGCTCTTCCTCCTCCTCTTCCTCACACACTGCTGAGTTTGTCCTGGTGGATCATCAGGGGTGCAAAGCCTCACAGATGATGTGCAGCAGTGGGTCCCTCAGTCTGTCGTCACTCTGGACACTTGCAGTTGTCACACATGGAAATCAAATGTGTGATGAGCTGCAGGATTCAAACACAAGTGTAACTTATAAATACATGTTCATACTTTTATTACACAATCAGAGAGAAAGAAAAAGAGAGAGAGTGAAGGACAGACAGACAGGTGACAGTCTCAGGTGTATACACTGCTACAAAACTGCACAAGAGAAGGAGGATTTAGTGTTTGTGTTATTACGAGTACTAAACAAGAAGAGTTCCCAGATGGTACAGTGGACACATGTGTGACTCCTGTGATTAAAGCATCTTTCTTTCAGCTTAACGAGTGAACCGCCAGCTCGTTCAAAAACACGTTAAAGTCCGTTTGGCTCGACACCACCGAACAGAGGCAGCAATATAACATAGCTAACATTAACAGTGCAGTGAATCCTGCTTGTGCCGTGATGTTCAGGACTGCAAACCGAGCAGCATCACTGACTTTCAGCCTGTTGTGTTTGTGGATATATGACTGACTTTAATTATCCAAAAAATCATCACATTCTCTGTAAGACTAAGGTCTATCGGACGGCGTATAAAGTAAAGGCTTTAAAACAAAGTAAACGCTGAAAGTACAAACATCGCTAATGTCACATAACTTTGCATGTGGCCAACAGTAATGTTTTAATGTTCTGCATTATTAAACATTTGCACATAAATAAGTGACATAATATTCAGAACTTACTTTTGAAAGTTTACTCTTTGGCCGCTCCGCTTCCACTTCTTTGAAGTGTCTCCCAGTCCCAGTGCACTTGTTAGCATTGTCACTACCCGATCCGTACCGGAAACCCGATCGGTACCCCGCATGCGCGAATCTTACGTCACTTCCTCTCTTTGCCAACATTGCGATATTCAATATATTTGAATGATACGGTTAGCGCCCAGTTAGCTCCTTGCATTTCTCAACAGCTCTGCCTCCTTTTCGACTACCGGGACATTTAAACAATGGATAATCCGTATCCGCAACAAATTTTTGCTTTTCTCCTCAACAGAGAGCGTTTCCCGATTGAACAACAGCGCCGTAAAATAAGAAGAATGGCGCCTAATTACAGCGTTAATAATACAGACTTTATAATATGTCACGTGAAGATTCAGCAGCCAGATGAAGTGTTTACTGGCAATTGACAGTGATAGCGGACATTATCATCACTTTTCCAACAATCCTCTCCACACAGACAAGCATAAACACACTCGACTATCACTAAATCAAATTTAACACAAGTTTGTAATGATACTAATTCAGTTTACAATAGGGTTCATTCGCTCAGTCAGCAGGTGGCGGTATCCTCGTACACTGGGGAGTACACTGCCATTAAACGAACAGAAGAAGAAGAAAACCCCTGCACATGCGTGGTACGGATCGGGTAGACCCGATTTGTACGGTCCGACTTTGCACATGCGCAGTAAGGATCGGGAGTCCCGATCTGTCACTATCTTTTTATTTTTTTGTTTTTGTCTACATTATATTAAATGTTTCATTATCGGAAACATTTTAAGTGATACTTGTTATTCTTAACATCTTAACAGATACTCTGACCTGTAACTATCGTAAAATGCTTCGACCGGAAGTAGACACCTTTCGCACATGCGGGGTACTGATCGGGTTTCCGGTACGGATCGGGTAGTGGCAAGCATGTTTTGGTTCGTGCAACTGGTCCGTCAGGTTATTGTCTCCCCAGAAACATTTCCGTTGTGTTGTGTGTGCTTTTGCAGCGTTTTTCTTTTGCAAGTGTTTTTCTTTTTGCAGCATTTTTCTTTTTGCAGCATTTTTCTTTTTGCAAGTGTTTTCTGAAGTTGCAGTCCGTTTGGCCTCTCAGGGCCACCGTAAAATACAAGTAAACTGGTAAACTGCAATAAATGACAGGTAGTATTAAAATAAACTATTAAAAACATAAACAGCTGTGTGATACTGTTTGTCCGTGATTTAGACAGGGGGAACAAATCGTGGCAGGATCAGCCTGATATTATTTGTATCCCGCTGTAACTTTACTGTATAAAGAGCTAACATCTCCAAAATGTCAGGAGTAGTTAGTCATTACAAGAAGTGTTTATGAACTAAAAATCAAGAATGTGGGATGTTTGTCCGTGATTTGGAGAGCCCAGCGCTGCTCCCAACGAAGGGAAAACCAATTCTGCAGGGGAGACCTACCTTGGCACTTGTGCAGGTGAAGCCAAAAGTCAAATATGCTTCACCATATTTTCTAGTGTTTGGCTTAGAATGAAGTTGGTTTGGAAACATATTCAGCTATGCTTCATCTCCTGCTTTGCGTTTGTGTGGGAGCCCCGTCAAAAACCTGTCCATTATGCTAGCAGTAGTGATGTGCGGATCGATCCTGAAATATCGATTCCTCCAATACCAGTCATTTATGTTCTAGAATCGATTCTCACATTAAAATATCGATATTTTAGTAATTTAGAGTAAATTTGTAGTTTATCATTAACAGGAACACAGTGGAAAGAAACTATAACATTCGGATTGTCTACATTCAAAGGAACTACTTCCCCTTCCGCCTTTCATAGTCATGTGCGAAATACGGCTGTATAAATGTCTCGCAGCCTCTTGGCGCGCGCACTCACAACAATGGCTGAGTGTAATTGTGCGGACGTATTTTACCTCCACAAACAGCTGAGACATGGTTTGCGATACATGTGGCAAAAAAGTGCTCCAAGAGTGAGGTGTTGTGGCTATACTTTCCCAACCTTGAGACCTCAGAATTAGGGAGACATTCAAAAGGGCTGTTGGGGGGGGGGTGATAAATACATTTTAAAGTGTTTATTTATCGGATAAAATACGTTAAATGTCACCGTTATTATTAGCCAGCCCGGAAACAGCGGGGGTGTCCAAATTCAGAGGCTGCTTCCACCTGACAACCCGCCCTTAGCGGTCTAAAGAAAGCCGGGTAGTACGTCACGAGCTCCCTCGGCGGAGTGAAACTTGCCGTCTGCTCCTTGCTATCTAAAATATAACCGGGCGCTGACGTAAACTCTCTACCGTCTCACACTTTGTTTAATTAGTTTTCTGTTTGATGTTTATTCAGCTGTGTGAAAACCCCGGAGAAACCCACCCGAGGGATTAATAAAGTTAAATTTAATTTAATCTAATCTAATAACTTTAATCTCAGCCAAACCGATTTACTCACGAACAAATAAAACACTGAAAAAGCCAAACAATAACATTTTTAAGTTATCAAAGTGACTTATATATCATGTTTAACCCGAGTAGCGAAAGACCGCAGTAGGTGATTGAAAACGATGTGTCGATCGGCTCAGATATTTGAAGTTTACACAGCTACATTCTCACCTGAAAACATGTTAAAAGTTTGGGGTTTTTTTGTGACCCAGAAAGAGATATAAGAGTAATATTAAAACTAAGTAGCTGCCGCCATTGTTGGAAACTGGAATTGGCTGGGCTGCACTATGAATTCTGCGATATGGTTTTTTAATTTTGTTGTCCGGGTGGAAAATCGGGAGATAGTCGGGAGAATGGTGGCTCCAGGAGATTTTCGGGAGGGGCACTGAAATTCGGTATTCTCCCGGAAAAATCGTCCCGGGCATTTTGACTAGCCCACCATTATAGGAAAAATCATAAAGCCTTTGAATGAAAATAAACACTGTTGTGACAGTGATGTGCACTGTTCTGATGGTATATATGTATCAATCTATCAATTGTTTGTTGTAAGACTCAGATAATTATTTTTTTAAAAGTGAGACATTTTAAATGAGAATAAGAAAGTATTTCTTTGTGCCCCCCTCTCCCTGTTAATGCCCTACCTGGCCCCCTGGCAAAACTTTGCTAGACCCGCCCCTGCACAGTTACCAGCTGTCAGCTACTTAGAAAAAGATCCTGGTGTTATTTGTCTCTCAGAAACAGTTCATAACTTCTCTTCAACTCATTCATGTTAACTAAAAGGTAAACCTGTTTCTCCATCACAGCTCTGATGATTCAGTAAGGACATCTCCTGGTTTCATCTTCATGTTTCCCTCTCACCAGATAACCAAACCGACATAATGACCAGCAGCTTTGCAGCTGTGGCTCCAGGAAACATCAGCTGATACTAGAAATTAATATTAAATAAACTCTAACAACAGCTGATCAAGCTTAAACGTGCTGCTGTTGTTTACCGTGACATCCACTGGTTTCCTCTTTCTGGCGCAAAGTGAGCGATAAACAAACAAGAGAGCCGATCAGCTGATCATTGATCAGTTTCCTGATTGAAGTAGAAACAGGAGAGAGAGGGTGAGAGGATGAGAGAAGAAGAGGCAGCTGTGCAGCGTAAACACAGAATAACTCCAGCTTTGTGCCTTTTTCATTGTAGCTGAAGTCCGGGACAAACTGTTCCTTTTCACCTCAATAAGAAACGCGTAATATTTTCTCTGAATACCAGACGGGACGGTTGGCAACTCTAATAACTTATGAACAAAATAAAGTTCAACATCATTAACTTCATAGCACCCACCCAGCTGTATAGAAACTCCGTCATGCTAGCTAGCACGCAGTACGGAAAAAGTCAGAATAACGAAAATAAACTCCACCTAAACTTGGTTCATATCTGACCCATCTGAAGTTATGACCTGCACATAACTTCTCTTGCCTCCCTTTTCCTTCATCCACCTGCTGGCCTCCACCACTTGCTAATGTTACTGAATCTGTGGAAGCTCCGCGATAGCCACCACACGAAGTAACGAGTAATAACGAGTATCTAAATCCCAGTAACGACTAACGCGTTCCTGATTTTGGCATAATAACTAGTTACCGTGCTCGTTACCACAATAATAACGTAGTTACTGTAACGCGTTACTGTAACGCGTTACTTAATAACGCGTTAGTCCCAACAACACTGGGCATCGCAAAATTATCACGACCACAACAACCGTGAAAATAGTTGGATTTACACTGCTGCTCAATCACAGCTGCCTGATCAATGTTTTTCATTAGCAATTTAGCAAAGTTGATGGTGGTGGTGTGCGTGTCTGTGTGAGTGAAAGAGATTTGATTTGATTTGATTTTGATTTTATTGATTAGCATTCAAATCTCAGTGAAAACAGTGAAAAAAACAAAAACAAACAAACAGTGAAAACAGAACAAAAATCTACCATAAAGAAAGAAAGCATGAGACAAGGCTAATCAAAAGGTATTGGCTGAAGCATTTGCTTATTACGCCAACCCTTTTCACAAAATATCTTTTTGTATGCAGCTCCTGTACACAGGGCTTCAAGAAAATAATAAAACAAAGCAAAAACCAAACACACAAAAAAAAAAAAAAAAAAAAAAAAACTTTCCACCTTAGATAAGTAACTACATCAAAGCAAAAGAATCAAGAGGTTGTTTTTTTTTCTCCTTTTTGCTCTTTTCATTCTTGATTTCTATATTTTTCTATTACTCTATTTTTAAACATGTTTTTAAACAAGGAAAATGAACTACACCTTTTTAAATCACTGTCATAACTATTCCACAGGTTAACTCCTCTAACAGAAACACATCTCTGCTTTATATTTGTCCTTATCTTGTTTTTTTTTAAAGAAGTCTGTTCCCCTTAAGTCATATTGACTCTCTCTGACTTTGAACAGCTTCTGAGTACTAGGGCAAAGCAAGTTATTTTGTGCTTTATACATTATCTGTGCCATTTTATATTCAACTAAATCATAAAATTTCAGGGTATTCAGATTAATAAACAAAATGTTAGTTGGTTCTATATAGTTTGATTGGTTTATAATTCTTATAGCTTTTTTTTGTAACTTGAAAATATGAAGAGTGTTCGTTTTATATGCATTACCCCATATCTCCAGACAGTAAGTCATATATGGAAGCAACAGAGTACAATAAAGTGTGTATAATGTTTTTTTGTTCAGGACATGCTTTGTTTTATAGAGAATAGCAATGGTTTTTGACATTTTTGTTTTCACGTGGTTTATATGAGACTTCCAACTCAGCTTATCATCAATTATCACTCCAAGAAATTTATTTTCGTACACTCTTTCAATTTCAATTCCATTAACCCTTATTTTAGATACATTTTTCATTTGTCTAGTGCCAAAAATAATCAATTTTGTTTTCTTTATATTTAATGATAACTTATTTACATCAAACCAGTTTTTTAATATATTTAACTCCTTTTCCGCTGTAGTCAGAAGCTGTTCTAAGTTTTTACCTGAGCAGTACAGAGTGGTATCATCAGCAAACAATACACATTTTAACAGTTTGGAAACACTACATATGTCATTTATATATAATATAAATAATTTAGGGCCCAGCACAGAGCCCTGAGGAACACCACAAGTTACCTTCAACTGCTTAGATTTTACATTATTGAATTCGACATATTGATATCTTTCATCCAGGTAACTTTTCATCCACTTGTATGCTATCCCTCTTATGCCATATCTCTCTAGTTTATTCATTAATATAGAATGATCAATTGTATCAAACGCCTTTTTTAAGTCTATAAAAACACCAACAGTATATTCCTTATTATCTATTGCATTAGATATCCCTTCAATAAGTTCCATCACTGCCATTGAAGTGGGGAGAGAGAGAGCGACAGATTTTCTGTTATAACCTTTATTTTATGGAGGCACAGGGTGAGCTCTCAGGTCGCATCAGAGCATGTGAGACCCTGCATCGTGACCTACAAACTTATAACCCCTGCGAGTCAATCGTGCAGTTTGAAAATCGCACAGTGTATGTCCAGCTTTAGGTGTACTGTCATCCGAGACTTGCACCGCAGTGTCGGTGTTTGTTTCCCTGTTGGCCATGCTTCTTGTTGTGGTCACGTGTTGTCTTCCGGTATTTTCTCCGTAAGCGACCTTTCCTCGACCAATGAGATAAGCGGTAATCTGAATTGTCATACTCGAATTGTCATAAGTGTGCTGTCAGCTCATTGGTCACAAAGCAGGAGAGGGGCTGGGAATTATGTTTTCAAACAAAGCGTTAATTCCATAAACATTTATAGACTACTTTTGATTATCACTGTATTATGGGACAAAGTGCGTCCCTTATTAGCTCAATACGGGACGTGTACTTTTGTTTCTAAATATGGAACGATTCCGTTTTTTAAGGGACGGTTGGCAACCCTAGTAACATAGCACCCACCCAGCTGTATAGAAACCCCGTCATGCTAGCTAGCACGCAGTACGAAAAAGTCAGCACAACGAAAATAAACTCCACCTAAACTTGGTTCATATCTGACCCAGATGGACTGCAGGTTATAACTTCTTACCTGAAGTTCAGTTCACCTGACACTCTCGGACCGCTTCGGGTCTCTACTCTTGCCTCCCTTTTCCTTCATCCACCTGCTGGCCTCCAACACTTGCTAATGTTACTGAATCTGTGGAAGCTCCGCGATAGCCACCACACGAAGTAACGAATAACGAGCCTATCTAAATCCCAGTAACGACTAACGCGTTCCTGATTTTGGCATAATAACTAGTTACCGTGCTCGTTACCACAATAATAACGTAGTTACTGTAACGCATTACTTAATAACGCGTTAGTCCCAACACTGGTGTTCACTGTTGAGTTTCTTTCTCTTTCATTCCCTTGATGGCAGGACAATGTTCACATCAGCAGGCTGGAGGAGTTGTGTCGTTACCTTCCATTACTCGCACAAATACAGCTGCTGAAGTACTTTTTGGCCCCTTCAAGGACACGCACTGCCACTTTGCTCAGTTTTCATCAGGCCTTCACCTCTGTCTTTCTTCTCTCCCGCTGTCCATAAATTTAAACAATCTGCACTTCTAATTGTAAATGACACTGAGAGAATCCACAGCTTTGGGCACAGAGACCTCGGATAACTGCCATGACTCTCTGTCAAATTTTTCATTGAAGCTGAAGCAGCTTCCTTCTCTCCTTATTCAGGGTGGCATGGGGTGTGTGGAGCCTATCCCAGCTCATGTCTAGTCATGTCTCCTGACAACTTAGCATTTGGTCTGAATATATAACGAGGAAGAAAGGTGATGTAAGCACTTTAAACATGCTATGGTTGTTGGGTGTGTCTCAGAAAGTGCTGATCTGCTGGGAGGTCCATCTCTAGTGTCTAGTAACTGAAACAGAGAAAATGTCCAGAGAGCTTCAGTTCTCTGGGAAAAAATTCCTTGCTGCCAGACATGCTATAATGAAGCGTGGTTATTCGACACCGTGCTGAACTTATTTTTTTTTCTTCAGGATGCCGCTCGTGGAAACTGAGGTTATATTTTGATTATGGATCCCGACTTTTATCCGTGATTCAGGCTGCTGGCAGTGGTATAATGGTGTGGGCAATATTTACCTTATCATTATATATGAGATCTGGGTTGCATTCATTCATTTGAAGAGTGAAACACGGATTCATTTTGTACCTTTACATTCTCCCTTTGTTTGTGACCAAACAGTGCTCTTCTTTACTGCTCTATAAAAGCGTCATGGTCTCGTTATGCTTAATTAAATTTAATGTGAACAAGCTGACACAAATAATCACTGGAAGCATGAACTTTAAAGGGCAGTTTCAGGGCTGCATTTAATATTCCTGACCTGCCAGATTGTTGTGGATTGCTTGGAACATGTAGGTGGACAAACATGTGGATGGTTGCGCAAGTCACTGGGTGGCTGCTTAATGGGCAGAGAGATGGATAGATCGGGCTGGTTCACGCCCTGCTGTATCCACACATCAAACAAATTATCCTTTTCATTAATTCACATCCGCATTAGGAGCCGCGTATCATTTGAACAGTGGATAATTACATGTCATTCTTTCATTCATTCAATAATCTGCCTCCTCATTTACAGTGGCCACAGCCTTTTTTCCTCTGTCCTATTTTGAAATCATCAACCTGAGGGAACATCATTTGTCATGAGCTGTTTTCAGCCTAATCAATTTTTGAGACTGTCCTGGCCCCCAAAACAGCCCCATAGATCATTTGTGCAAGCCTTTATTCATGCCAACTCTAAGGGTCATGTGGTGAGATCCACACCTCAGATAAAAAATAGTCAACACTGCATCCAACATGGCTGCCTGCATTATTAAAGCTCATAGCATCATCATGCATTCAGCACCACATTATCAGGGTAAGAGTATTGCCTGAAATCCTGAAATAGAAGCGATGTGATACAGATGCACTGTGATTAGAAAAACAAATGGAACATTTGATAGTATATTGGTCATTTCTGTTATTTTAAAGGTAATTATTTAATTAAGTGCAACATTGATGGTAGTCATCTTAAGGCACTGTTGCAGAGAAAGGCCTTAAAAATCCAGCGATTCTCTGTGACCAAGCTCTCGGTGAAACGAAAAGACAGAGTGCAAAGAGAGGTAAAGTATGAAATTATTAATGAGATCAGAAAAACTTAATGATAATCTGTAGATGCATAAAGTAAAACTGTAAACTGTGCAGGCAGAAAATCACAGAAACAGTCAGCTGCATAGCCACAAACACGCATTCATTTTACTAATGAACAACTAACTTCACTACACTGCAAAGTGATTTTTTTCTCATGATAATTAGAGAAAAATCATGAATTTTACTTTGTCACTGCATCTGGCTTCTTAAAATTGAGGTATTCAACCTGTCGACAGGCTGTGCTGCTGATCCTGAGTTAGCCGAGGCTCTGTTATAGTGTTGATTTGGGGCTCAGTTCACATGAGGGAAGCTTCAGCAGGATATCTAAATCTATATTCGGCTGTGCTATTTTCACAGCACAGCCAAACCTGTGAAAATTCAGGGGACAAGACAGCAGTGTGGTGCTTTTGTGCCCCTTCAAAAGAGGATGTTTTATTTGTTTGTTTTCAAAGAAATTTTTTTTACAGCTTCTGTTTATGTTGAAGCCACCGAAGTGTATCGTCCTGTTTGGTTGCAGACCTCTGTTGGAAAACATTGTTGGGAAGCTGCCCCCGCGTTCTATTTTCTTTCAGAGAAACAAAATGCTGTCAGTCACTGAAAATGGCCAGAGTTTGGCTTTAGGTCGAGCCTCTCCAAACATGAGAAATGTTGCGTGAAATACCTCAATTACTTGGCCCGGCACATCCAAGAGGAAGTTCATTACTTTTCAGCAACATCCAGCACAGCAGACAAGAACAGTCTGCAGCTGCATGTTTAGTTCCAGTGACACGGAGAAAATTCTTACTTTGTCAAGAGAAAAGTGCATCTCTAAATTACGAATTCACATGTGTGGCTTTTTTATGCAACTGGTTCATTCTTGTTGCCTCGAGGCAGATGTCATAATTTTCTGTAAACACTCATGAAACAAGAAATTTATTCAGAATTTTCACTTTTCTTCTGACAAATACCAAGTTCATTTCCATAGAAGGATTAAACCCATCAGCCAAATAACCCTGTGTGTGTGTGTGTGTGTGCGTGCGTGCGTGCGTGCGTGCGTGCGTGCGTGCGTGTGTGTGTGCTCAAGCATGCTTGGGTTACATTCTGGGATTTTAGGATTTTAGGCCTGTTTCTGTGTGACTGTGAAACAGAGGTGGATCTCACATTCTGCCATTTGAATTTTGAGTATCATTGCATCCTGGTACCTTACCTATTCGTGAAGGTTCTGTCTGTCTCACACAGGCGTTCCTTCTTGTGGACAATCATCCATGTTTTTCTGTGATATCTTGTTTGTTTGTTCTGAACCCCTGAGTCAGTGATGGTTGATTGTAGGGCTGCCACAAACGAGCATTTTGATAGTCGACTAGTCACCGATTATTTTTGCGATTAGTCGACTAATCAGATCATCATCCATTGGACGTAAAACTACAGCTTATTGCACCAGCAGCATCTGCTCTTATATAACTATCATTAGCTTACAGCTTTAAGTGTTTAAGTGCTAACTAAAAATAAAGACAAGATGATAGTTTATTAAATTTTAATGAAATGTGCAGATTGTTTCAGTGAAGTTTAATAAACTCCTTGCTCTCTAAAATATAACAGGACACCGGAGTATATTCTCCAGCATCTCACACTTCTGATAATCAGCTGTCTGCTTGACGTTTATTCAGCTGTGTAAAAACTATAACTTTAATCTCAGCCAAACAGATTTACTCAGGAACAAATGAAAACCAAAAAAAAGCCAAACGATAACATTTTTAAGTTATCTAAGTGACTTATATATCATGTTTAACCTGAGTAGCGAAAGACGGCGGTGGGTTTGAAAACGATTTGCCGGGAGTCCGGTGTTCTCACGGCTCTAGTGACCTTGCCCCCGGCTAGCTATCGAGCTAGTGGGTAACAGACGTCTCCGAAAACGTCGGAGCGCTTTTGAAAATATGTGGTGTCTTGATAAACTGAGCAAATATTTGAGGTTTACACAGCTACATTCTCGCCTGAAAATATGTTAAACGTTTATTTTGTGACCCAGAAAGAATAATAAGAGTAACATTAAAACTAACTAGCTGACGCCATTGTTGGAAACTGAGCTGGGCTGCGCTATGAATTCTGGGACACAGCTTCTTCTTCTTCGGGGTTTAACGGCAGCTGGCATCCTTGTACATGCAGTGCTGCCATCTCCTGTTTCAGTCCGTTATTACACTCTTAAATCCTGCTACTTATTCCTGCGTCTTTTGGGATCTTACAAAGCTTCAAACGACGCGTCGACTATTAAATTAGTCGTCGACGATTTTGATAGTCGACGTAATCGTGACTAGTCGACTAATCGTGGCAGCCCTAGTTGATTGAGGTAATCAAACCTGCAGGAAACACATAGACAGGAAGTGGAGGATCTAAATGTGTGTGAGGAACAAAAATAAAGGAAAGAAAAATAAAAAGACAAAATATGACTGAAGCGAAACTTCACAGAAAAAAAAAACACAACGCTATTTTTCTGTCTCTTCTAGTCTGCTGATTTACGTCCCTCAGGTTCATGGATTTGTTCCTCTGTTCTCCATCCATAATGCAGAATTCCTCAGGCCTGAATCCCACTGGCAGGGTGGAAGTGGGGAATGAAGAAAATGCCTGTTGTTCTTCCTGCTTGTTATTCCTGCTGCTCAGAACAAAAGGCACACAGGTTAAAAACCCAGGCAGGTTTGTTCTCTCTGTGTTTGCACAGGTTTTCCCTGCAGGGGGAAGAAGGGAAGTCAGACACAGGAGCGAGTGTTGTTGGACCTCATGTCAGCTTTTCCAAACTAAAACACCCCCTACAAACTACATGCTTCATGCTGTGCATACGCAGACTGCTGCGCCAAAGTATTCCCCGGGTCACACTTTGGTTCCATCCCACCCCCCTCGCTCGCTAATTATAGCAGCATCTTTTCACCTGCTCTCGATCAGCTCATCAGCATTGTGTTGGCTGACATTTGTCACCCTGGAGCTCATTAAAGAGAATAAGAAAGGTCCTCATCGTTATTTAAAAAGCATGTTTTCAGTCAAGAATGCATGCATCGTTTGCTACTCGACAAAATAATAAATCACAGCTTACTTAATATAAGCATGAAAAGTTTAAGATAACAAATAAGACAGAGAAAGAAATACAAAGGGGCTAGTAATTAAAGTCAAAGCCAATTAATGTCTAACATCTTCTCTCTCCACTTCTCAGTGCTTCAGATTTTTCTAGAGCTGGATCTTCCTGTCATTGTAAACTCAGATTCACTTGTTCAAACATCCAGCTGGTGACAGCTGTCAGTCTGTAGGCTCCCTACATAAACAGATTGTCCCCAATCTGAATCTCTGACTGTCTCTGCCCTCTAACGCTATGACACTGAGTCTCTTGTGTTTCTGCTTAATATCAGTGACAGTTCAATTCAATTCAGCTTTATTTATATACCGCCGAATCACAGCAATAGTCTCTTCAGGTTAGGGCTGCTCAATTAATCGAATTTTAATCTCGATTACGATCTGGGCTTTCAACGATCATAAAAATGACTGAGCCGATTATTAGCCCCTCCCTCGTGCTTTACTCTCGCGCTGCTCCGTGTGGCAAATCGAGCGCACCTCTCTGCATTTCGAACACGTGTCACAACAATTAAGAGCAGCGGTCCCCAACCTTTTTTGCGCCACGGACCGGTTTATGCCCGACAATATTTTCATGGACCGGCCTTTAAGGTGTCGCGGATAAATACAACAAAATAAAACTAGTACCGGTACCGAAAAAAAGAAAATTTATTTATAACACACGTGAAAAGACCAAGGAAAATCGAGTAAACGATAAAAACAAAATAACGCTGAAAACCGATTAAAAACCCTGAAAACTATACATTTCACACCTGAGCCTCAACTCTCGCGGCCGGGTACCAAACGACACACGGAACGGTACTGGTCCGAGGCCCGGGGGTTGGGAACCGCTGATTAAGAGGACCTGAGGGAAGCTCGGAAAGCTAAGCAGAAGTTATTTGGAGAGGAGAGTGACTGCTGTTGGTTGAAAAGAGAGGTAAAAAAAACTTCAGTGGTGTGGAAACATTATGTGTTCGCGGAGTCAGACGTGGATCAAGTAGACATAGTGTGTAAACTTTGCTACAGTGTCGTAGCTGCACCACAGAGCAACACTACAAAGTTCACTAAACATAGATGTTTACATTTTTCATTTATTTTTTATATTGCAAACATTTGCACTGTTATTAGTATTTGCACACTATTTTATATTATTTTTTGACAATCTTTAACCCTTTAAGACCTACCATAGAACCAAGTCCGCCAGAGCTTATATTATATTTTTACATGGTGTGGTGCCATTTTTGGGAGCATTTCAAGTTACTATACATCAATACAACAATTATAGCCAAGATTTTAATAATATGTATTCATTAAGTGCGTAGTAATTACATAAATTGCAAAAAATTGCAATAAACTACAAAAAAATTGAAAATATTTTTTTCTTTTTTAACATATATTTCTAGTTAGAGAAATTTAAGAGGCTTATCCCTCAAAACTGTAAATACAAAAAAGTTGCTCAAAATAGTTTCCTACCACAGGAAATTTATTTTGAGTGTCTTCATAGTTTTATTTTTGAAATACACCAATTTTTATACACTGCAGGAAAAACGAAAATAAATATTATACTGCAAATTTGCAAAAAAGCAGCATCTGCATCAAAATAAACTATTTCCAGCAGTGCAATATGAGTCCTAAGCATTCCAGAAATGACACAGAAAGTCATAAAGTCAAACATAACTTTTAAAAAGACCAGTATAGGCCCTGAGGCCCTGATGGTAAAAAAGACTACATTTCTGCGAAAATGACATCACTTCCGGTTTCGGGCAGGTAATGGCGGACATGCAAAAGTTCGCGCTGACGTCTATTCCAACGTAGGAAGTGTTATGAACAGCTGATCGGATCGGCAAAGCGTGTTTCTGGAATATTGTTTTTGTTCCTGCAAGGGCTTTTTATGCAGTTTTTGCAAAG
The DNA here is from genome assembly GCF_963969265.1 of Rhamphochromis sp. 'chilingali'. Lineage (NCBI taxonomy): Eukaryota > Metazoa > Chordata > Actinopteri > Cichliformes > Cichlidae > Rhamphochromis > Rhamphochromis sp. 'chilingali'. The sequence goes on from NC_137932.1 coordinate 26,713,711, forward strand.
CTTTATGTGGAAGGAAACCGTGACCTAGGACAAGCTGATAGCATAAGATGTAAGTACAACTCCTCCGGTTTCATATGCAAAAAAAATTATTGCGCTAGCTTACGTGGTTGCAGAGCTACCGGGATTTAAAAATAGTTACGTAAAACAGAGCGTGCCCGCTCCGACCGGCTCTAAAGGGTTAAAGTCATTATTCAATACATTGTTATTGTTAAATAAATAACGTCAAATAATCGAGATCTCAGTGAAAATAATCGTGATTATCATTTTTGCCATAATCGAGCAGCACTACTTCAGGTGCATTATATTGTAAGGTAAATACATTAGACCTATACAGAGGAAACTCCAACAGTGAAACGATCCCCTACAAAAAAGTGCTCGGTGACAGTGGAAAGGAAAAACTCCCCTTCAACAGGAAGAACCCTCCAGCACAACCAGAAAGGGGCAAACATGGATGCTGTGGAAGAGAGTCAGAAATAATGACTAATATTTAATTGCAGTGTGTGATAACACATAATGACTGAAGAAGAAATGCTGGGTGCATCATGGGAAACCAAAAAACTGTATATATATATATATATATATAAGCTCTCCTCTACCAGAGGCCTGGGAGCTTGAGGGTCCTGCGCAGTATCTTAGCTGTTCCCAGGACTGCGCTCTTCTGGACAGAAATCTCCGATGTTGTTCCCGGGATCTGCTGGAGCCACTCGCCTAGCTTGGGAGTCACCGCACCTAGTGCTCCGATTACCACTGGGACCGCCGTTACCTTCACCCTCCACATCCTCTCGAGCTCTTCTGTGAGCCCTTGGTATTTCTCCAGCTTCTCGTGTTTCTTCTTCCTGATATTGCTGTCATTCGGAACCGCTACATCGATCACTATGGCCGTCTTCTTCTGTTTGTCTACCACCACTATGTCCGGTTGGTTAGCCACTGCCATTTTGTCCGTCTGTATCTGGAAGTCCCACAGGATCTTAGCTCGGTCATTCTCCATCACCCTTGGGGGCATCTCCCATTTTGACCTCGGGACTTCCAGGTTATACTCGGCATAGATGTTCCTATACACTATGCTGGCCACTTGGTTATGGCGTTCCATGTATGCCTTGCCTGCTAGCATCTTGCACCCTGCTGTTATGTGCTGGATTGTCTCTGGGGCATCTTTACACAGCCTGCACCTGGGGTCTTGCCTGGTGTGATAGACCCCAGCCTCTATGGATCTTGTGCTCAGTGCTTGTTCTTGTGCTGCCATGATTAGTGCCTCTGTGCTGTCTTTCAGTCCAGCTTTGTCCAGCCACTGGTAGGATTTCTGGATATCAGCCACCTCCTCTATCTGCCGGTGGTACATACCGTGCAGGGGCCTGTCCTTCCATGATGGTTCCTCGTCTCCCTCCTCTTTCTTGGGTTTCTGCTGCCTGAGGTATTCACTGAGCACTCGGTCAGTTGGGACCATCTTCCAAATGTATTCTTGGATGTTCGTTGTCTCATCCTGGACTGTGGTGCTGACACTCACCACTCCTCGGCCCCCTTCCTTCCGCTTAGCATACAGCCTCAGGGTGCTGGACTTGGGGTGAAACCCTCCATGCATGGTAAGGAGCTTTCTTGTCTTTATGTCAGTGGCTTCTATCTCCTCCTTTGGCCAGCCTATTACCCCAGCAGGGTACCTGATCACGGGAAGGGCGTAGGTGTTGATGGCTCGGATCTTGTTCTTACCATTCAGCTGACTCCTCAGGACTTGCCTGACCCTCTGCAGGTACTTGGTGGTTGCAGCTTTTCTAGCGGCCTCTTCATGGTTCCCATTCGCCTGCGGGATCCCCAGGTACTTGTAACTGTCCTCTATGTCTGCAATGTTGCCTTCTGGTATTTCAATCCCCTCAGTTCTGACTACCTTCCCTCTCTTTGTTACCATCCGACTACACTTCTCCAGTCCGAACGACATTCCAATGTCATTGCTGTATAGCCTGGTAGTGTGGATCAGTGAATCAATGTCTCGTTCACTCTTGGCATACAGCTTGATGTCATCCATGTACAGGAGGTGGCTGACAACTGCTCCATTCCGTAGTCGGTATCCGTAGCCAGTCTTGTTAATGATCTCAGATCATTGATAATATATATATATATATATATATACACACAGACACATGTGTGTTGTAACCGCTAAAGATTGTGACGGCATTGACCATCCTCCACAACATCTGCCTCAGTGCTGGTGACATCGTGGCCCCAGTGGATGAGCCTGAGGAAGATGGAGCAGAGGATGAGGAGGGGAAGGCTGGTTTGGAGGCAGTTAGTGGTGCTCCTTGGCGGGACCAACTGTCATCTGAGGTGTCAGCCCTGGAGGAGGTGCAACTAGACCACGACTACTGTTAACAGGCAAGTGAAAATTTGTGTAGGAATCTGTTTTCCGGTGGCATATAGCACTTTGTCAAACTGTTGTCTGCTACAGAGTCACAAGTATTATACTAGTAGTAATATAGCATCCACCATCTCCTGCTTGCATATCTCTGACATCTTAGTGGTGTGGCAGCCGTCGATAGAGCCAGCCCTGCAAACCTGTAGATGGATGTTGCAGTGGACAGTGGGAGGAAGCATCCTAAAGTTCTCTTTGCAGACCACCCTGTGACCAAACCGCAGGTCACAATTGCAGCACTCCATCCATGTGTGATCTGTCTTCAGCAGATCCAGCAACACTGCCAGAGACGTCCTGGTATTTTTTGGAGTTGTGAAAGAAACGGTCCAGGAACAGGTCACTCAGCCGGTCGTAGCGGGCATGCTCCATTTTGCTCTCCTGCGACCTTCTCTCCTCTGTCTCCCTTTGTTGCTGCATGTCCTCCCTGATGAGGTTCAACAGCTCGTCATCCCGATCCCGTTTCCTCTTCCTTCCTGTTGCCAGTGACTGACTGTCTTCCTCATCAGTGTCAGATTCCGCTAAGTTTTGGTCACCCACTGCTGAACTTGGCCCTGGAGTGTCCTCAGGGAGAGTGGACAGTAGGACAGGAGGCCTAATGGAAGGCCTCTCTCCTATTACCTTGTCCATGAGGGCAAACCAGGGCCAAGTGGCAGCAGTGGGCTTCCCACTTACACCTTCTCCTGACCCTGGATACTTGCAATCCTAAAGGCAGGGGAAATTTAAAAAAAGGACAGTTGACAAATGATAACACCACCACAACTCTTAGTAGGTGTACATTTACTAACTTGTGTCCTCATGACTTATCTTCTTGAGAGCAACATACTTTGTATTTTGCCTTTAGGTTATCCCACTTTTTTCTTGCCTGTAAGGGGGTGACTGTCCCCTGCAGGCCCATCTTCTCCAGGATAGTCCTGATCACACCCAAAAAATAAGAGAAGACTGAAACCTTGGCAACTATGTTAATCCCTAAATCCAAACGTTTGCACAGCAGAACACCATTGGAATACCGTCTGGTTTGTTCTTGTACCTCCATGCCACAGTGGCAGAATTCTTCACACCAGAGGTGGTCATTTTTGCCTCGCAATTTGATGAGGAGAGTCGTAAGTGGCAATATGTAAGTGGCAATGCATGACAAACTGCTGGAGCCACCATACTACTTCACGTGCAATCTTTCATGGAGATTCTATAAATTATAAGCTAACCATAGGCATATGCCCAGAGACTACCAACAGAACCGCTACGAGGGTTCAACTTTGTAACACCAGGTTTCCAAGTACCTCTCCCGCTGTCACGCCCGATTCGCCCGCCATTGTTCTGCTCAAAAATTCTTCTTCTGGTTCAGAATTTATGCGACACCGCAATGAATCCTGGGATATAGTAGGACACGAATTATAATTTGGGACCAATCCGTAAAATTCGGGGCAAAGTAGGACGCATTTGTTGCCACATTTTGAGTACTCTTTGAATTCGGACAGCCTTCGTCACGTTGCTGTGACGTCATTGCATCCAAACATGGCATTTTAAGCATCCTTCCCCTGAATTCGGACACAGCCTTCATCTGCCCGTTAGTCTATCTGCTGAGTTCAATGTCAAGTCAGCTTCCTTGTGATTTTTTCCTGTTTCCTGTTTTACGTTGTCTCATGTGAGTGTATTCAGTTTTGCTTCCCCTGTCTCGTTAGCCCTAATTTATCCCAGCTGTGTCTTCCTCCTGTTTTCCATTCCCTGATTACTCCCCTGTGTATATAAGCCCTGTGTTTTTCTTTGTTCTCTGTTGGGTCGTCCCCTCATGCTGTGTGGTTTTCTCTCTGTGCGTCTTGGTTCCAGTTTTCTTAGTGTTTAGTATAAGTTTCTAGTTTAGTTTTGGTTTTTGCAAGTTTATCGTTTATGGAGTTTTTTCTGCTACTGCAATAAAAGCAACCTCTTTGAGTTTACTCTTCCGTCTGAGTGTCCTGCGTTTTGGATCCTACATCCTGCGTGCCACAGCCGGTTCATGACAGAATGACACGACCACACTACAGACCCAGCAGTTCTCGCTCCATCTGAAGAGCTCCGGGAGGACCTCATTCACTCCATGGATCAGCTATGCAACCAGTGGCTTGATTTTCCTGTGGAGGAGTATCGTTGCGCTGTAGCTAGCCAGCTACAGCGATTGATTTCTGGTCTGCCCTGGCTACTGAATTCTCTCCACCCGCTTATACAGGACTTTCTTCTTAATTCACTGCATCTCCACCCCCCAACTGCAACCGCTCACCTGCCCAGCCTGCCGGAAGATTTGCTACCAGGTCTGCCAGAGGACTCGCAGCACAAACTGTCGGACAAAACTCCACCCAGTCAGTCGCCTCCTCCTTCTGCCCAGAGAAAGTGGCGGTCACGCCACCATCAAGCTCCGGTGGTCAGTAAAAGTGACTATTTTACGCACGCTCAGCCCACGAACAGCCAGCTCATGCCAGCACAGGCTTTTTACAAAGCACTGGGAGTAATAATTGTTCCACCTAGCATCTCCACACCTCAGTAGGAGCAGCCACATCAGAACTGCTCCACATCACCAACAGCTTCCCCTGCTGCTCCCGCTCCTCCTTCCAGGAGGAAGCGACGTTCACGCCACCGGCAGTCATCAACAGATGCCGTGAGTCAGAAAGACGTGTTCATTTAGCTCCTTCCGAGCCTGGACTTACAAACCCTGAGGCAGCCATTCCTGAGCCAATGAACTCTATGACAGCTAACTCAGGTTTTGTCAAAATAGAAATCGTAGATTCAGAGACTATTTCTTCCCAGGCCACGTTTTCCGGCTCCATTGATTTTAAAGGTCTTTTTCATGTTCCTTCCGAGCCCAGGAATATAATAACACAGAGTTAATGCCGGCTCCGAGACTGTTTCCGTTAAGACTGTTACTGCTGTTAAAGAACTGGTTTTTCCAGAGATTGTAATTTTTTCCATTCCCTGATTACTCCCCTGTGTATATAAGCCCTGTGTTTTCCTTTGTTCTCTGTTGCGTCGTCCCCTCATGCTGTGTGGTTTTTGCCTCTGTGCGCCTTGGTTCCAGTTTTCTTTGTGTTTGGTATAAGTTTCTAGTTTAGTTTTGGTTTTTGCAAGTTTATCATTTATGGAGTTTTTTCTGCTACTGCAATAAAAGCAGCCTCTTTGAGTTTACTCTTCCATCTAAGTGTCCTGTATTTTGGGTCCTACATCCTGCGTGCCACAGCCGGTTCATGACAAATACTGTAGGAACAACAAGTAAGCCTGCAGTGCAAGAGCTAAGTGCTCTAATGGGGTGATACGGTACTGTAAGGTCCCTAAGATAAGATGGGGCCTGATTATTTAAGACCCTATATGTGATGAGCAGGATTTTGAATTCAATTCTGGATTTAAGAGGGAGTCTACAAAGGGAAGTCAATATAGGAGAAACAGACACTCTGGACTGGTTACCAGTCTGACGCAGGGCTAGGTTAAATTAACAACAGTGAAATTCGATTCAGACTTGCTGGTTATCCTGTTTAGATGCCATCTTGGGAACGGCAGTGTTTTGCTTTAGTTCCACCTAATAAGTCTTTAATCGTTCACCCAGAAGGTCAGCGACTTAACAGGAGATCAGAGCTGCTGTCTGCTATCCTTTCTGTTGGTCAGTCTTGAAGTGATAATTATATGCAGCTTTGTTTCAAAGCAGCACGACTTCTTTGCATATCGACTGACAGAAACGTTTTAAATTTTCATTTGATTTTATCATCGAGCATGCAGTGACAATTTCAAACTGATTTCAGCTCACTTTTTACATGAATGATGAGGTTGATCTACATGGGGATCTAATTTGTCCTGTATATAAAGATTCCTTTATTATTTCACACATACTGGCTTTTCCCCTTGCTGCCCCCCCTTGTGTTATATTCCATGAAGTCTTGTTGTGCTCATGTCACCCCCTTTATAAACCTTGGAAGATAATTATCAAATACCAACACTGCTGGAAACAACCTTTCTGCTCAGATTTTTCCTGTCCTTTGCCCATCAGAATTCATCCAGTTACATTGAAGCAATAGGCAACAAAGACAGGCAACATTAAAGGGAAGAAATGGACAGCAGACATGAATGTTGAGGAGAGACATGAAAAGACACGAGTTAATGGAAGCTGAAAGAAAATGCAGAAAAAAAGGATGGTGAAGAAATGCGGGAGGAGACGATCTGATGTCAGCGGAGAGCAGGCGAGGGAGCTCATTACTGCAGGAAAGATGACCTCCGTGACTCTTGACGGTAGCTGAGGATGATTGAGCCTCCATGTTAGAGCCACTTACGCTGGAGGAAATCCCATGCAGGCGCAGTGTGGGACTCAATCAGGAAGGTCCTTCTATTACATTTCAAAGTGTGTGTGGGGGTAAAACTGCCCGTCAAATGTCCTCCATCAGAAACCTCTCAGTATGCAAATCTGGAAAAATCATAGAAATTCACACAGTATTGTCAGTCTCTTTGTAACCTGTCAAATGACAAGGAGCATGGCAAAAATTAATTTACTGCAGTAAAAGCTTGCCACCATGTTCAACGAATTTCCCTCTTCATTCACATTTTATTTTAGATTTGATTTGATTTGGTAGTAGAAACCGGTGAGTGTGGAAGTCAGAGGGTGTAACAGGCTTTGGTTGAAGGGTCTCCCAGCTGCTCTCGGCCCCATTTCCTTCCATTTATCACCTTACCCTTCCCGGTCCCGGTCCTACAACCCTACCTGCTCACACACAGTGCTATCCATCTATGGCTTATCCTCTGTGCGTGTTTCTGTTTTCTAGCCTTTTAGCAGTCTTATTGTAAAACTCTGGGAATCAGTTTATCTATTCCATGTCCAATTTTGCTTCTGCCAAAGCAGATTAAAAAAACAGATGTTATAGAAGTATGAAAAAATGATGCTCTTACGCACTCCTGAATGAGTAAAATACACTAGAGTAAAATAGATCACTGTCTTGTAGTTTACTAGTCACTACTGTTTGTATCTTCTGCTGTGTTTTTTACAACCCGCTGTTTCACACAGGTGGGAAAAATATAAAAAGGGAGAGAGTCTGGGATCGATTCAGAGATAGGGCTGAAACCTGTGTGAGAATTTTACATTAATAAAGATTTTAGAACAAACCAGAGTTGCGAAAGATGAGAGAATAATCTAAAGCAGATAACATTGTGCTCAACAAACAGGTTAAAAAATCACAAATCACTGCACCTATTTCCCATTGTCCTACCAAAATAAAGAGCAATCGCTGAAATTAAAGTTACTTTAGAAAGTGCTTCGAAATAACTAAAGCTATTAGTGCTGAGAGACATTTAAAGGTGGTTACAAGTGTGGAGGCTTGGTTTGGCTTTGACACAGATGTTTGTTCAGGAGCTGTAGACATCAAAGTTAGTGTCATTGTTTTCAGCACGACAAATAACCATGGCAACTGGAGAAAACATCAGAAAAACTGAGAGCAGATGGGATTTTCACCAGCTGCTTCATTTTACTGGTTTAAGTGTGGAGAAAAACTGTCCCAAACACAAATCCAAGTAAAATGAGAACGTTCTTCCACGCAAATGGAGCGTCCTCCTAGGAAAAGACAACAGCAAAAGTGTGATTGAGTTAAACTGCCAGACAACCTGGAGAGATTTTGTCACGAAGAGTTTCCTGTTCAGGTTTAATTCACTGAAGTACATATAAATAAATAATGAGATGCTTCATCACTAAAACATCTGGCTTCAGAAACGAGGACTGTTAATCACATCTCACAGTAAAAAAAAACCCCATAAACACAGACATCCAGAGGAAAGACGAGTTAACTTCTGTGCTCCTCGTGTATTATTCAGGCTGAGAGTGGATGAAAGCTCTGTTTGCTCAGACAGGTAGAAGGAATGAAAGCTACTGACAGCGAGCGGTATTGATTACTATTTGGGGGCAAGAGGGAGCGCAAGACTTTTCACTTTAAGGTCCTCTGACTTGCCTGCAAATTATGTTTGACAGGATTTAAAAGTCCTGATGTGAAACTTAACTGATCAGAAACAACAAGTCTTCTGCAGCAACATTTTCAGTATGAAAGATTCTCACTCTTGTACTTTGAGGATTTTTCCTAAAACTTCTAATAAGACTAAAGGCTTTTAAGGTAATGACCTTATAGTACCATATCACTCCATTAGAGCACTTTGCTTTCACACTGCAGGCTTACTTGTTGTTCATAGAGTATTTAAAAGCAGAATGGGAGGCAGAGCCTTCAGCTTTCAGGCCCCTCTCCTGTGGAACCAGCTCCCAGTTTGGATTCAGGAGACACCCTGAGTGTGTTTTTTTTTTTTTCATTTTCTTCTTAATTTCTGGCTCTCTTTTACAGGGTGTCTTCATCGTTTTCTTCCTCCCCTCACCCTAAACTGATGATGGCAGATGGCCATCCCTCACTGAGGTTTTTTGAAGTTTTTCCTTCCTACTATTGCCAAGTGAAGCAGACAGTCAGCAAAAGCAAAAGAATTCAAGAGAATCAAAATTCAAAAGCAGGCAAGATGCCAAAAACTCACCAAAAAGAAGTTGTTGTTTTTTTCAGTGAGGCTTTCTCTCAGTGATTTATGAAATGAGTTTAAAGGCAGCTGAAGAATGGTTCCTTTCTTCCATTCCAACTCTGTGAAGTGCTGTTTGGCGGAGGACTGATGCCTCCATCTATCTTTGAGCCACAGCTGACTCAAACTTGCTGTGTCACATTTCCCTCCATACAAAAAAACTAAACAAGAACAATAAAAAAACAAGTTTCTTTCTTATTCATCTGAAATCTGCATAATTTGTGGTCATCCTGAAAAATCTCCCCTTTAGATAAAGAGCATCAGGTGATGCATGACAACAGGTGAAAGTGACAACTATTGTAAACTAAAGCAAGACAAAGTAGAGTTTAATATCTAATAAGACCATTTTAAAAATACGTTTTATTCTAAAAGCTTGCTCAGGACTTCCTTTCCGCTTTCACCAACATGTGTTTTCTTTCACTCTCCGAAGTGGGTGTTGTGTCGTATTCATTGTCTGCACCTGAACACTGAATGACGTTGCCGTTTTCGTTCGCTTGGCAATAGGTTTTAATCCTTGGGGAAATTTATTTGTGTTTACATGTTTCTTAATCCTTTCTGCTCTTGTAGCAACAAAGAACAATTTCCTCCCTACATGTCTGAGTCACATTTTATCTGCAGCCACTAAATTAGATTTGGACCTTTTGTGTGTAATCTGATGTTGTGCCAACATCTCGTCTCAGCGAACCATGCCCTCTGACTTCTGCTGAGATGCTTTCTCCACATTCATTCCTGATCTAGAGTTAAAAGCATGACTCAGACATGAGTTTGGCCAATGGAAAAGATGGAAAGAAATGGAAAGTTCAGCAATCGAGTCTTCATTTCTGTTGCATCTCTAATGAATTTTCCAGCTGTTCCTCAACAGCAGGACAAGAAACCATGTTCCAAGTGGACAGCAAATGGGCGGCAAAAAAGAGAAAACCCAAATCAAGCAAAGCAGAAGTTAAAACAAACCAAGGAAAAAAAGCACAGAAACCAAGTCTCATCAAAAACAGAAAGAAATCACCCGCTTTGCTTCAGTGCTGCACACGATGAAAGGGAAATAATTTATTTAGATAAAAAGCACTTACTACAAACCCTGCAGGCCTAACCAGACTGGATTTGGAGCAAGCAAGCAAGCAATTTATTTATATAGCGCTTTCAGATCAGCCATCAGCTGAACACAAAGTGTTGTACACTTGACATGCCAAACATGATACATTGAGCATGTTAAAAACAAATGAGAAAAAATAGTAATAATAATATAAGATAAGTAAAATATATATATTTTAAAAAAACACATTTAAAACAATAAAATCAGCACATTAGATTAAAACAATAAAATCAGGGTCAGACTGTGTCATCAGAATCAGAATCGTGTTTATTGGCCAAGTATACAGTATGTGCAGACACATACAGGGAATTTGGTTCCCGTAGATGGTGGCTCTCAAGCACAGCAATGTAAATCACACACACACACACACACACACACACACACACACACACACACACACACACACACACACGTGTCTATATATACACATTACACATACACACACAAAGCTGTGTAAACCAACTATAAATAACGAATCTAAACCTATATGCATAAAATACAGAAATGAATGAGGTGGAATGAATAGTCATAAGCCAAAGAGTAAAAATGGGTTTTAAGACGTGTTTTAAAAGTGGACAGTGAAGGGGCCTCTCTAATGTGCTGGGAAAGATTGTTCCACAGATTAGGAGCAACAATAGAGAAGGCCTTATCCCCTCTGAGCTTTCTCTTGGACCTGGGTACCTCCCAGGTCAAAGACCATGACAGCTGCTGCTGTCAGTGTGCTGACGTCATAATCCTAAAGAGCCTGGCTGTAAAATAACAGGACACCAATCAGCAGCAGACATGTCGAGACCAGACATGCAGATGGAAACCTACAGGGGGACACTTAAAGGTCCTCATAAGCTGCGAGAGCACACTCCTATAAACACACATATGTAGAGTATTACACCGAGGCCTGGTACTGCTGCAAAACTCCAATGACAGTGATTTGAATTTTGAACTTTATCCACTGAGTTTTCTGAGCCTCCACTCCAGTGACAGCTTGAACCTGAGGTAGAATTAGTTAAAGGTGATGCTGAGTTTGGTCAGCTGAGGTTCAGAAACAGGCTGTAATGCATCACTTTCGTTCTATTGCTATGAAAAGTTAAAAGTACAACGCTTAATGTGAGACATGTGAGTCGTGCAAAAACAGCTGCATTTATTATTATGAGTCTTTTTAAATGAGTTGCCTATTTTTGGTGAAGTGCTTCATCCATCTAATGACTCCATCAGTTTGTGTTGTGGTTGTTGTTCAGTCGGGATGTGTTGTCCTCTGACTCACAGTTAAAGCACTGGCTTCTATATCTTTCAGTCTTCTTCCCCCTTGGCTCTGCATTTACTGCAAACACCTCCAGTTTTCTAACAAATGAAACCTCTCTCCTGATGCCCCCCACCAACCTCCCCACCTTCGTATTTACTCCCCCTAACACCATCTTTTGATTCATGGTTACAGCATGTAGCTTTGGTGCTCCACAGCAGCTTTTATAGCTGCAACTGCATCAGATAAAAAGGAGAATTTTTTTTCTTTATACTTTTTCACTTTCCTGATTCCAGGTCGTAACTCCAATCACTCCCTTTTTTGAGACTGGTGCATCATTTTATTGGTTGGTCTGATGTGAGGCTCTATTATATCACCAGTTTTTCCAGGACGGCCTCCACTCCACCAGAAAGACTGAAAAATTAAGAAAATGAGCAGGAACGAGAGGGCGCACACAGCACGAGTCTCTGTATTGTCACCGAGCTGCAGGTAGACATGGATGAGGAGCGACATTTATTCATTAAAACAGCACACATGGTGTTATTTGAGGAACACTGTGACGAACCAGAGGCACTGGGGTGCCATTAATTATCTTCTTGCCATCTGATCTGAGATGATGGAAAATCTCAGTTTAATATGAACCAGTTTAATGAACTCCTGACAGAATACCATCTATTTTTGGTATACATGCAAGTATGAACTATGTTTTGTGCTTTGACTGGATAGACAGATTGTTAAATTATGCTGCACCATTATTTGCCATTGCTTGGCTCACTGGCACGGTCACCTGTAGTTTGTCTGGAAGACACCGACTGGTCTTCAAATACTCAACAATTATTATTTGAGCGTTAGTGAAACTGTGAAACAGGAAATGGAAACTGTTTACCTTCAAAGTAAAAGTTGTGCCGCTGTAAATGTGTTGGCTGAAGCAAGTTGGCATGTGCTGTTCAAACTACCATCAACCATGGCCATCTGACAGATCAAAGCAATTGCTAAGAGATTTTGGTGCAATATTGTCATTGCACCCGTTTTCACCCAGAGACTGTGAGCAACCTCCAGCAACCACGTACCAGCCAGCTGGAAAACCTGTGTGACAGATCAAATTTAGATAACACCGTTTTGTTTTAATGTGGAGACTCGTGGAACTTTATATTTGCACCTTCTACGGCAGAGCTGGCCAACCTTTAAGCCGAAAGCAATAACTCAACAAACTGTGTGCGTCTGAGACTGTGTGCTTACTGACTCACAGCACAGCTGTGGAACATTCACATTAAATCATGACTAATGCATAAAGTGATTTGTGCTTATGAGAAGGTTGCAGCACAATGAGTTTGCTGTCCTCTCCTTCTCTCCAGTGCTCCTCAGACGCTGCCCTTTTCTGCCTCTGCAGCAGGTGACTGAGCAGTACTCTTCTCATCAAGACCAGCAGTACAAAGGTCAAGAGACAAGGTGCGGTCAGTGCCAGTGTGGGCCATTAAGCAGCACTCTGACAGTGTGTGGCCACTTGTCTCTGCAGGACGGTGGGGTGGGAGGTCCCATTAGCTTTCCTTTTACTCTCTTTGTACTTTGTACTTTGTATATATATATATACGTGCGCGCGCGTGTGTGTGTGTGTGCGTGTGTGTGTGTGTGTGTGTGCGTGTGTATTGCTTTCAGAAATATTGATTATTTCTGCAGATGTATTGTGCAGCAGGACAATGACCCCAAACATACAGCCAAAGTCATTAAGGACTATCTTCAGCATAAAAAAGAACAAGAAGTACTGTAAGTGATGGTATGGCCCCCACAGAGCCCTCCCCTCAACATCATCGAGTGTGTCTGGGATTACACAAAGAGACAGAAGTGAGGAAGCCGACATCCACAGAAGATCTGTGGTTAGTTCTCCAAGATGTTTGGAACAACCACCAGCCGAGTTCCTTCAAGTGTACCTAGAAGAAGGCAAAGGCTGGTCACACCAAATATTGATTTCATTTAGATTTCTCTTTTGTTCATTCACTGCATTTTGTTGATTGCTGAAAATAAATGATTAACACTTCCATTTTTGAAAGCATTCTCTGCTTACAGCATTTTGTCTCACCTGCCTAAAGCTTTTGCACAGTACTGCATGTATTCCTCCAAACAAACCGTCTGTGTAGCCCAAAAAATTCAGATTATTAAAGCGGCTTGAATACAAGCTTTTATATCACCTTTTTAAAAAAAATGCATTTTGATTTTCATTGACTGCTAAGTTAAGGAGCTCAAAGATGTCCTCGCAGACACCCTGAACACCTCTTGGAGTGAAGCAGCTCTCCCCACATGCTTCAAAGCTCTCACCATATTATCTCCCATGCCGTCATGATTCACTGACTTCTGCAGACCCCTAAACCTGCTGACCCCCATCATCAGAAAGGGTTTTGAAAGGATAGTCACACCTCCCTCTCCAGACTCTATCACTTTGCATGTCAGGCCAACAGGTTGACTGATAATGATGATGTAATTTCCTTTGCCCTCCACTCAGCCCTCACCCGTCTGGACACAAAGAGACAGCAATGATAATGACACAAACTTCTGTGGCTGAGTGTGCACAGTGTCACAGACGGCCTCTCCTAAATGTAAAACACTGCAAAGCAACGCCTCTACTTCCTCTGCAAAATGAGGAGAGCGAGACCCCGGACGCCCATCTTGTGCTTCTTCTACCGAGACACCACTGAAAGCATCCTGACCAGCTGCATCACTGTGAGGTTTGGAAACTCCACTGCCTCCAACTGCAGGACCCTGCAGAGTGCTGTAAGTACAGCAGGAAGGATGATTGGTGGCTTACTCCTCTCCCTCCTGGAAATCTCCAACACCTGCCTATCCTGCAAAGCAGTCAGCACTGTTGGCGACTCCACCCACCGCCCCACATTTTTTTCAGTCTCCTGCCCTACAGAGGAAATACTGGAGCCCGTGTGTGTGTGTGTGTGGGCTTTTTTAAAGTGTACGTATTATTGTGTGTTTGTTTCTTTCCAAAGTTAATAACTGAACTGACCAATGAAATCTGACAGCCCCAAACATTAGTTTCCTTCAGGGGATTTTAATGGCCTCTCTGCCTCATTACCTGAAACAATAAATATCACCAAAGAGGGTTGGGAAAGGAGATGGGTCTGCCCCAGCTTCCTCTGACACTGCGAGGTCAGGATTTATTGGAGGAAAGATAGAGATTTGTATGTTTTTTTGGATTCAAATGTAATAAGACCCCATAAAAACCAGCGGATATTAAAAGGCAGTCAGTACAACAGCTACAGTTATATGGGGTTTCTATGGCTGTAATAAGAGATAGTGATAGATCTCTCTATTTTGACTTCCCTCCACACATGAATCCAAATAGAAACACTACTGACTGATGCCTTTCCTGATTGGCTCACCGGGTGCAAGACAGGAACGATTTCATAATTCTGTCATTGTTTTATGTTGTGGAGTCACTGAGTGCAATGTTACATAATATCTGTGACAAATTATTTTTAAAGATTTTAGCCTTGATCAGACTGGACAGAGCACAGAGAGCAGACAGGAGAGCAGGGAGAGTCGAGGCGGAATGACAAACCCAGGCCTCCAATAGCCTCAAGAACACGTGTTCAACCTCGTGTGCTATAGTAGTACGCTGGTAGGGATGGGAAAGGATAAGAATTTAGCGATTCCCATTCCATTATTTATATTAGTTATCGATTTGATTCCTTATCGATCGTTCTCATTGGCTTAGTTTTGAGAATCACCACCATTGGTGGGCGGCATATCAAAGACATTACAGTCAAATTAATTACATGCTGTGTACAGGAACAGAGCAAAGAAAAATCTGGAGCACAAAAATCCACAAATTCAAAAAGCCATTTAAAAGCCACTTTTAAATGGCTTTTTGGATGAAACATAAAGATTTGTATGTTCTTTTGGCCAGTCAGACCACAAGGCAGGACTCTGGGGCTGAGGCCTCCCACCCGAAGAACAGGTACGGGTGCAGAGGTGGTCTGGGTCTTCCTTCCTTGCAGTAAAAAACAGAGAAATGAGGAGTAAAAACCTGTGAGTTTGAGCCAGGGGTTGAAATTTGGTGGTTAAAAAGCTGCTTCCTGAGCTAGAAATTTTTGAAATTTTAAATCAAGTGGCTAATGGGATTTTTTTTAAAACACTCAAACGCACTTTTTGACTCTTGCTTGCACATTTAAACATTCTTACAGTTACCTGCAGCACCATGATTCATCATTTACATCATTAAAGCATGCACACTACAAATGCCCGCACTGGCACGGTGCTGGTTGCTGCATTTGCATTGGGAGAAAGCCAGCTACATTTAATACCTACTGCACAACAAATATATTTACCCTGCCATCCTCATAGTTTGACTCTGTGCTTGCATTCTGTCCCTCAGAAGGAAGCGGGGCCACATATCCTCAGGTTTGTGTGCACCCACTGACTCCAAAGCGAGATGAGAACGGCTGGTGTTGCATTGACCTGTAACGCCTTGTCAAATCAGGCCACTTTAACTGTCCATGACACCACATCTAGTCTCTCACACACACACACACACACACACACACACACACACACACACACACACACACACACACACACACACACACACACACACACACACACACACACACACACACAGAGAGAGAGAGAGAGAGAGAGAGAGAGATCCCCTCTGTCAGTGTGATTAGCACTCTTTGACTTTTAATCAGTTTAATTAGGCAGCTGAAAAGGCCAGACTGTGGTTTGCTGGTCAGATGAACGAGCAGGTCCGGTCGCCCTTTCTCTGCTCATTAAAAGCAGCCCTGATGGATTCAGTTTTTAAACCTGCAGCGATAACGGTTCATGGCTCCAGCGTGATGGTTCAATCTCTGCAGTCGGTCCTGGTCACCAGATGCAGCCACACATAATGAGGACAGAAGATGCAGATCCTGCATTGTCTGATGACAGAATTATTTCTTTTCCTGGCAGGAAGCCCTCAGAGTCCCCGCCGCCTGTTACAGGCACCCTGTGGAGTTTCCTTTTAAACCAGTCAGTAAAAGCAGATCTTTGTCTGCAGCAGCAAGTCACACAACACTGTTCTTGTCGCCGTAATTGCTGTATTGTGAATGGATTTTTTTTTTTATTAGCTTAAAACATTTTTGTGTCTTGTTTCTACACAGACTTCATCTATCAGTTTTCTTTCTTTTCAGGAAAGAATTTAGAACCAATGCAAAGAGCTGATGTCAACATTTAGACCTGTGCTGCTGTGTTAATGGTAGGACTTCTTTGAGCAGTCTTGTAGGAATGGATCAGTCAGCGATGAAGAGTAACATGTTCTAGCTTTATAGAGGACTTTCTTATAAAGCAAAATACCATTTCGTCTCCAGCTTATGAGTTAACTGCATTAGGCTGCGTGTGTGAGAGTTACAGGGAGTGCAGAATTATTAGGCAAGTTGTATTTTTGAGGGATAATTTTATTATTGAACAACAACCATGTTCTCAATGAACCCAAAAAACTCATTAATATCAAAGCTGAATGTTCTTGGAAGTAGTTTTTAGTTTGTTTTTAGTTTTAGCTATTTTAGGGGGATATCTGTGTGTGCAGGTGACTATTACTGTGCATAATTATTAGGCAACTTAACAAAAAACAAATATATACCCATTTCAATAATTTATTTTTACCAGTGAAACCAATATAACATCTCCACATTCACAAATATACATTTCTGACATTCAAAAACAAAACAAAAAAAAATCAGCGACCAATATAGCCACCTTTCTTTGCAAGGACACTCAAAAGCCTGCCATCCATGGATTCTGTCAGTGTTTTGATCTGTTTACCATCAACATTGCGTGCAGCAGCAACCACAGCCTCCCAGACACTGTTCAGAGAGGTGTACTGTTTTCCCTCCTTATAAATCTCACATTTGATGATGGACCACAGGTTCTCAATGGGGTTCAGATCAGGTGAACAAGGAGGCCATGTCATTAGTTTTTCTTCTTTTATACCCTTTCTTGCCAGCCACACTGTGGAGTACTTGGACGCGTGTGATGGAGCATTGTCCTGCATGAAAATCATGTTTTTCTTGAAGGATGCAGACTTCTTCCTGTACCACTGCTTGAAGAAGGTGTCTTCCAGAAACTGGCAGTAGGACTGGGAGTTGAGCTTGACTCCATCCTCAACCTGAAAAGGCCCCACAAGCTCATCTTTGACGATACCAGCCCAAACCAGTACTCCACCTCCACCTTGCTGGCGTCTGAGTCGGACTGGAGCTCTCTACCCTTTACCAATCCAGCCACGGGCCCATCCATCTGGCCCATCAAGACTCACTCTCATTTCATCAGTCCATAAAACCTTAGAAAAATCAGTCTTGAGATATTTCTTGGCCCAGTCTTGACGTTTCAGCTTGTGTGTCTTGTTCAGTGGTGGTCGTCTTTCAGCCTTTCTTACCTTGGCCATGTCTCTGAGTATTGCACACCTTGTGCTTTTGGGCACTCGGCTGGCAAAATCCCATCACCACCTCCTCGCGGTGCCAGCTGGAAACAACGACCCTCGGGAAGTTGGCTAACGGTGAGGGTCCTCGACGTCAGGTGGAGTGACGCGCCGGTCGATGTATTCCACAGTCACATCCCATGCAATGACGTCTCAAAAAGCTAGGGCGTCCCCCGCAGGCGACGTGCCTCGTCCCCGCCTGAACGACGTGAGAAGTGGACAAAGGCTACCTGCTCATGGACGGAGTGGGCTGAAGAAGCAAGCCCAAATCCGCCTTGGAACCCTGAACATCGGAACAATGACCGGAAGAAGTCGAGAATTGGCTGACGCCCTCAAGACCCGCCGCATCGACATCGCGTGCATTCAAGAAACCAAGTGGAAGGGAGCGAAGGCACGGGACATTGGAGAAGGCTTCAAGCTTTTCTACAATGGCAACCGGGCCCAGAATGGAGTGGGCATAGTGGTGAGTCAAAAGCTCCGGGACAACGTGGTCGAAGTTACCCGCATATCGGATCGCATCATGTCAGTGAAGATCGACGCCGACCCGACCGTCCTACAGATTATCTCCTGCTATGCACCACAGACCAACTGCCCCGACGAGGAGAAGACAGAATTCTGGCGCGCCCTCGACGACCACCTGCAAACGATTAGCCCTGAGGAACACGTGGCGGTAGGCGGCGACCTAAATGGACATGTAGGCAAGGGGAGAGACGGATATCACCGATTCCATGGCGGCCAAGGATTTGGGACCAGAAACGACGACGGTTGCTGGGTACTGGACTACGCAGAGGCCCACGATCTTGCCGTGACCAACACCTTCTTCAAAAAGAAGCCGGCACACCTCATCACGTACTCCAGCGGCGGCAGAGACACCCAAATCGACTACTGGCTAGTCCGAAGACCCCATCTCAGCCTAGTCACGAACGTAAAAGTCATACCATCAACCAATATTGGTCCTCAACATCGGCTACTTGTGATGGATCTCCGACTCAACCTTGGCCAACGACGACGAAGAACACCAACCACGACGGTGGAGAAGATCAAGTGGTGGCGCCTCCCTGAGTGCAAACAGCAGCTTATGGATGCCCTTGAACACCTCGATGTGGACTCCAATGAGCCAGTGGACAAGGCTTGGGAGAACATCGCCAGTCAAATACGTGATGCAGCAGGCAACACCCTTGGGGCGACGAAGCCAGGGAAGCACTTCATCGACAAGCAAGTATGGTGGTGGAATGATAGCGTGCACCAAACCATCAAGGAAAAGAAGTCGGCACTCAAAGTGTGGCTTCAATCCCGCAGCGATGGCGACTACCAGCAATACAGGGCCCTACGATCGGCCGCAAAGAAGGCGGTAGCAGCGGCAAAGGCATCGCACTATGACCAACTGTATGAAGAGTTGGACACGCCCGGAGGAGCGAACAAAATCTACTGCCTTGCCAGCAGCCGCCATCGAGCAACACAGGATATTGGCCAGGTCAAACACATCAAGGATGCCAACCATCAAACCCTCCGCGACCCGCCCGCCATCCTCAATCGCTGGAGCGAGTATTTCTCTGATATCTGCAACGTGGAGTTCCCTCACCAGCCAATCCACAGTGCCCCGCCCGTCCCAGGACCTGTCCCGCCAATCACCATCAAGGAAGTGGAAACAGCCGTTAAAAATATGAAGAATGGTAAAGCGACTGGACCAGACGACATACCAGTCGAAGTCTGGAAGCTGCTCGGGCGCCAAGGCGCCTTAGTCCTCGCCAGCCTGTTCAATAGCATCATCAGAGACGGGACCGTCCCAGCAGCCTGGTCAACCAGCATAACGGTGCCCATCTGGAAAGGGAAAGGCGATGTGGCTGAATGCTCCAACTACCGCCCGATCCGACTCCTAAGCCATACCATGAAGGTTTTCGAACGGATCATCGACGCCAGGATGCGAGAAATCGTCAACTTAACGCCCAACCAATGTGGCTTCATCAGGGGGCGTGGCACGACGGACGCCATCCATGCTGCCCGCCTGCTTTTGGAGAAGCACCGAGAGAAGTCCAAGACCATCCACATGGCCTTCCTCGACTTGGAAAAGGCGTTTGACCGTGTCCCACACGACCTCATCTGGCACTCCCTGCGATCACATGGAGTTCCTGAAGCCTACGTCAACTGGACAAAGCTCCTCTACCGACAAGTCACCAGCGTGGTCAGAAGCCCAGTGGGAACATCGCCGCCCTTTAACATCAATGTGGGCGTCCACCAAGGCTCGGCACTCTCCCCGCTGCTCTTCATCCTTTGCATGGACACTGCGACGGCAGATCTCCAGTCACCCCTCCCTCACCTCCCTGAGGCTCAACACCAACAAGACCGAATACTTAGAGGCTGGCCCCCAGACCGACGGCACGATCAGCGTCGATGGAGAAGATCTGGCGAAAGTACCTCATTTCAAATACCTCGGATCGATGATCAGCAATGACGGCGATATCCTACTAGATGTACGAGCCAGGATCAACGCAGCGTGGATGAAATGGCGCCAAGTCACCGGCGTCCTGTGTGACCGAAGAATGCCCAATCGCCTCAAGTCAAAGATCTACAAGAGTGTAGTGCGCCCCGTCGCCCTCTATGGATCCGAGTGCTGGCCAGCCACCGCAAAGCACGAACAAGCCCTTCACACGATGGAAATGCGGATGCTGCGATGGTGCCTAGGCCTGACACGATGGGACCACGTCATGAACACCGACGTTAGAAAGAGGATGGGCATCGCGCCAATCACAGATAAGATGCAAGAAGCGAGGCTGCGGTGGTACGGACATGTGGTACGGAGCGATGAGAACTCAGTGGTGAGAACAGCACTGCGGCTCAGCCCCCAAGGACGTCGACCTAGAGGCAGACCAAAGCGGAGATGGATGGACCGAATCAAGGACGACGTGAAGAAGATCGAAGCCGATCTGACCGACGCCCTTGACCGACCCAAGTGGAGACGACTTTGCAGAAAAGCGGACCCTGCAACCGAGCGGGAAAAACGCTAGGAGGAAGAAGTGCTTTTGGGCACTCCAGTGATGTTGCAGCTCTGAAATATGGCCAAACTGGTGGCTAGTGATGGCCCGCTTGAAGCTAAAGCTCCGGTGCGTGTGTCAAAAAAATCAACACACTGCTTCAGAAGCACTGTGTCGAAGCTTGATTCGTTTGGCCAGAGTCACGTGATCAGTGATGTCCGAAGCTTCATTTAGAACCTAACTGCTTCGGTGTCTGATTCAATGGTTTATAATGAAGCGAATCATTCGCGGGATTTGTAGAGTGTTTTGATGGTGACAGATAGCGAACCACTGATCATTCTACTGAGAGATTTGGAGCCAGCGAGGAATAGAGGAGGTTCTGTTGTGTGGGAGAATTTTGAGTTGATTTTTGTCAATCGGGTGGGTTTTCCAACTTTGTGTTCTGGCCGTTTGCTTTTGTTTTGTGCGTGTTTATTATATCTGAAAACGGGAAAAAGGTAAAATGTCAAACATCTGCTTCCATAATATAAATATCATTAAATAACTTTAGAAAAACTTCCACTTGATTCTTTACATGTAATGTTGTAAAAATATATATTTTATTGTTTAATTAATCTGAAAATGTTAGTCTGCCAAATGTGCAGCAATTGAATTTATTTATTCTCTTTAGCTGATAGTTTGTGGGGCCCAGGTAGACTGTATAACTGCATCTCTACCAGTTTCTCTGCACTCCAGCCTCCTCTGTGCCATGTGAAGGGATCTTCCTTAAGGCAGGAGAAATTATCTCCACGAAAAGGAACAGGTTCGGCCATCGCACACTAGAACAAATTCTCTTTTTAAATAAAAATGGAAAAGGGTTACCTTAAATGCATCATGTTTTTAATTTGCAAGTTCATAAGCATTTTCCTTTTCCATTTCTCAATCAATTCTACCCCCAGGTCAAAAATATGTCTGGGAAAATTTCCCTAATATAATATTATTTATAAATACACCCGTCTAGCGATTAAATGCATACGTGCATGGAGGCAAGACCTCACAGCAGAAGCATACTCCATAATGTGTTGTACATTATTATATGTATATATTATATGTAACGTGGTATTTTTCAATTATTGTATTTACCAACATCAAGAAGTCACAAGCAAAGAAAGACCACACCATGGTGCATATTTAAACAAGGAGAGTTTACTGGTCAAAACTATTTATTAAACAAATAAAACACATTTTTTTAACCACCAAAAAATACACGTTCAAACTAACACAACAGCGGCCCAATATCAGACAGAATTCCACTCTGTAGAGTGAGCAATCATAATGAAGCGGTTGGTTTTATTTTGTGGATTCAAGCTGCACTTCATATTTTTGGCCACCAGATGTCACCAGAGAGGACTGTGTTGAAAAGCTTTGCGTAATGAACCGTTTTTCAATACAAGCTTCAGTGCTTCAGAAAGCTTCATTTGGCCATCACTACTGGTGGCAAGTGGCATCTTGGCAGCTGCACGCTTGACTTTTCTCAGTTCATGGGCAGTTATTTTGCGCCTTGGTTTTTCCACACGTTTCTTGCGACCCTGTTGACTATTTTGAATGAAACGCTTGATTGTTCGATGATCACGCTTCAGAAGCTTTGCAATTTTGAGACTGCTGCATCCCTCTGCAAGATATCTCACTGTTTTTGACTTTTCTGAGCCTGTCAAGTCCTTCTTTTGACCCATTTTGCCAAAGGAAAGGACGTTGCCTAATAATTATGCACACCTGATATAGGGTGTTGATGTCATTAGACCACACCCCTTCTCATTACAGAGATGTACATCACCTAATATGCTTAATTGGTAGTAGGCTTTCGAGCCTATACAGCTTGGAGTAAGACAACATGCATGAAGAGGATGATGTGGACAAAATACTCATTTGCCTAATAATTCTGCACTCCCTGTATAGCTTGAAGTCCGCACGTTCGACCCAAGTTGAAATAGAGACTCTGGGTCCGTCGACCCCAGAGGGTTAATCAGAAAACCTTAAGTTGGCTAGTTATGTATTGGCTAATGTTTAAAGCTTTCACTTGAGCAAAGTAACTCATATTACTGCTTACCAACCAGAAGTTGCAAGGAGATTGTTGACGGAAGTGGCTCTGATGGGGCTAGTTAGCTGTGGTAGCTGGTGATAATTATGAGCCTATCGGCTAATGGCGAAAATAACAGAGGAAATCGGGATAGTAAGCCAATTTCTGTCTTAGCGCATTTGCGCCACTGTGCATTTTTGTGGTCTTCTTTTGTGGATCTGTCAGTGAATTTTGGTGAGAGTGTGGTGAACCTTGCTGTTTGGAATCGGTGATAGCTCTGAAGGCTAAATAGCCTTTCTTAAGCCGGTTACATGAAGTCTGGAGAATTTCTGGTTCAGTTTTGTTTTTTTAGCTGACTTTTTTTGTAACTGCTCTTTTACTCATGGCTTGTTTTTGTTGTGTTTGGTGGTTGTAGAAATGGTTTATATGAGATTTTAGCTGGGATTCAGTGGTTTCTGTGGATACCATAAATGTCGGTACTCACATTTCTGACCCGGTGTTATAACCAATTAAACGTGATCTTCTCCCTTTTAAGCTAACCACGCTAACGCGTTGACACTGTGCAGTCCCACGCACGGGGCGATCCGCGCTAACTCACTAACGGAGATTTGCCGCATTAATGCGGTTAAGCCATTAATGTCATTTTAACAAGAGTAACGCTGACAACGCTAAATATAATATAATATATTTAGTTCTAGCAGTTCTAGAGGCCGACTTGCGGACGGCTGTGGCGGTGACACAGACGAAGAAAATCCAGAGGCGGACCACGCGGAAGACAGTGGCGGCATGGAAACAGTTCAGGAGGACAGCCGCGTAGAAGACAGAGGTGATAGAGCAGGTCCGAAGGCTGTCTGCGCCGGCGAAGAGGTCCAGTCAGCGGCCTGGAAAGTGGCCACCGACGATGAACCGGACGTGGGCGAGGTCGAGCAGGCTGAGCCAGACACGGACAAGGTGGCAACATGGCCACCGCAGGACCAGATGAGGCAGGACCAGAAGCAGGAGGTGAGTGGACTCTGAGCTGTCAGCGGACACAAATTGTGGAAGCGGCTCCTCGGACCCCTCAGCGAAGACAGGAGACTGAACTACTGATGGAGCTGGTAAAACAGTTAATGATGAAACTATCTCCTGAGCTGAATACTGAACAGCTAATAGCTGAGCAGCACGCTGCGCTAATGGCTGAGCTTCTGGCCGAGCTACAGGCTAAGGGAGTGAATGAATGGAACACAGGAAGGAACGAGGGGAGACAACACAGACGAACCAGCAACAAGCAGAAGAGAACACAGGGCTTAAATAGTCACAGAAGCAATGAGGGAATGGGACACAGGAACATAGCTGGGAGAAATCAGAGAAATCAGACGCAAAGCAGAATACACTAACATAAGACACAGACCTTCAAAGTAAAATAAGAAGTACACAGAGACAGCCTGGAGGGGGAAAGAGAACATGGAGGAGCACATAACGGGATGAGAAAACACACAACACAAGGAGTGGGAACACGGCACCAGAACTAACACCATAATATACTGTAAACACAGACACACAGAGGGAGACACAGAGGGCAACTACATGAGGGAAGCATATTAAATACTCAGGGAACGAAACAGAATACAGGAAACCTAAACTAGAACACTAGACACTATGGAATAAACTAAGATGAACAACGAGAATCTTTAACATGAATCACAATACAAAATTATAAAGACAAAAGATACTCAAAACCCTGAGAGTTTGGTGTACAGTTCTGTGGGGTTCTGTGGATTTCCTAGTGTCTCTACTGAATAATGCTACTTTTGTCATGTCTGTGTGTAGGCAGGCAGGAAGAGAGGACCCAAAATGCAGGACTCACTGAGGCGGAAGTAACTCAAAACACACATCTTTATTGCTGGTAAGAAGCAGAACAGAAAAACACTAACTAAACTGGAAGAACAGAATAACTAGGCAGGAAGGCTGGCTGGCAAACGGAACACACAGAGGAAGCGAGGGTGAACAGACATTAACGACGCGACACCGAGTAGGGGAAGACACAGACACTAAATACAAGAGGTGAACGGAGCGAAGAGGAAACAGCTGGGAGACACTGCTGACGCTGATTACACTGACGAGACAGGGAGAGCACAAAGCTGAACGCACTGACATAGGACACAGACCTACAAAATAAAACAGGAAGCACACGACAGACAGAGACACAGACTCGTAAACAGGCATAATGACGTCATGGGCAAACAGCGGGACATACGGGCAGAGAAGACTAAGCACAGGCAACCTAAACCAAACATGAGAGCAAGATAACAAAACCTAAACCAGAAATAATCATCATCGTCATCATCATCATTGGATAACTAAAGAATCAGAATATAATTATAATCAAAACGGTATCACCAGAGAATAAGAACTAATCCATAATGCAAAAATAAACCAAAACATAAGAAACTCAAAATACTGGGTCGAACCGACCCAGGACCGTGACAACTTTAAGTGCTCGATGATTTGGTGGACTCCCCCTATGTGGTTATATTGTCATGGGCCCGGGTCTGAAGGACCCAGGGTTTTTGAATAAGTATGGACATGTGTATTTTCGGTGCTGCTGTCCTTTGTTTCCATGTGTTTGTGTATAGGTGGGTGTGTGTGGGCGTGACAGAGCACCAGTTCTTCAGGCCTGGTTGGTGTGTCAGCCAGGAGCCTGGCCACACCTGCGGAGGAGAATCGCACACATGGCTTGTTTTTAAATAGCTCCCCTCGTCGGGGAGCTATTTAACAGTTTGGCTGAGCGCTCCTCCACACTGGATTGTTGTGTGAGACTCCACGTTAGTGTCAGCTCAGAGTTGAGTGAGTGAGTGAGTGAGTGAGTGAGTGAGTGAGTGAGTACGGCTGCATCTGTTGTTTCCTCCAGGTGGAGAGTGGAGCACAGGAGGGCAGTGAGCACAGGGACATGGGAGCGGAGAGCACTAAAGTTTTCGACTTTTGGGAGAAGATGCAGCACGGAAGTCAGGGGTGCACACAGGTATTTATTGTTGTCAACAGGTGCTTCATGTCACATGCTGTCCATTCGCACAGCAATCTGTGTGTGGTGTGTGTGAGACAAAGGAAAACAGTGTTATTGACTCTCGCTCCATCACTATGAAAAATCAAACCACAGCCCTTCGTGCTGTTGAGTCAGTAACACACAGAGTCAGGTCAGAGATGGTTATATGAGTGTGTGTGTGTGTGTGTGTGTGTGTGTGTGTGTGTGTGTGTGTGTGTGTGTGTGTGTGTGTGTGTGTGTGTGTGTGTGTGTGTGTGTGTGAGCTAAAACGTGCAGCAGAAGGGCTTCATGAGGCAAATTAAACAGCAGTCAGCAGCAGGTCAGACAACCTGGGGGGTCAGAGAACTAAAGAGGACTTCTCCTGTGAGTGTTCAGGTTCATTGTTTCAGTTTAAAAGCTGCACGGGTGTGTTGTTGGAGCGGTCTGTGAAAAATCAGTGCAAAGATGCGTCTCAAAGGCACGTTTTAGAGGCTTTTATGTCTTCTGACAGGGTCTGTGGAAACATGCTGCACTGCAGAGGATTTTATGTTGTCACATGCTAAAAACTGTCAGTAGTACTGACTTGCCACATCATTATGGCCTAAATATTCTATCATTATTGTCAAAGTCCTCTGTATAGGGTGTTGCGAAATCAGTTTCACCCCGGTTTGTTTTATTCCTCGAAACTTCCAGAGACGGCACCGGAACTCAGTAGTTATTTCACAAAACCTTTATTCATCTTAATTTAAGCATGCATTACTAGAAGGGAAGACGAGGCCGATGTCCCTCTTCAAAATCTTCACTCCTTTGTTAGTTACAGCCAGTTTTATAGAAGCGACCCCAGCTGCAAACTGTGTGTCTGTGTGTATGCACGAGCACGTGAGTGCCTGTGTGTGCGTATCCGTATGCCTATGTCAGTGCACGTGAGTGACTGAGTGTATGCGCGTACCTGTGTGTATGTGTGAGTGCACGTGAGTGAGTGTGCGTGTCGATGTGTGAGTGTAACAGTTTAAGCACTGTGTGTGTGTCTCTGCGTACGTGACTCCCTGCCGGTCATAAAAGTCCATCTCCCTTCCAGACCACAGTTATCCAGTTGCAAATGTTGAGACCCCCACCCAGGTATCCTCTGGGGAATTTCCACTCAGCATTAACTCCTCTTTGTCTTACTTTCACAGTTCAACTGGGGAGGGTCTCCTAAAATCTACTCCTAACTTCATGACACAAGTCAGGCCTTTATTTATATCCAGGGCAGTGTCAATGTCTCACAATTCTATATCCTATCTAACACATTCCTAAACTCTAAAATAAGCTAAACATTCCTACAAGGGCTGTACTTCGCAGGATGTACACCAGTATGTATCTGTGGCCGTTTTCAGGAGAGTCAGCAGTGTTACTGTACATATAGACTCCTGAGTTTCCCCTTTAACGGAGCCAGACCTGGTAAAACTCAGGAGCTGTCCCCGTTCTGGCTGAAACCGGAACCAGTGTTTAGGAAACTGCAAAAACTGCACTTTCTCTTTCTTTCACTTAAGACTCCAACAGCAAATCAATGCCTCTAGATTCTCATCCTAAAATGTTGAACTTTACAGCATTACAAAGCATGTTTATGTCTGGCTACAGGAAACTGCTGTTTCCTGCTTTGTAATGCTGTAATGCTGTTCCCTGTACATCACAAACCTGTGTACTCTTTGGCCCAGGCCTGGATAAATGTGAAGGGTTGCACCAGGAAGGCAAACTTTGATCAAATCAAACATAAAAATGATATATAATGAGATTTCCACAGTGGTCAGGGTCCAAAGACCCCTTCAGAGGTGTTTTTGAAAAGATAATAAATGGACTGGTTCTTACATACTACACAAACACTCAGTGTGCTTTCCATCTCATATTCACACTCTGATGAATGCACTGGGAGAAGCTCAGGGTTCAGTATCTAGCCCAAGACTACCTTTGGTATGCAAACTGGAACAGGAAGGAATTGAACCACCAACCTCCTGGTTAGTAGATGCCCTGCTCTACCTGAGGTAGGCAACACACATTTGCATCTCATTTTAAGTTTCAATATGGACCAGGTTGGGTTGTTAAATTGACAAATTAAAATGATTTAATATAGTAGGTCTTAATGATTTAAGACCTACTATAGAACCATGTCCGCCAGAGCTTATCTTTATATTTTTACATGCTGTAGTGGCATTTTTGGGAGTATTTCAAGTTGCTATACATCAATACAACCATTATATCCCAAATTTTTTATAATATGTATGCAATAAGTCCATAGTAAATACATAAATTGGAAAAAAGTGCAATAAACTGAAAAAAAAATCATTTTTGTTTTGTTGTTTTACACATATCCATCCATCCTTTCCAGGGTTATTTTGCGTGTCTTCATAGTTTTATTTTTGAGATACACCAATTTTTATATACTGCAGGAAAAACGAAAATAAATATTATCATGCAAATTTGCAAAACAACAGCATGTGCATCAAAATAAACTATTTCCAATAGTGTAATTTGAGTTCCAAGCATCCCAGAAACTATACAGAAAGGCATAAACTCAAACATGACTTTTTAAAAACACCAGCATATCTTTGTAAATGCCCTATAGGAAAAAACTACATTTTCCGCAAAAATGACGCCACTTCCGGTTTCGGGCAGGTAGTGACCTAGGACAAACTGAATACATAAGATGTACAATTCCTCTGCTTTCATATGCAAAAAAATTATTGTGCTAGCTTATTTGGTTGCAATTCTAGGGGCTTTAAAAGTATTTACGCAAAACGGAGCGTGCCCGCTCTGACCGGCCATAAAGAGTTAATATATTTTATGTGAAGATAACTTGATAGGGTAGCACTGATGCCTCAAAGCAAGAAGGTCCTGGGTTAGAATCCATTGCCCAGCTGGAGCCTTTGTGTCTGGAGTTTGCATGTTTGGGTTCTGTACAGGAACTCCAGCTTCCCAAAGTCCAAAGACAAGCAAGCTTGGTCTACGGCGATTCTAAATTGGCCGTGACAGTGAACAACTCTCTCTCTCTCTCCCTGTGTTAGCCCTACAACTGATGAGCTGCACAGGTGATCAGGTCAACCTGAGACAGGGTGAACTGTGACAGTTGAGGTAGGCTCCAGCCCCCTGTGACGAATAATGTAATATCATAAAAAGCTTCTAAACACCTCCTCATTGGACCTTTTGCTACCATTCAGACTTGACGAGTCTTTGATTCTGTTCAGGTTTATGTGACTTTGTTTACATTTTGTTTGGGTTTCAACCATCTGTTTTCTATTAGATGCAGACAAATGCAAAAGGACGTGGAACGTATTTCTGCATACAATTTAAAAGGCTGTAAAATCACAGACGAGCACAGAAACATGCTCCTGCATGTACCCGTGAACACCAAATGGCACAGATTTTGAACCCACTCATGCAGACTCATGCCAGCCTTGACATGCCCTGTTTAGCTGTGATAGCAGTTGACCAGCGGAGGAAGAAGCAGACAGTGGGGCTGATGAGGAAGAGGCGGATGTCACACGGTGGATAAATGTTTAAAGCAAGAAGAGGCAGAAATGTACGAATTATCACTTGGTGTCACTGATGGACGTGGAGCCATATGCCCCACTCGTGGCTCTTTCAGCATTGTGACATCTTGCCGATGTGACAGCTGGTTATGGATATTGTGGCTTACAAATACAAGTCATTTGAAATAATTTGGGGACCATGTAAATTCTTCATTCAGCTGTCTGAAAAGGAAAATGTGTGCATTCAGCTCTAAGCTGCTCAGGTGTAGAGGGAAGATAGTCGCTCTTATTCTGCATTATTTGCTTTGGCTGCCTTGGCTGAAGTGCTGCTAAGTGTCCCAGCGTGGGTATACAACTGAATGTTTTTGTGAGTAAATGATGAAGCGTGACAGTGTTGTAAAGCAAATCAAAACCACATCCCCGTCCATTCAAATTCAGCTTTTTTCATGATTATTATTCCTCGACAGGTGCAGTCAGCGATAAACGACAAACACTTTGTGAAATTTATCTTTTTTGAACATAAATCCAAAGATAATAAAATAATAATCCCCTCCGACATTTTTCATGACATGCAGCTCGATTCAAGTCGCCCAATTTATGTGAACCTGCCTGTTTCACAGTGACTGCAGGACAGCAGGGCGAACTTTTTATTTTCTCTAAACTGATGTTGGTGCCACAAAGCAGACAAGCACTGAAATAACAAATATGTATGCCATCGTGTGACATTTTCTGAATCTGGCCTGCCTAAAGTCGTGCTGCAGGCACAGGGCTATCAAAGCACTCAATCAATGAAATTCAAAGAGCACTTCAGATAAACCACCGAACACGTCTTAAATCCTTCAACAGTATCAATAGATTGAGTCTGCCAAGTGAATCCAGTCTGGTGGTGCTTTCAAGTACATCTCTTAGTTTCTTTAGAAGTAAAAGAACCAATGAAGTGCTCAGTGCCTCAGAGTATTAAACTGCCTAAATACTGACAGGGTTTGCAGGGTCTGATAATGGCATTACTGCTTTTAATAAAGAGAGCTGACTATTTCCAGTACTGTAAGCCTTCAGGTCTAACTGCTCTTAAGGTTGTGATCGAGGGTCTTTGACTATGTAGATTTTTGAATTCTAACTTTATTTCATGTTTTGTTTTGTATAACTTTATTTTCAGTGTAGGCTGTGTTTTTGATTGATTGAATCTTTATTTTGAACATGTTGAAAAAGTACAACAAAATAGAATTAAAAGAGACAAATGAACAAAGCAAAACAAAAGGAAAACGAGCAAACACAACTCCAAATAACGTTCATGTTCAAAAAGGAGCAGGAAGAAGCATAAGCTTATTTAATCCCACCCCTTTTCCACTATCTAGTATCAATAGACTACAGAAATACCTCATTGCAATTACATTATATGTTATGTGTAATTTTTTTTATATATATATACATATATGTTTCTATCTATCCATACATATGTATATACACACATACATACATATACACATTTTCAATAACCCCATTAACACCTCAAGGATACACAACCTATATATATATATATATATATATATATATATATATATATATATATATTAGGGGTGCAACGATACACAAAATTCACGGTTCGGTTCGATACTTTGGTGTCACGGTTCGATATTTTTTCGATACAAAAAAATGTTCATGCATTTTTAATTTGTCATTTATTAAAATTATAAATATATATTTTAACTCAAAAGTACAGTTTTTAAATTTAACCCTAACCCTTGTGCGTGTTTTTTATTTTGACAGCGAATGCGCACCTGCGGACCACTTATGTGCAGCCCTGGTTATTTAGCTCATCATATCGCAGCCACAGAAATTCTTTTGTCCATGAAACCATAAAGCTGCACTTTCTTTTTGCCTCATAGTCTGATTTGTCATAACTTCTCCGTTTTGTGGTAAGCTTTTCTTTGGCTGTCACTTCTTCACCCTGACCTGTCTTATTTGGCTCAGCAGAACTGAAATGCTTTTACACGCTCACTCACATAAGCTCAGCGATTCTCTGCGCGATCAACCTCTCACATGTTTAAGCTTGCTGCGGGAGATTTCACTTGTCATGTTTGCATAGTAAGCTAACGATTAATAAGACGATGTCAGAGGAATTGGTGCACAAATTATCATCACTCACAGATCAGTGCTGTCGCTCTCTATACACAGTTCGCACGATTGCAAAGTGAAAGCAAAAAAACAAGCGCAAATTCAAACGCGATTTCAATATGTCACATATTGACAGTGGCTCACCCAATGACATAATTACCCAGCTACATTTCTGAAAGAATGCAAAAGCATTGACATATATTTTTCCTACAATAGCCCGACGGGCAGGGAAGAGATAGATTTTGGTAGCCCGACTGAAAAAAATCGCTAGCTCCAGGACGTTGGGCTAGCGATATTGCAAGCCCTGTATCTGATTGAGGAATCACTCATCTTTGGAAAAGAGAGTTTATTACAGAGAAATGGCTCTTTCCAAAATAAAAGCTATACTATCCGCTTCTTCTGGGCTATATTCTCAGCAGCATAAGGAGAATCATGTGCTAACAGCTGTCTAAATGACTCGGCTAAAGTTAGTAGCATGCTTGTTGTTTTTGTCTTTGCACTAGGATGATGTCGGCGTAAATGTGCAGTCATATTCGTTGTGTTCCCACTAGTGCTTTCAGGTTAATCTCGTTGAAATGACCTTAACGCCACAACACGGCAAATCTCCGTTAACGAGCTACCGCCGATCGCTCCGTGCATGGGGCTAGACGGCCAACACGTTAACGAGCTAACTGCGCTAACACACTAGTTCACACCAATGTAATTGAGCATTGCATGGCACATCCAACATACTGTTT
Source organism: Rhamphochromis sp. 'chilingali' (assembly GCF_963969265.1). Lineage (NCBI taxonomy): Eukaryota > Metazoa > Chordata > Actinopteri > Cichliformes > Cichlidae > Rhamphochromis > Rhamphochromis sp. 'chilingali'. Next base: position 26,745,823 of record NC_137932.1, read on the forward strand.
TACTTTAGTCCATGACTCGCTTACCTTCAGGGTCATACGTCACATGAAAACCAAAATAATTCCAAACGCCAGATCTGAATGAGGTTCAATTTGCCTGTTGCAAGTAGAGCTTAACTTCTGTCTCGCTAGCTTTCCCTGCGCTCTTCCTTCTGACGATGCTGTCTGTGTTGAGCGCTCAGTGGATCTGCGCTCGACAGTGCAGCCTAGGCGGAGTAGTCGAACACAGATTCACTGAGCGCTCAACACAGACAGCATCGTCAGAAGGAAAATTGATAAAATAAATTACAAATGTTGTATTGTTCGATACATATGCGTACCGAACCGAAAGCACTGTATCGAACGGTTCAATATCGATACGAATATCGTTGCACCCCTAATATATATATATATATATATATATATATATATATATATATATATATATATATATATATATATACACCCACCCATACCAACATACCCGTGCACACGCGCACACATGAAAATATTAGACAAGAACACCCTATCAAATCTCTACCTTTTCCCTGTACCCTGTAAAAACCATATCCTTAAACCGCTTTTTAAACTGCGCCATGCTTGGACATTGCTTCATATCTTTACTTAGTCTGTTCCACAGCTTCACTCCACACACAGAGATGCAAAAACTTTTTAATGTTGTACGGATACGAGGATGTTTTAAATTTAATTCCCCCCTCAAATTGTATCCCCGTTCCATTTTAGAAAACATTTTTAGAATATTGTCAGGAAGCAGGTTATTTATTGCTTTATATATAATTTGTGGTGTGAGAAAATAAACCAGATCTGTGAATTTTAGAATTTTTGATTTTAAGAATAGCGGATTTGTATGATCTCTGTAACCAGTTTTATGGATTATCCTTATGGCCCTTTTTTGCAATATAAAGATTGATGATAGCGAACATTTGTAAGTATTGCCCCACACCTCTGCATAGTAATTCAAATACGGTGCAATCAGGGAACAACAGAGAATGTGGAGTGATTTGTGGTCCAGAATGTGTTTTACTTTACTCAAGATTGAGACACTTCTTGAAATTTTGTTATGTATATGATTTATATGAGACTTCCAGTTTAATTTATCATCTATAATCACACCAAGAAACTTATGTTCAAGTACTCTTTCAATTTCCACACCATCTACATGAATCTGCACTTGTGCATTTCTAAGGGAATTTCCAAATAAGATAATTTTAGTTTTACTTAGATTTAGCGATAGTTTGTTCTGGTTAAACCATTTTTTAATTTTGCACATTTCTGAAGTAATTGTATCCAGCAGCTCCTTTAGATTCCCCCCAGAGCAAAAAATATTTGTGTCATCTGCAAATAATACCAATTTTAATATATCAGATGCCTTACAAATATCATTTATATAAATAATAAATAATTTTGGACCCAGTACAGAGCCTTGTGGAACACCACAAGCAATGTCCAAGCATGATGAGGAATGGACACCCAGCTTCACAAAAACGTTTCCTGTCACTTAAAAAATGTTTCACCCAGTGCAGTACAACCCCCCTGATCCCGTACCGTTCCAGTTTATTAATTAATATGTCATGATTGATTGTGTCGAATGCTTTCTTGAGATCCAGAAATACTCCAGCTGCATACTGTTTCTGATCTATAGCATTCGTAATCTCCTCAATTGATTCGATTAATGCCAGAGATGTTGATCTTTTTGATCTGAATCCATATTGACTGTCAGAGAGTAATTTATATTTATCTAAGAATTTGTCTAATCGTTTATTAAACAGGTTTTCTAGGATTTTGGAGAATTGTGGTAGTAAAGAAACAGGCCTGTAATTTGTGAAGTGGCGTCTATCCCCAGTTTTATACAGCGGCACAACTTTAGCTATTTTCATTTTGTTTGGCACTTTTCCCGTCGGAAATGATAAGTTACAAATATATGTTAGAGGTCCTACAATTCCTTCAATGACCTTCTTGACGATTTTCATGTCAATATCATTACAATAAGTAGATGTTTTATATTTACACATGTGTACAATGTCAATTATTTCTTTTTCCTCCACTGATGTGAGGAACATTGAGGTAGGGTTCCTATCAATCAGGTTTTCACTACAGTCTACTGATGGCAGTGACTCAGGAATTTGTTCTGCCAGTTTTGGTCCAATATTTACAAAATAATGATTAAAGCTGTTGACCTTATCAGCAGTGTTTTCCATAATATTGCCATTGTCGATAAAGTATTGAGGATAACTTTGTTGTCCAGAATTATTTTTAATGATACCGTTTAAAACATCCCATATTCCCTTCATATTATGTTTATTGTTGTTCAATATTTTACTATAATACTCCTTTCTACATACACGTATAATATTGGTCAACTTATTTTTGTATTTTTTATATTTATTTTCAGCATCTTTTGTTCTTTGTTTTAGGAATTCCCTATAGAGTGTATTTTTCTTTTTACATGCATTTTGTAAACCCTTAGTGATCCATGGTCTATCTGAATATTTGTGCTTTCTGTTGTATTTTATTGTTGGACAGTTTTATCGTACAACTCCATGAATATTCTTAAAAATATGCCATATGCAATATCAATATTGGCATATTTCTTTTCTAAATTGTAATACAAGTTGTTGTTTAGAATGAAATCACTGGATTTCAGTTTTCTAGTCCTCGCTGTGTCTGTTAAGACTCCTTTTCTGCGTCATATGTTTACATGTTTGGCTACTTCCTGTTTTATTTTTAATAAAATCATCATCTCATGTGCTCTGTGAAATAAATAAAGTGCCTTCAGAATTATTGAGTCCATATAAAAGATGAACAACGCGACTATGTCATCACTGATCCCTAAATTCTTAAACCTGTTAGCATTTTGGATGCTAATATGATGTTTTTTGAGACAGTGTGAGTGTGGTCTGCTAATTTATCAACTACAATAAAGAATGCATTAGAAACTACATGAGTGCAGTATATATCATAACTGTGTGGTTCTGGAGTTTATATTAAACGTGTTCACTTGAGCTGTAAAGTTGGGGTCTGACTCAGATTTGGAAACAGCACCAAGGGGCCATTAAAGGAACTTCAATTATTGGCATTTCTGTGTTTGTGTCATGGTCTCCGTGTCTCTCCAGCTGTGCCAGAGGTTTGTTATTGTTTTGATCTTGAGCCTCACTGGTGGCTAGCGTTTCTTAAATGGCTATACAAAGCCACTACAAGTAGGGAACCTAATATATACATTTAGCCTCTTAATGAGAATTTTTTACACAAGCTTTTTTCCTTTTTTAGGCTTTATTTAGGTTGAGCAACAGTCTTTCGCCCTGAATTAGGTGCTGCTTCATAACAAAATCATTGTGTTTACATCAAGTTGAGGTCAGCTGACTACTTTGGTTGCGACTGAAAAATCCACTGTTGGCACCCTTCATGAGACACACTCAGCTAAGATATGCTAAACACTTAGACACAAAGCCAGCTCACGCTGAACTGTGGGATGTGGGAGAACACAGAAAGAAATCATGGGTTTCTAGTTGGACTCAATCTTTAAGCCCCACTCTGCTTTATAAGAACAGTGGAAAGATCAATAAGGTTCTCTCCTATGTAGGTAATGAACATCATCTTTGACCCATTGATTCTTAAATGCTTCTGGTGAACAATGGCGAGGCGCAGGCAGGTCGCATTGCCCTAAATCTAAAGCAGGAAATGGTTGTCTGCCGAGAGACATCACTTAAGTTCAATTAGCGGAAGCTCAGGCACATTCCAGATGTCAGGAAGCTTGGTTTCCTTATTTTTTTTCTGTTAATGCCTCTTACCTCTGGCTTCCTCCTCACATTATTGTTTGCCCAAGATCGATCCACTGAGAAAAGCTTTAATCAATTAAATCAGGCTGGAAATGAAAACAATCTGCCCTGATTCTCACATAGGTGCATATATAAAAGTCTCGGTCCACTGCCTCTGCAGATTTCTTAGTTGCTGTGTATTTTTTTCCCACAATTGTGTACAGTGACTTTATCTCTAAATAAGAATAACCAAAATACACCCCAGTCTTCAGACAGGTTTGCATCTTAAATTTAGTGGCACCAGATAAGCTCCAGATAAGTTTACGCAGACTGGCGTGTGCAGAAATTTTCATATCCTCAGGAAACAACAAGCTCTATCTTTCCTTTGGTCAACAGAAGGTCTTAAGAACAAAATCCACTTATGTGATTCAACTTTCCTGAGAGGCGAGACAGCGTTAGTGATAAGAAACAGACATAAAAACTCCCTCAAATCTCTCTCGCACACAGACACAAAAAATCCACTCTCACTCCTTCTGCCACCCTCCCAATTCTGTTTATTTTCACTTGTCTTATCTTTACTAGTTTTAATATTTCTTTGGATTAGAGGGTTAAGACATACAATCAGCCTGTATGAGCAGCTTCTGTTCATGTTTCAGAGAGCACGTGGCATCTCTGAATGTGTCACTGCAGACCTATGGGTTGATCATGACTGAGACGTGTCAGCTGACAGTGGGTCAGACCTCAACCACTTTGCTTCCTCCTGCATAGAAGCTCAGGTGGGTGGGAATTAAGGTGTGAGGACATTTACAATGGCAGGACGGTTGTAAGTTAGGGAATGGTGCTAAATCAGCTGCTACTGTAGCCACTGTATTTATGTGCATTTGCATTTGACAAGTTAAAACAGATGCTACATGAACTCAAATGCATGCTTGGTATTGGTGCTGCTTTTTTCCAGTGGGGGTTAACCCTCTTTATCACTCATGCAGTCCTCCCAAGAGACTGGTGGTAGCAGTATCTGTTCCAGCAGGCAGGTAATTTATATTCAGCACATGTCAAACTGTGTGAGATGATCTCGCTCTCAAACGGTGCCACTCTTTAGAAGATTGGCATCAGAAGACTGAAGTTTCTAGCATTGTACTGCCTTTTTTCATCTCGCTGTTGGCATCTTCTGTTTCCTGTGGGTTGTGTTAAGTGGCTCTCCTTTTAAGCTATTGGATTCTTTTATCCAGAATAGGATGGAGGTGGACAGCAGGAGGCAGGAGTCAGGAGTCACAGATCACAATATTAATGTGAAAACTTTTTAAAGTTGTTTTATTCTGCCAGTAATCATAAAAGTTTTAAAAGAGGAAAGAGTGTTAATACTATTTTAGCCATACTTAAGAAAAACCCTGAAATACTTGAACTCCTTCGCTTGTGGCAGCAACTCCTCCCTGACCTGGAGTTGGCACTCAGCCATTTTCTGATTGTGAGCCGTGGCCTCAGACTTGGACCGGCTAATTCTCATCACATCCACACTTCCCAGAAATCACCGCAGTTCGAGATGGAGGTGATATTCAGCAGAAACCAGTCACATGCAAAAAGCAGGGATGGGATCCTGAGACCATCAAGCCCAGCACTGTCCATCCCTCGGCTCCGTGTAGAAGCTCACAGACTGATTACTGCTGTGTCTGCAATAATGTGGTGTGCAACGAAGAGAGAGACAGGAAAGATGAAAATGAGCTTCCTCAGAAAGGTCAGTCCTAGGGACGGGGTGAAGACCTTTAGGCACTGAAGAGAGCTGAAAAAACAAACCATATTAAAAGGAGACATTTTACAAGGTTCAGACAACTCACCTGGATGCCTTCCTGGTGAGGTGCTGAAGAGGAAATTGTGTCTCTTGGCTGTCCTGGGAATGCCATGGATGCATGGATGGATGGATGGATGGATGGATGGATGGAAGTAACGATGGATGCATGGATGGATGGATGGATGGATGGACTCCTGAGGGTGCAAATCAGAGCCTGATTGTGTAGAAGTTAATGAGAAAATAAACCTTCTGCTGATGTGCTTTATGTCCTCATTAAACATTTTCTGTTAATTTATGTTCTCACTCATGCCGTGTTATTTATGATGAGTGTGGTGATGATGATGATGATTCCATTTGATGAGGACAACAAGAACAATAAATCAGGGTACGCTTCAGGGGAGACCTACCTTGTCATAAATAAGTCATTTAATATGTAAAGATGTAAAGCCTAAAAATTTCACGATGTCAGCGAAAATCCCAAAGCCAAATCTGACTGAGCAAACATCCATCCATCCACTTCTCACTCACATCTAAATGAAAGTTAAGCATCAGTAACAAGGTGAATTGGCTCTTTCAAAATATTGCGTACCAATAAATTAAAACAAATTCCCAGTTGCTTTCCCTAATGGGCAGCCTTGGAGTTACACTAATCACAAACTGGCATCCCAGTTCTTTATTTCCAATGTATTCAGGTGCAAATACTTCTTATCTCAGCTCTTTAGAAGTGCTGATCCTGAGGACTTTAATATAAAGTAGAGCTGGTTGACCTAGATGATGAATACATCGGTGACAGTTTAAATAGGCCTTATTGATTGGAAACAAACTGCGAAGTGTTTGGAACTAAAAAACCATTATCCAAGCATGCCAGCTGCCCACTCACTCTCCATAGTCACTCCACTCTTTCACATGGAAGATAAATAACGCTGATTACTGCAGCATAGCTGTTTATGCTGCAATACATCCTTCTTTTTCTTTATTAGCACTGTCATCAATTAGTGAAGGTCTTTCAGTGTGTTTGTACCATGAACCTGAATTAAAATTGTATTTGTGGACATTTCTTAATATGATGACTTAATAACAAAATGTTTTTTCACTTACTTTGCTCTTATCGTGTCTCTGCACTATTAAAATTCTTGCCCGGTGGAATTACAATCAGATTACTTGGCTTTAAAGCCTGTTGAGCTGGCATTTATCGAAATCATGAACAAAGGAGGAAATCAAAAGAATTCTTTCTGATATTTCTGCTAGATAATAGTTTGCTGTCGATGCAGAATCAGACACTAAATTCTATTGATTCTACTGTCACTGTCACTGAGACTTTAAATGCGTGGCCAAACTGACATTACAGAAACATACGTTTCATTTTCAAACTTGCTAGTAATGGGGCTGTAGGCCATAAAGTCCATCCATCCATCCATGACCACCAAGTAGAAGTACACCATCTGCCTGACGTCAGTCACAGAAAAACAAGTTAATGAACAGAAAAAGTGGCAAAATGAAAAAAGTTTAAATCTAAGTTTTATATTCAAGAAACATGTCAAAAATAAATAATGAAACACTGACAGTGCAGTACGTAAAGCTTTCACCTTTAATGCCGCGCCAGCTCATGGACAACAAGAAAAAGAGAAAGAAGTAAATGTTACTGCGATGGCGACGTTTCTTTTTCTGTTCAGCCTCGGTTCCATGTCCTCTTGTACTCTGTCATTTTTCAGAGAGCAGCTTTGTTGTGTCCTAAACCAGCTGAGAAAATTGATGAAACCTGAGTGTTCCTAAAAATACTTTTTTTTCCACAGTACAAAACCTCCCATTAGTGCTCCAGCTGTCACGTCTGGCCACCTTTGAAAGGAAAAAACAACAAAAAAACTCATCTTGTTAGCAAGTCGACTGTCTGGAGACCGGGTCATCACGTCAACACCGTGTGAAGATATTCAGGAAATTTGGTTTACCCGCTTGAGCCACTGTAATCACAGACGCCCACAGTGGGTGGAATCACTGCTGTGTATTATCCGCACCCGAAGCCAATGATCTAACAGGACGTTTTATATAATTTTCAGTCTGATAAAAGCACTTCGCTGCCTAGAGCCCATTATACAGTCATAAGAAAATACGTACACCCCATATGACAGCTTGTAGACACACCTTTAGCAAGTAATTGTCATGACTTTCAGTCTCTCACATTTTTATTTCATTGCTTAAGTTTTCTGAGGTTTGCAGACTTACACATTTAGGCTCAGGGTTCCTCCAAATCATTAACTCAATTTGTGTTAAATCTGAGTCCAGATAAGCAGCAAACGGCTCCAATAGCAATAAACTACTGTAGAAGAAAACTGTGAAATACCAGACTATATAAGAAAGACCCACAATCACGTATTAAAGGGTGAAAATAAAGCAGAAGACGCAGCAGAAACATGACATGTCTGTTATTTTCAAGGTTAAAGTTTCCTCATCACAGTATTCTCAAACTCTTTGATGCATTTTCCTCTGATGCAAAGCGAGTATTCACATTGAGATGGAAATGTGATGTTTTGATTAAGGCCATCTGCAGAGCCATTTTTTAAAAAACGTGCTGCTTCGTTTTGACAACTCGCTGAAACTAATCTACATCCTACTGTGCAAACACTCTAATCTCTCTCTGCTGCAGCAGTAACTTCATGACAAAAACAAACTAACTTACTGTTTCACAGTGACTTTACAGCAAAAGTATGAATACAGGAGCGAAGTCCTCAAATACCAGTTCACAGGATGAAGGCGAGTATAACCAACAGCTGGAATAACAGTAGTGTTTTTAGAACTCAACATGTGAGGCTCCCAAAATGTCTCTCCTTTAACACATAAGTGGAACGAAACAGCTCCAGCTGCCTTTAAATGGATCGATAAGCTTGTCATCAAGAGAATAACAGTTGATGGGTTTTTGTGACGCAGTAGTTAAACTGCACTGGGATTTGGCTGGTGTCACATCATCTCACTGAACAGATTTTGTGTGTAATCACGCCATGGTAAACCTTGGTGTTTGGTGATAATAGGGTTACCACATTTGCACAGATGTCATCACCATTATCAGCTTAAAGATAACTTTATGTTTCTCATGTTTATCTAATACTTATTGAATGGTTATTGCTCAAACTTCCAAAAATTGTATCTGGTCTTTAAGTCTGACATCATTGACTTCAGGTCCCAAAGTCAAACGAACACTGCAACATCACTGAGAGTTACAAACTGTCTAAATTCTTTCATCTGTAATGAAATGATCAGAGTGGCTGCGCTACCAGGTGTAACAATTAAGTTTAACATCCAGGCATCTATGAAAACAGAGTTTATTAAGTTTGGCGGAGTTCAAAGTTAGCAGTTAGCTTGCTGGTTTCCATCTAAAGATGATATACCACGTTCTGACTGAGGGATTTCTGAAAAATTAAAACGTACAGCTCTGCTATCACTTCTGACATAAATGAAGACAGAAAACTAAACAGCAGTGATGTTTGTAGGGTTACTGAAGTTGGGCTAGCTGGTACATAATTGTGATATTTACAGAAATTTTGAGATATCCTCATGAGCAAGGATGCCCAGCCAAAGACCAAATCTGTAATTCTTGTGGCAAATTCAATCATTTTGCAAAGCAATGTCGCTCAAAGAAAAAAGAGACACATTGTGGAAAGAAGTATAAGAAAAATCTGCCACCGCAAACTGTTCATCAGGTAACAGATAACGCTGCACATGTGGAGACAGGGCACACATCCAGCAGTGATGACGCTTATGTATGGACACAGCTCAACATCCTAAACTCCCACATACTGAAGTCAGAGTAATGGGCACCCAGATACCGGTGCTAATCGATTCTGGGGCCACTGCTAACTACTTAACTGAAGCTACCTACAACAAACTGACACCACGTCCTACGTTAACTTCTACAGACTAGAGATGGCACGATACCACTTTTTCATGTCTGATACCGATACCGATATCATAAATTTGGATATCTGCCGATACCGATATGAATCCGATATAGTGTTTTTTAATCAATAAAACTGATTTTTGTTTAATATCTTGCTGCTTTTTGTATAAGTTCATACTCAAGTTAAAAAAAAAACCACTAAATCTATTCTGTTATACCTGCATGCAACAAAATGCACTGCACCCAAAATATTTCATAGTTCAGCAATCCTGATCAATCTAATAAACTTAAACCTACTCCATCCTCCCTATTCTGGTATTTTAAAGAGTAAACAACCTAACTAATAAGGCTCTAAAACTCCCAGCAAAAAAAAAAAAAAAAATAGGGAACCACCCTCCACCTCATGATGCTTAATCGACGTAATCAACTTTAATTTGATGCAGTGTGAAAAAAAAATGCACAGAAATAAATTATTTTTCAAGAAATATTAAATAGATTCAACATCTCCCTTCAACAAAATTGCAGACTGCACAGATGGTACCTTCCAAAAGGAAAAAGTACTATAGCTTACTAGGGTATATTAGACTTAATAGTTACTATATACAGTAATGGACTTCTATACATTTTACATCAGATTAAAACTTTGGGTGTAAGATTCAGATAAATATTAAATAATTAAAACCTAGACATTTTAAATGAGAATAAGAAAGAAAAGTATGTCTTTGTGCCCCCTTTTCCCTGTTAATGCCCTATCGGCCCCCCTGGCTAAACTTTGCTAGATCCGCCCCTGCACAGTTACCAGCGTCAGCTACGTAGAAAAAGATCCTCGAGTAGAAAGTAATATTAAATAAATTCTAACAACAGCTTATCAAACTTAAACGTGCTGCTGTTGTTCAGCCGCTGGTTTCCTCTTTCTGGCGCGAAGTGGGCGATAAACAAGCAAGAGAGACGGACTCGCAACAGAAAAACCAATCAGCTGATCATTGATCAGTTTCATGATTGAAGTATACTTCAATCTCCTAAGAGATTGAAGTATATTGAAGTATTGAAGTATTCACTCTCTCTAGTATTGAAGTATTGAAGTATATTGAAGTATTGAAGTATTCACTCTCTCTCTCTCCTGCTGCTATAGCAGCAGGAGAGAGAGAGAGAGAGAAGAGGCAGTCGCTCCATATATCGGTTGTAAAGCTTAACACGTGAATGCTTTACAAACATTAAGAGATGAACTTACACATTTTCTTTACTTCTCTCTGGGATAACTTCCTCGGAGATGAAATGCCGGATTGGTAGCGAGGCTAGAAATACACACAGCGGCTCTATCACGTGAGGCATACTGCTGCCACGTGCTACGGTTATGATCCGAGTTACGCCATGTCGCAAGTTCTGTGAGGTGCTTTTTTGATATTTAATGGATCGGATTACTTTTTTTTTTTCTCTCCGATATCCGATCCAGTAATTTACGTCAGTATCGGACCGATACCGATTCGTAATATCGAATCGATCCATGTCTACTACAGACATCAATATTTACCCATACCACTCATCTACATCTCTCCCTGTGTGTGGTGCATTCAGGTGCAGGGTGGAAAAACAAGACAAAACAGTTAGGTGTTCCTTCTTTGTCATTAAAGGAGGAGGTTTCAATATTTTGAGCTTTGAAACCTTACTCTGAATCGAGAGAAGTGTGAATTTAATAAAACAAAACTTGAGTTTTTTGGTTTCATCTTCTCTGCAGCTGGCATTTCAGCAGATCCTAAAAAGGTTGCAGCAGTTCAACACGCTCCCAACCCAAAAAAAACCCTGCTGACATCAAAAGTCTCCTTGGCATGGCCAATTACTGCTCGAGGTTCATCAGGGACTTCTCATCGATCTCTGAGCCACTGCGCAGGCTCACACACAAGGCCACCCCTTGGACATGGGGTCAAAACCAAGAAACTGCGTTGCAGGCACTCAAGGTCAGTCTCACAAGCGACACGACAATGTCCTACTTCTATCCCAGCAGAATGAAAGTGCTCGTGCATGTAAGGTTGCAGGAGAGTATGTCAATTTCTTCTCTTATCACTCCACCCCAAAAGCCATGACACTTCACGAGATAAAAACAGAGACTCTGAAAGACCAGGTTCTGCAGGAAGTCATCGGTCACATCAGGAACAACACGTGGCATCTAACAGATAAATCCCAGCATGCTGACATTTTGAAATGATTCAAACATGTTCAAAGTGAACTAACAGTAGCTGACTCATCTGACTTCATACTCAGAGGCATGAGGATAGTTATTCCAACTGTCCTACAAGAAAGAGCAATACAACTGGCACATGAAGGGCACCAGGGTATCGTCAAGACCAAAGCGCTACTACGTACCAAAGTATGGTTCCCAGAGATCGATCAGAAAGCAGAATCTGCAGTTCAAAAGTGTCTGCCATGCCAAGCTAGCACACCTGTCACACACACTGACCCTCTGCAGATGTCACCATTACCCGAAACACCCTGGCACAGTGTCAGTGCAGATTTTTATGGACCACTCCCTACGGGGGAATACCTGCTCATTAACACAGACGAGTATTCTCGCTATCCAGTCGTTGAAAGTGTACGCTCAACATCAGCATCTTCTGTTATCCCAGTCATTGACAAAGTGTTCTCCATGTTTGGAATCCCAAGGACAGTAAAAACTGACAATGGTCCTCCTTTTAACAGTGAGGCTTTCTCAGTTTGCAGGCTACCTAGGATTTCATCATCGCAAAATCACACCTTGTTGGCCTCAGGCGAATGCCATTGCTGAGAGATTTATGAGAACCCTAGGCAAAGCACTGAGAGTTGCCGAAACACAGGGCACACCATGGAAACAGCACCTAAACATCTTTCTTCGTGAGTACAGATCTACACTTCATAGCGCAACAGCGAGCTCACCAGCTGAAATACTGTTTCAACGCCAGCTATACACTAAGCTCCCTTTCATTAACACCACTCCGCGGAAGTGTTCAGATGCTAAAGTGAGAGCAAAGGATGATAGTGCAAAGATCAAGATGAAGGAGATCGCAGATGCAACCCGTCGCGCCAGACCACACTCACTAAGACTGGGTGACACAGTGCTGCATCGCCAACCCAAGAACAACAAATTATCCACACCTTACAATGCAAAACCCTACAAAGTGACCAAGGTTAAGGGCTCTGAAGTTACAGCTACAAGGGATGGACACTCAATTATCAGGAATGCCTCATTCTTCAAGAAAATCCGACATGGACTTGAAGATGCCCCACCTGGACGGCATGTCGACCCCGCCTTAACAGACAAGCCCAGATACCCAGTCAGATCAAACAGATGCGTACCTATGCATCTGTCTGATTACATCAGATCTAAGACTTGAATATCTGAGTGACCAGTTAAAGGTTACACTGCGTGTAACATGTTTGTTGTTCCTGAATCTAACACTGTAACCAGGATTCTAGTGATAGTGTTTAGTCAGAGATCTGCACAGATGCAGTGCTGTTTAATTGATGTTTAGGTGTGGAGAAACTCAAGTAATAAGAACGTTCAGTAATTTTATTAGGTGTCGTTGTCATAGGTTCAGATTAATAATTCACCTCGCTGAGTACCCAAGTTTGTTAAAAAAAAAAAAGGTGATTGTGATGTTTACAGAAATTTTATTTTGAAAGGTCGAATGTAAGGCGGAAGGATGATATAAAAGAGGAGACAACAAAAAAACGGTAGATGAACAAGTTAGCGCTACAGACTGTGTTGCCGCTGCAAGCCTGAGAATTAAAGAATGGAACTGAGAAATACTGAAGGTGTCATCATTAATGTTTGAGGCATGCAAACATTACAATAATGATGTGCTATGTGGTGGCTAGCTACACAGCAATGGTTAGCATAATGCGATGGAGGATGAACACCTGCTTTTTTCCACTCCATAAAAGTTAACGTGAGGATTCCCGATGGTTACGGACAAATGCAATTGCATGGCAGGATAAACGGACCAAATTTCAGTCAGGAGAACAACTGAGATAATCCATCCACAATATGAGGTTAGTCATTAAAATACTGCTGCATGGACTGGGCTGTAGTTACACCGTAAGGTTTTAAAAACTGAGCTTTAAAACATTACACTGATAAATAGTGGTAATAAAAACCAAGAGAGGCCGACAGTGGTCACTGACTTTTTTAGGGGCTTGTTCAGATTAAATAGAACAAGATTAAAAGCATTAAAACATGTTAAAAACACAACAGCCTTAATAAAAGTAGAGTAGGAAGCAGGGTTCATCAAGTCATCACTTCACAACCAGATAAGCTCCACAGTACAGGACAATAGTCAAAAACTACACTTCTGTTAAAGCCACTAGCTTGATGTTCCAGGTTTCAGCCTGTCTTTACCAACTCACCATGCGCCAACATGAAGGATAACTGCTGTGAGGAGACATATTTTAACCCACACAGTCTGAACCTGGTAGTTGAAACTAAACCTGTAGGTGAAAGGAGCAGAAAAAAATGTGTGATAAGTTTGGGCTAAAGACAAAGTTGAAACACTACAAGTGCAGTGTGAGTCTGGCTTAATCCTACAAACTCTCCTGGACTTCGAAAGCTTCCCCCCTCCTCCGTTCCCTTACAGCTGCCACCTCATTCTTTGTGTAAAACAAAGGCTGTTAAAACTTTTGTCCTTGTTGGTTCTGTGTTTGGGTCTGTTTAGAACTACCGCCCGAGTCAGCCCTGACAGACGCTAGCTCGTAGTGAAGAAACTCACCTGACAAATGGACACACACACTGGTGTTTCCTGCAGTTTGGTACTGATCAATTGGATACAAACTGTGTCTTTGTGCTTGATGTTAGCACTGAGCTTTTCATGTGCTAACATCAAGCAACCATTTGGTTAAAAACATAAAAATCCATAATGTTTTCAATGCAACGAGCTACAGCTCTTTCATACACACACACAAAGCTGGAAACCTGTGACTGTACTTTATTAGGGTTACATTACAACGTGCATCAATGCGATGGCAGCACATTCAGAAAGGTAACATCTGCAAAGCATCAAAACACAAAAATACAGAAAGCTGAAACAGGAAAACACAAATTTAACATTATTAAACTAGAACTCTGATAATTAAACATCTTTACACAGAAAATTTCACACAGTTCATTTGTTTTAAATGACAGCTGAGCACATAACTGTCTTCTTTCCATTTCAGGCACAATACAGAAAGCTTTCATCATTCAGGTCTCATCAGTGATGCGCCACCATTTCTTTTTGCTTTAATTTTCTTTTAGTCACATAAATCTCACATTGACACGTTTACATAGGTCACCTTCTCTTTTTGAGCTACTCTTCTATTTTTTCTTGGAAGGAGAACAGAACCTGTGATCCTTTGAACCCAACTAATTAAAGTCTTTAATATTATAATTGTGTGCTCGTCCCCTTAGACCAACATGAACCGTGTCCTTATCTCCCCTCGCACCACTTTGACACAAACGGCAATATAAAGCAAATTTTACCGACAACCACTGGTTACTAATTCTTCCTATGTGGCTCTGATTGGACGAGCAGGTTAACAGGCCCGGCGGTCCTGTTTTTTGTCTTATTTGTTCAAGGAATTTTGGCCCCAGTTTCATTCCACAAAGGCTTCCCCGTATATATTAGAGACAGCCCCCACAGGGCCTAATTGATTTAAAATCCCCTCTCATTTTCCAACACTGAAAATTAATGATGAGTAATAATAATACCCTCCATACCGGATAAATTTGATCGACTGGTTAAATTGCAGTGTGTAATACTACTGTAGTTACTGTCTGTACATATTGTTAACACAGTACAGTCTCATGTTAAAAACTAAATTTCAACTAGTTTTATTCCTGGAACCAGTCAGAACAGATGAAACTTTGTGGTTTTAGTCTTGTTGTATTTTCAGGGATTCTTTGCTTCAGTTTTTATTAGTTATGTCTGTTCCGCCACCACACAAGCAGGGGGCCGGTTACTGAGCACCAGTCAGGAAAAAACATTTATTCCCAAGCTGTTGCTGGCACTCGCTGTGAAATTAATGGCTAAGTTCTCAGTGTCAAAACTACACTGGTTTTAGTTTTTCCCTCACTGGTTGCCGAGCAGTTGCTGGAGGATGCTCGGTGCTGCTGCTGTTGCACTATGAACCTCTTTGCAGTTGCTTTGCTTGCAAACAGAGTGCTAGTGTCACCCATGGTTTGGATGGAAGATTCTGACTGGTTGGCATCTTTCATGCAAACTACAGGAAACTGCAGCAATCTACTACTGACCACAGTAAACACAGGGTAGAAGGAGATGACGATGATTTGGTTAAAAAAGAGGAACATTTTTCTTGACACTAACATGCATGTCTTTGGACTGTGGGAAGAACCCACAGAGACCCACAGAGGGGTGAACATGAAACCTCCACACAGCAAGAACCCAACCAGCTGGTGCATTCAAACCTAGCACCTTCTACTATATTTTATTTTGATTTATACAACAGTTCAGTGAAAAGAGAAAGGTCCACGATCGTACTTTCTTTGATTGTGAAATGTAAATTAAATTTTTTACAGCGTGGTCAGAATTTGTCTAGAACAGCAAGTCACTGTAATCTCTAACAAACACTCGGGAGGAAACATTCATTTTGTTGGCCTTTTGAGAGGCGGTGACTTCATTATTTTGCTGCTCCTGTGAGCATTTGTAGCAGCAGGACCGGTCACTGTGAAAACACTGCAGTGAAAGCTAATATTCAAGGTACTGCTAGTAATTAAGAACGTGTCAGTGGGAGCAACAGAGACTCACTGGTGTGTTTTTAAAAGACAATAATGGAGCTGTTTGGCACAGAGGGGTGAAGATAAGGCTTTGGAAACAAAGAAAACCGCCCCCATCTCTGAAATTTGAACGGTATCTGCAGCTTTATGAAACTGGTCTAATAATGGGCGTGTTTCTCTCTGTCTAATTGCTCAACTTGATTACATATAATCATCTTCTTTCCCCACTCATCAATGTCTTTACTCTGCAGCTGGGAACCCAACTGGCCACACTCAACCACCTTTCGGCTAGACATTTTTTTCAGCTCACAAAGAAGCTTCAATGATGTATATCTATATGCATATTACTCAGAAATATATAACCCATAAAATAACAGCATGTCATCATCAGGCTAAAGTCATTCTTTACTTCGTCATGTTTGCTCTTCAAGGATTCTAATTCCACGTGTAAATAAATAGATAGAATAATGATCATAAATAAATAAAAAATAATAAAATCACTTTCTATAAATTTATAAGATGAAGATATCACACACATCGTAGTTTAAAAACATTTTAAGTCATGCAACTTATAATAAAAAATGTATTATTGTGGGGTCTACCTTACAATTTAAAGGGCCTTGAGGTGAGTGTTGTTGTGATTTGGCGCTGGATTGAATGTATTGAATTAAACTGAATTAAAGGCACACAGACAGCCGCCAACATCATCTTTTGCCTTCTTGTTTGTTTTGTGTGTTATTTAATGATCTCTGCTGCGTTATTTTGTATCTAAGGTTGTATTACAGCTTTAGTTAGCTACGGTATGAGTCAGTCTGCATTATCTGTACTCTGTGCAGTGTTTATGACCTTTTTATTGTGTTTTAGATAACCATTTGGAGATGTGGCTGAGGACAGAAGATTAAAATTTGCCTATAGGGCAAACTGTGGCTCATGCACTGCTACTTTCCTCTGGATCGATGAACACAGTGCTTGTTAAATAAATGAAATGATGAAGAGGGAGATTTCTTGGACCTAAATGTTCTCACCCAGATATTCTCTGTCAGAACTGTTTTAAAATCATCTCATTATCAGCTGCACGGAGGTAATATACGAGCATGCAGCACCTTGTTTCCAGCTCTCTCCTATGAGAGATAATGTGAATATGCATTCAGCACCGCATGAGTTTTCAATTACATTCAGGCCATATATTTGATGGCCTGAGCAGCCTCATCCACAATGTGATCTCAAGTGTGACCAAAAATGAAAGAAATAAGCAAAGCAGTTTTTACTGCTTTAAGTTAGTATAGTGAAGCATGATGGGATGGAGGGCGACTCACCCCTTCATCCATGTTAATTCCACCCAGGCTGCACAGCTCCTGCTCCCTGCAGACTGAGCGACATCCAAGTTCTCCTTTTCTTTAAAGACTAAAAAACTTGAGTACTATGATGCGCACAAGTCATTTTGTTTCTTAGTTTTAATGTAGACAAATTGTCAAGTGTGGTGCTGTAACAGGATGCCACTAGTACAACAAGTCAGCTTAACTGGATTTCTGTCCCTGTAAGATATTCCATGATCAGCTGGAAGTGGTATCACTTCAGCATTAACATCAGCACAGAAACTGTGAGCTGGGTGCTTCATAGTGGGTTTCCATGGTAACGTCTAGGTGGCCCAGTGTTTTTATCCATGAAGTACATGTTGAAAAAAATAGAATTCTCAGTGACGCTTTAATCATATCATTCATCCTTGGCGTTTTCCTGCTACAGATCATTACTCATTAGCTGAAATAAACACCAATACACCCAAGTTAACCCAAGTTGCCCACAGCATCATCGTGTTTCTGTTGCATTGACCAGAATGATCCTTTGCAGATGTTTATCGTATTTTTTTTAGCAAACTGAGGAGAAAAACGAAGCTGAAAACTGGACTTCCTCCACTTCATACTGGTCCAACAGTGATTCAGGCCCATTTCAAATCACCGATTCAAAGTGGCTTAAAAAATCCTCATGTTGATGCTTCAACAAACCATTTCTGCTGCTATTTTCATCTTTTAAAGACAGTTACTATTTAACATACAAAATAATAATATAATGACAGAGTACACCTGGGCAAACTGCCGTCTCACATTCATGCTCGATTTCTGCCATATTTAAGTCTAAACCACATGATCAGCCTACAGTGCTGGGAAAAAGTATGTACCCCCTTTCTGATTTCTTAGTTTTTGCATATGTATCACCTTTCAGATGATGATATATCCTGCAGTTCAGTTTCACCAACCACACCCAGGCCTGATTTCTGTCTGTCAGGGGTTGTGTGTGGAGGCGTGGAAGAGATGACCCAAACGCAGAACTCACAGTGAAGAAATGATGAGGATTTATTGGACCGGGTGAATGAACAAAGCAGGAACAGCAGAACTGACTAGCTGACTGAAAGACTGAGTGGCTGGCTGAATAACTGAGCGCTAACAGGAACGACAACATAACATCAATGACACGACAAGGGCTGAAGGGAAGAGAGGGCTTAAATACATGATTAACAATGACAACGATTGGAGACAGGTGAGTGAACAGCTGAACCTAATGAACTAATGATATATGGGAAGAGGACTGAACATAATGCACACAGACCAAGGCTAACACAATAAAACAGGAAGTGGAACAGGCAGTAGATAAACAGTGAACGTGAACTGAAAATACTGGGTCAACGACCCAGCAACCCTGACACTGTCAGACCCACTGAATCAAGAAATCAACTAAAACAGAACCTGTCTGACAAAGTGAAGCCGGCTAGAAGATCTCAGAAAGCACCACATCATGTTACGATCTAAAGAGACATCTGATAAACAAAGTCAATAGCATCTATCAGTCTGGAAAGGTGTACAAAGACTTTATCCACAAATGGTGAATTCAGAGAACAGTGCTGAACCTTCCTAGGAGTGACCAGAGTGCCAAAATTACATCTGGCCCCTTCTTCAGAACTGAAGCAGCTTCTCGGATGAGAGATGAAACGTCCTCAAGAAACTTAAAGAGGTCCAAGACTTAAAGAGGTATCTTTCCAGGCTCCTTAGACCAGCCTACCAAAATTACTCCAAGAACGCATGGACAACTCATCCAGGAGGTCACAGAAGACCCAGAACAACATCTAAAGACCTGCAGACTCAATTAAGGTCAGATTCAACAGTAAGAAAGAGACGGGGCAAAAATGGCCTCCGTGGGAGAAAAACCACTGCTGACCAAAAAGATCACAAAGACATTTGCCACCAAACATCTGGATGATCCCCGAGACTTCTGGGATTTTTATTCTGTAGACTGACGAGACAAAAGCTGAAATTTCTGAAAGGTTTGAGTCCCGTTACATCTACATCAAACTAACAGCGTTTCATACAGAGAACATCACAGCAGGAGTCAGACACTGTGGTGGTAGTGTGATGGCTTCTCTGATGCTTCAGGATGACTTGATGTGACTGATGGAACCATGAATTCTGCTCCATACCAGAAAATACTGAAGGAGAATTTCCTCAAGCAGTCAGGTTATGCAGCAGGATAATGATCAATAAACAAAGATTTTGGGGTGGCCAAGTCAAAGTCTGGACTTACACCACAAAGAGAGTGGTCCAAAATTCCTCCACAGTGATGTGAAATACCCGTTACCAGTTACTTTTTTATACAGGGCAGGTAGGCTTGGATGACTTTATATTTACTCAGGTTATCTATATGAATTTATTTGATGATTTGAAGCATGTAAATGTGACAAATATACAGGAGGGTTGTCTTGGGCCGGCAGTCCTCACACGGTGACCTGCCTTGGTTATGTATTGCACTGTTGTCCCTCGTTATCCCTTTTACTGGGGGGGGGGGGGGGGGGGGGGGGGTGCATGTGTGTGTGTGTACGTGTGTGTGTGTGGCGATGTCCTGGTTTTCCTGGGAAACAGGTCTAGAGAGTGTGTCCCACCGGGACATGCAGCGGATCAGCCTCGTCTGTGGGAGTGGCTGACCTTGCGTCGATGCCGGATCGTTGCAAGAATTCCCGTTAGTTTCTAAGCAAGACAGTCAGTAAGTGTGAGTTTGCTGCCGTTGTGAATGTACTAATGGCTGCGTCTGTGATTTCCCAACGAGAGGGAAACACGGAGCACGGACACTGGGAGAAGACACGGCATAGAAGTCGGGGACACACGGGGATCTATCATTGCGTTAATATTTACCTCACTGTAAATAAATGCACTGTGTTCATTACAGAGAGTCCTGCATTTGGGTCCTACTTTCCCTGCAACCCCACACAGTTGATGTTTAGACGCATCCACACACACAGGTGGTGTCGGTTGGTGCGGGTATTCATAGTTACTGTCTGAGCAGATAGCATACTTTTTTCTTTGTTTTTTTCAAAGAGCTTTGGGTATTTGGTAGAGATAAACAAAAAGTCTCAAGATGACACTAGAAATCATGACCTGAGAACCTAGAAACAGCCACTGCTTTCCTTTTCTGTAGTCTCCTGTCAGAAACTGGATAGTTTTAAAGAGACAGACAGACGTCCTATAAACAGAAGAATGATTAGAGAAAGTGAAGTCTTGCAGAGACAAACAGAGCAAAGTCAAAAAGGTGAAACAGAGAAGGAAGGATTTCAGATTTCAGGACCGGAACAGCTCTTTCTCATTACTTTTGTCATGGACACAGTTTGATAGATTGCTATGATTGGATGTGGTGGGGGAGCTGCTGTTATCACACAGTGCTTAAATAATGCTTAAATAATCCGATTAAATAGTTGTTAAGGCCTGGTCCATTTTAATAACATTCAATCAGTCTCAAATTCTGGTTTCAGTTTGTGGAAACTCTGACAGAGTATAGCTGATCCTTTTATAAAGTTAGAAATATACAAGCTCGTCCAACAGATTACGTTTCTGAACAGAAACCCAGGGTGGGCAGCTAGCTGGGAAACACTCCTTCAAATGCTCCTTTCAGGTCAAGTTTGAGGTGCTCTGCAGTTTGCAGGCACAGAACAGGCTGACAGCTTTCCTCACAGTCAGCAATTCAACAAAGCAGGCGTGATACATGAACCCAGATTAACTGCTCGATTCCTTTCAGTGGTTCTTTATATCTGAGAAAAAACACATATTGTGGAGAGATCTTGGCACTGGAACATAAACTGATTGGACAATTAATATTTGGTTTAATGAGCCGAGACGTGGAATTAGAGCTGCAACAAGCGGTTTGACTATCTGAGTCCCTTTTCAGGCAAGAACACCAATCATCAACCTTTAGTTCTCAGATCTGACAATCTGCAGCTAGATTTCAGGGGGAAAAAACAAGCTTTCCAAAGCTCAGAGAAAAAGTGGAACTTAATTTTTAACATGGATATGAGTCACTTTTTTTAAACTTTAAGAAACAGACAGAAGCCTTGCTGTATGTAGCCTTCTGCGAGCGTTCTTCTAATTCTTTGTAGATTGAAATTCTTTAAAATGTTTTGAGCTACACTAAAAACTAAAATGTTCCTCTTTCTTCCATGCCCAGATGTTTTGGCATGACTGTCATCACACCAGCCTCCTTAAAAGACAAAACGGTCATTTTTACCCCTGGCGGCAATGACAGCGTACAGAGTGACAGGATGAACATGATAGCGGCTCAGAGATGCTGCTCATTCCACTAAACCGACAAAAGACTCAAGCAGATGCAACTGAAGTGTGTATCCATCTGCACTGTTGCCCTTTAATGGTGACGTAAAACACACACACATACACAGACTACTATATTTTCACTAGTTAAGGGTTTCGAGCCATGCCTGGTTTATCACTGGCCTGATTGAATCCATAAAAGTTCTGATGAAGGTTATTCTGTGAAACTGAGCCATGGTCAAACTATAAGGTTCAACAGATGTGAATCTTATAGCCCGTTGACAGCTGCCTGCACGCTGTAATTTCAGCTTCTTACATTTGATTGTCTAATTTAAAAGCTACAAGCCTGAGGTGACGACCAGCAGCCAGGCTGCCCTGTAACCTGTCCTCTCTCCACTTTAAATAAGCCTTTAAAAAACATTTATTTCTACTAAAATATGGCAATGATGCTGCAGATTGGTGTGTGAGTGTGTGCCTGTGCAGAAGCATTTATTCTGTGACTGACATTCGAACAGGACTTTCCAACACAGGAAGGTGAAGCATGCACAACATCAAAGAAAACACACTCAGTTTAAAAGAGAAGAAAACTGACACCAAAACACGGTCAACAGGACGTCACAGCATCTCTTTGAAAATATGGCACAGATACTCCATCAGCTGTTGACGCTAAGGCAGAAGCACAAAGCTCTGTTAGGTTTTGCATTCACCAGGAAAGGCTTATTATCAAAATCTGATTCTGCGGTGACTTCAGTTACAGGTGAGCAAGATATTGTCGGGTGATGATGGTAATCTTGTTCCATGGATGGGTGAGGAGCTGCTCCTGATTGTTAACAGTCGGTAACAGGATTCATTGAGGAGATCAAAAATGAGCATGAGTGTCACAGCTCTGTCCTCAAGAGCATAAGCCTGTGTAATTCTGTATTTCACAGGTCCATAAAAATTTGTGATGCAATTAGTTAGTAATTATGGAAGGAAAAGGGAGTTCAAACTAGTCGCTCTTACTTCATAACCCGAGGAGTCTTCATGAAGTGCACAGCAGGGCAATGCTTTGCATTTATCTACAAGCAGGCTAACAATTAATTCACCAAATAATATATGTTTGGAAGCAAAGCACTTCCTATAATTTAGCTCTTATTAATGTTCCAGAACACCCTGAATCCACGTTTAAAGCCCTCTTGTTTCTACGTGGCTTTAACAGCTTCTTAAATTGGAATCAATCTGCTTTTCCCTTTTTTCACTTACATCTCCGGTTCCATTGTCAAATACTCTCGTGAGCCAAAGCTCCAAATATTGATGTCAGTGAAATTTGTAATACCTCTGGAGGTCACCTGTGATCATAATCCACTTTAAATCTGCAATCTAAGATTGCACTGCAAAGTATGCATCACATTTGAGCCAATAATAAAGTCCAGTATTGGGCTGAAGTGTGTCGGGTCGGTAGTTCAGTAAAAATCAGTTTTTTCTTCTGCTTCTCTCAGAGCTGTGGAGGCCGATATAAATGAAAGCCTGGAATCGTGCCACTACACTCGGCAAGTAAAACCACTCACAGAAAAAGACATTTCAAACCTATCAGGAGAGCAAAAGTCTCTTAAAGCTCGAAGGATAATGAGAAGCAGGAGGAACAGTTTGCTGCCTTTCAAAAGACTCTGCAGTTTATTGGCAGCCAAACAACAGCAACATTAAAGTCTGCAGTTCAAAAACAGAAACATCAGGGAATCTGAGTAAAACAGAGACTCTGCTGATGTGAGCAGACGGGTTCAGGTTCCCCTTTTAACACCAAAACTATGGCAACAGCAGCATTCATTTTAAAATGAAAAGCAAGAGCTGCTGTTTGTTGGCTGTGAGGGGAATTTCTCCTGTACAAATATACATTAAAGTAAATCAGCGATCTCACATCGCAAGATCATTTCCTTCTCATGAGTAAATCAAGAGCTGCAGCTTAAGCTATGTGCCTGTCAGTCATTTTCAATCAGACCCAAGATGTTTCCTCAGTTTGGCCAGCGACTCAATTTGAAGCAAGAGAAAGTGACCCGCAGCTTTCCAGCAGAGGATTATGGATCACACTCTGTGCTCGAGCTTCTCAGGTTGGCGATGCTACCGCCTGCAGAAATAGGCCACACTGGGTACTTTCCTAACACCCAGCAGCACTTTGAGATTTGCTCCATGAAAACACAAGCAGGACCTTGGTGAGGACAAATGCCCGCTGGCCTCCAACTCAAACCGCCTGTGTTATTGTTCAAGGACCAGAGGGCTAACGAGAGCAGCCCTGCCAGACCCTGTTCTCATCAGAGGTCCTTATGAGTTCAACACACACAGCAAGTTAAAGAGTTTAAGGCTGCTTCCAGTAATGTGACATCCAGAAAAACTAAAGCTGGCACCAGAGAAGCACTTTTCACAAAAAATGTTTTAAGACTGTTAGCTGTTAAAACCTGGTGGATACAGCAAGCAACAGAGCCACAAAACAAAGAGCTACCAAACAGATTCAGGTTCAAGTGCGTTCATCTCCAAAGTGGTTTTAGGAAGAGTTCGGATAAAGACAGGCCACACCCCATCACTGAGTAGCCTCCGAGCATTCTCCGAGACCTTGGATAACATGTGAACATTTTTCCTCTGAGAGTTCTGAAACCTTTATCTGAGTGCAGCAGACAAACGAGCCCACTCAGTGAAATCAACACACAAAAATGGCTTTTTAGATGAGTCCATTGACGGTGAGCCTCCCGGCAGCAAAGCACAGAGAAAACGAGCAATAGCTGCAGATATGCTAACGTTGCAGCCATGCTGTCGGCTTTAAAGTCTGTGAGGCTTTTCTCACAAATTTGATTCCATCCATCTTTATTTTTTATGCAGTTACTGTTAATAAATCTGGAGAATCATCCTGGAAAAAAGTGTTCTTAGTTTTTATACTGTCCGTCTTGTATTTCTAAGAGGCACTTTGTGTTTGGTTGCCAAGGTAAGGATGTAGACGATAACTCTGATGGGAAAGGAGCGACCGTTGCAGCCATTCAACTTGTACAAGACTCGTGTCCGCTGTCCTTCCCTCCACCATCCATCGCTGCTCCGCAACAGAAAACCTCTCCTACGATAGTCCAACATTTCACACTCGGGAGGAGGTGAAGCTGAAAATGTCAGACTCTTAGCGTCCTGCTTCACAGAGCCACTTCCTGTCTGTTGGGGTTTCCATTGGCTGCCGGAGCGAGGGCAGCAGTGGGCGTGTTCTTCTTGATGGAGGTGAGGCGGATGTGGGAGGTGCTATGCAGATAGCTGGCTTGGCGCTCAGGGCGAGGACCTCGACCACATCGCAGCTGACTAAGGAGGAAGAAGAAAGCAAAACTCAGTGCAGATGTTAGTGGTGGGATTCCTGTTTACCAGATATTTTTATTGTTAGGAGTTTGCATGAATGTGGGTTGAGGCGTAAACCTCTGAGTGGTCAGTAAGCCTCTGTATCCCGATATAAACACCAGCCCTTTTACCATTTCACAGATGAGGAGAGGTTTGTGGGGAACATGCAGTGTGTCTGCTGAAGCTGAAAGCATGTGAGATTAGCGTGTTAAAGTTTTACAGGATCGTAGTTTCGTAGCTGAAAGGGCAAAAAGAAATCAGGTCTGGTTTCCATTTATTAGACTCATGTCACTGAATTCTGTTTTCATAAGCTGACATTTCAAACTTATCACTTCTTTGTTCCACTACAAAGAGTTTTGTGCTTTTGCTTTATTATCTCTGAAAGGTCTTATTAGCTCTGTGATAGAGAAGATGATTGTAGTAGCCCTGGGACTACAGAGTTTTACTCAGTAACTGTCTTGGCAAAAGAACTCACAGCAATGGTTGCACATCTATCTTTTTCCATGTTTCAACAAATTTTTAACATTTAAACCTGCTGTGGAGGAGAGGATTGCTAGCTCTCTTCTGCCTTTCCCTGACTCATTGCTGGTCGTCGTTGTGTCACTGCCATCAGCCTAAATATCTGGAACCGTGCGCACACGATCCTGCCTGCTCGATACCACTACTGGTGGTCAAAAATACAACAGTGTAATTTAATCTGTCTGCAGCATGTGAGAACATTCACTGTGTTTAAGTTCTTCTTTCAGACTTTAGCACAAATGTAGATCTGCATCTAGAGTCAGACGTACAAAAGAACAACAACAACAACAAAAAACTCAGCATGGGAGTAAAGACTGGACTATGTATGCACAGAGGGTTGATGGGGGAGCAAAAGAAAACAATTCAAAGACAGAGATGAAACAACCCAAAAGATAACCACCAACATAAAAGAAATGCAGTGAAGGCATTAAACTCAATAAACTCCAGGCAGAAACCAGAAAACACAGAAACTCTTCACTCGAGTAGAAATAAAGCAAAACACAAAAACTAGAAGCTCTAGGATAATAATGAGGAGTAATCAAAACAGGAATGCACTCTGACTTTTCTGTAACAGAAGAACCTTCACAGAACTCACACAGGAAACTAAGAATTCAAATCTCCTTAAATACATCAAACCCAAGGACCACAGGACTGCTGTCGGCTGTTCCTGCTTTAAGTCATAGCTCTGCAGTTTGGTTGTCTGCAGTTTTACTTCCTCTACTTCTCTTTTGTAGAGATTCTCATTCAACAGTAGCTGATGAAGAATTTAGTTCTATGCTGATTTTTTTAGCCAATAATTAATCACTGATTACAGCCTATATGGAAAATCTGCATCACGTCAGCCACAGATGAATGCCTCTTTCCAAAGAACTATTAAAAACTAAAAAGCATGCATGTGCTGGAGATATTTTTCTTCCAAAAGTCATAATCCTCAGAAACAGGCACACATGTTAATTGGCTCTCTGGGTGCAAAAGGCGAAGAAACATTTCTGTACTTGAAGTAAATCATCACACATGGACAAATTAAATTGTTCACCTGTTACATTCTTCAAAACAGGCAAATAGCTATAATTGCATCCCAAAGGCACATTTTACTTTTCCTGCGGCGTCTCTGCTGCTTCTGAGGTGTCACGACCTGCTGCAAATCTGAGCTGAATGAGAGAAAAGCCCGTCCCCGGGTCACGGTTTCCCGCTTTTTGGGAAGGCTGTGCCATGGTTACGGTGAAGAGTTTAAATTTGGGTTTCCATCGTGCGGAGGCAGAAACATGATGAGTTTCAGGAGGTTTATTGGGTACTCAGGAGGAGTTTTAGAAAATGGCGAGGCTATGATTATTTTTCAGCAAGTTATAAGAATCCATTCAGACTGAAGAATGAAATACTCGCTGTGTGGTTTTTATCTGAATGCTCAGTCTTGTATAAATGTTCGTCCTCTAGAAAGTTTTGATTAGTCTGTGACTGCAGCTTCATGCGGTGTAAACACTCGGAGCACAAAACAACACAAACACGCTGCCAATGGCGTGCAGCGCAGACGAAGCGCGGCCTCGACATGCAAAGACATTTCCATCCGTATCCTTCCACCGTCTGTAAATCAGCTACATTCACATTTTATTGATGCAATCAGTAAAGTAGTAAAGACTCACTGGAGCATTCAGCCTCTGCTTGTTTTCCACCTTTTTATGGTGACAGCAGTTAATGTGAGCAGTAATAGAGTTAGCTGTAGCAGCGTCCAGTAAATCAGCATGCCGTGAACATTTCTACCTATAGTGAAGACAAACAGCAGCATTCATACATTCAATCTAATTTCTTCTTCAGTAGTCGACGTAAAATAAACATGACCACGTAATTAAGCGTGTTTTATATCACAGAACAGCCGAGACGAGCTCTGAAGCTCCTGCATTCGCTGGCTGACATCAAGCATCTGCCTCTGCTTGATGATTTTGATTTTTGAAGCTGATATTTGTAACTTTAACTCTGAATAACACACAATTCTGGCACCAGTGAATTTTAAATAAATGTAGAGCACTGACAGGCTGTTTGGGAAAATTACTGACATATTTCTGAATGACTGACGGACATCTTCAGTGGGAGCAGCTGAACCTGCAGCTGAGAGCAGAGTGAGATGTTAGTCTTTTATAGACACTGAAAAAATTAATTCAAGGGAAATGTATTCAAATGTAGCTTTTTCCATATGTTTATTTTTATTATTATTCTTTATTATTTTTCTTTTCTGGGAGTTTTGTGTGTATCCAAATAAGTGCTGCTGAACATTTTACTAATCCAAATGCTGCAGTGCAGTTATGAATAACACTCTGCAGGAGCACACCAGTGTGCACACTTTGGAAATATTAAAGGGGGAACTTGCCCACCTTATTGTTTGTGAGATGTTTGAGAACAGTGTCATCTGTCTCTATTCTCTGGGGCAGTGCAGGGATCTGGTTAGGTAACATAACCGTCTCAGGTAAAAGCACCTCAATAACTCTGACCTGTTGAAGTGTCTGCGGAAACTCTCACTGAGCAGGTAGAGCGCAAACGGGTTGACGCAGGACGAGGAGAAGCTGAGGACCCGGGCTAGAAGAGTGATGACGAGGTGGGCCAGCGACAGATCCATCTGGTGGTAGTGGAAGGAGCGGTACATGTAGAGGACGTGGTTTGGGAACCAGCACAGGGCGAACAGGCCCACAAAAACCAGCACGATCTTAGACAGACGCTTCCTCGTCTCCATCTGGAAGAAAAGGATTTAAAGCGATGAGACATCACAAGCTGGAGGGACTGAACACAAAACAGTTTTCAGTAAACAGAGCTGAAAGATTTCCAAACTACATCTTCAAATGGAACTCACTGGATCTCACATGATCAGACCTCTCTGTGATTCATTAGAGGAAACATGAGCTGTGGAGGTGACTTGGAAAAGAAAAGGATCTTTCTGCATGTTGAACTGTCTGATTCTTATAGTTTGGCCAGGGTCACAATGAGAGCATGTGGAGGGGATACAAACTTTGACAGGGGGGCAAATGGCTCAACAAAAGCAGGAGGGGACATTCACGCTGTCTCTTATGTGCACTATGTTACACTTGCACACATCCACAACGTCCATAAACACAGATTATAAACTAAGATGCCACGAATACAAAAACCTTAAAGGTGCATTTAAAAACACAGACATGGTCCTTTATAAAGGACTTTCCCTTCATGACTTCTTAGTCTTTTCTATATTTGTCTCACTTTCTTGTTTCAGATCATTACAGACATGTTGGTATGAAACAAAGATGGGGTGTGTGTCTTTGTCACAGACTCTGAGTGCAGAGTGTCCTCCACACATTTCCAGATGTTTTGCAATTTTCAAGTGAGGTCTTTAAAGATTTAAAGCCAGCAGTGGTTTAATGATCTGTTTTTGGTTCCATTAGGAATGAAGGGAACTTCCCAAAGTCTGCCTTTGATGGCCCATCAGCTCCAACAGCTCCATCAGCTGCAGTGCCCTCCTCAGTAACTGCTGCAGAAACACTCAGCTACTATGATATGTTGTTACTCCAGTAACTTTTCAATGTTTAACTGTTTCCATTACAGCCTTTACTTATAGCTGCAATAGTGTGTCAGTAGAATTCAGCTGAGGGGGCACAGTGACCTTTTTCGACACTCCTGGCCCCCGGGGACGTCCCTAACGCAGAAGCTCATTTTGGCTAAAGGTCTTTCTTTGTTAAAGTGACTCCTGCCTACTTGTATTTTTATTTTTATTCCTATTTATTCTATTTATCCCCTTCGTATATTTTATTTATATTGTCTCTGTATTTATATATATATATATATGTGTGTGTGTGTGTGTGTGTATTTTATATATATATATATATATATATATATATATATATATATATAATATTCTGTAACTCTGTAACTTCTGTCGTGCTGTGCTTTTTTGGAAATCGAATTTCCCAGAGGAACCCACCCGAGGGATTAATAAAGTTCTATCTAATCTAATCTAATCTAATCTACTCCCGCCTGTATGCAGGGCCACAGCCACACATACTCGATGCTTTGTTGGTCGTCCCTTTTAAGAACATTCAATGGTTTTGGGGGCATATGTCTGAGCACTGCTGCAAACGTATTAGAAAGGGCGTGTTGGAGTCCATCCCGGGCATGCATTTTATTTATTCTTCCTGAAATTTGTAACTTTTATACATTTTACATGGAAATTGCTTTGCAAAGAAAAACTCAGAATCAGGAACCAGGTGACAGTTAAACAAGAATGGCAGTTTCCCAAGTAAGTCACCTGCATTATTCAAGTTTTTGTTTAA